>NC_137023.1:1817405-2124905 GCF_032717465.1 Coenobita brevimanus | reverse complement strand
AGCATTGAGTCTTGGTGTTATTTTATTTTTAATGTTTGTGGTGTGTTGTTTAAATGACACTGATGTATTGTATGTTACACCAAGGATTTTGTGTGTGTGTGTGTGTGTGTGTGTGTGTGGTAGGGGAGTGTTGTTTATGGTGAGGTGTGGGATGTGACTGTGTTCTGCTGTCCAGTTTGTGAGAAGGGTCACTGTAGATTTGGCTGGGGCTATTTTGAGCCTGTTTGTGGTGAACCATTCGTGTGTGTTGAGGTATGGTTGAATGATGTGTGCAGCTGTTTTTGCGTTTTGGTGCGTACATGTAAGTGTTATATCATCTGCATAGGAAGCTATGTGTATCTGTGGTGTGTGGGGTGTGGGTATGTCGTGCATGTATAGGTTAAACTCTGTAGGGGACAAAACATATTCTTGGGGGACGCCGTTTGTGAAGTTTCTGTTGTTAGAAGACTGACCGGCAAATGTTACGTGTGCACATCTGCCTGCTAAGTAGTTTGCCAGCCATCTTTTTGTGTTATTGTGCATGTTTGTGTTGAGTATTTTGTTTGTGAGCTTGTGGCGGGGGATGGCATCAAAAGCTTTGCTAATGTCTAGTGTGATTAGGAGTGTTCTGTGTGGTGGCCTAGCTGAATTCATGCCATCGAAAACTCTCTGTGTAAGGTCTGTAAGAAGGGTGTTTGTGGAGTGTAGTGGCCTAAAGCCATGTTGTGACTGGGCTAGTGGAATGTGAGTGCGACTAGTTGTAGTATCAGTCGTTCAATGACTTTAGAGGGGGTGCAGAGGAGGGTAACGTGGGGTCTTTGTTGGGTTTAGGGATAGTGATGATAATGCCATGCTTCCAGATGTTGGGTATTATGTTGTGTGAGTAGCTGTAGTTTGATATGCTGGTGAGTGCTTGTATGCCTTGTGGTCCAAGGTGTTTAAGGTGAATGTTGCTTATGTTGTCTGGTCCACAGGCAGATGAGTGCTTGAGGTTGTTAATGATGTGCTTCGTCTGGTTGTAAGTGAAAGGTGCGTAGTCTGGGTCTGTGGGGAACTGTCTCTTACGTCGGATGATATGTCGGTCTTCTGGACGGGGGTTTAGATGGCTGACTTGTGAAAAGTGATTGATGAGAGTGTTTGCTTGTTGTTTGTTTGAGAGTATGGTGTCTGTTGTTGTGATGGCAGTGTGTGATTGTGTGGTGTTGGTGTTGGAAAGTGTGATGCTGTTTAGTGTTTTGTAGAGTTTGCTGATGTTTGTTTTGTGGTCAAGTGTTTGGAGGTAAATTTTCCAGTTTAGTGTTTGCAGTTCTGATATTATATTGTTTATTTCAGTGTTGAGTTCTTGTATTTGTTGTACGGTGTCTTGTGTATGGGGTGTTGGGGAGTGTCGCAGTGTGTCCCGTTGTCTGATGAGGCATTGAATTTCTGGTGTGAAGTTGGGGTTGTGTCTCTTTCTGTTGCCTCTAGGGATGTGTCTTTTGTCTGCATTTTGTATAATTGTATTGAAAGTGTGCACAGCGGTGTTGATGTTTGTGATGGGTGTACTGTTTAGTGATTCGAAATGTTGTTCTGTTTCAGTTACAAAGACCTCCCAGTTGGCTCTCTTATAATTAGTGTATGTGTGTTTGTGGCCAGCTGGGGTGATTCTGTTTTTTTTTTAGTGATGATGATTGGGAGGTGATCAGAACCTAGAATTTTGACCACTTTCCATGATGTAGTTGGGGTGAGGTTTGGGGAGCAGAAGGTGATGTCTGGGGATGATGGGGGGAAGAGGACTTGGTGTGGGACATGGGTATGTTGGTCTAGATTGTTCAGGATGAAAAGATTATCTGTCTGGGATTGTAGTACCAGCCCTCTGTCTGTGTCAGGGTTGTAGACATGCCAGGCCAACGACTTGGCGTTAAAAACACCACCCAGGATGATGATGGGTAAGTTAGTGATGTGGTGTAACTGTGGAGAGTAATTGTGTGGTACGGTGGGGGACGACTTGGGGGAACGTATGTGTTAGCGACTGTTATGTGTGATTTGTTACCAGTGCGTATTTTAACTGATTGTATTTCTGTTGTGGTGTCATGTGGGGGGAGAAGTGACTTTGTGTGTGCGCTGGAATCTGCAAAGTTGATGGATTTGCGTACCAGGGTGATGAGTCCACCGCCACCGCCGTCGGCTCGGTCTTGTCGAATGGTGGTGAAGTTATGAAATGTCGGTGTTTCTGTGCTCTGTGTAGTTTTGTTTCTTGTAAGATGGCAATGTGTATGTTCTGTTGTTTGATGAACTGTGTGAGTTCTTGTTTTTTGGTGTTTATGCCATCTATGTTTAACTGAAGGATGTTTATGTTGTGTGTGCGATGTGTGCTGGCTGCGGCAGCACTGGGGGGAGGTGGTGTGGGTGGAGGGGAAGGGGTAGGAGGAGGTTGTGATGGAGGTATGGGTTGAGGTGGATTAGGATGAGTTGGAATGGGAGGAGTTTGGGGACTGGATGGTGTGGAAAAGATCGATGGGTTTGGCTGTGGAGGTGTGAAGGAAGTAGGAGTAGGATTGGAAGGGGGGTTGGTGGGTGGGGGGGAGGAGCACAAGGAGCAGGTCCGGGTGTTTGTGTAATGTTTTCTGGATGCAAGTGTTATGCAGGTGTAATGGGTCCAGTTCTTGCAGGAATTGCACTGAACTGAACCCTTTGTCTGTCGGCTCGACGTGATAGGTTTAGAGCACGTTGGACATATGTATTTGTTGGTGGGTCCTGGATTCCTCTCAATGTCCCCGGCTAGAAGAAGTCGTCGAGAAATGACAGCTGGGGAGTCATTTCTCTGTGTAGAAAAACGGTGTTGTTGTGTGTGTTGTGTTGGGAGATGTGGTACTTGCCCGGGCGACCGAAGCCATTCCCAGGTACTTGAGCTCCGTGAGGGGCCAGGGGGAGTTTGCGGTGGTTTGGTCCCCATGCTGTCCTCTTCTCTTCGACAGCCTCTGGGGGGTAGACCCACGACGAAAGACGCCACCGCTCCAGGTCTTCGTGTGGGGTACCAAGCCATGGTTGTTGCCTGATCGTACCTTGTGAGACTAACACGCAGGGTTTTTGTACCTTCACGGTGGGTTTAGCACGTGTACATAACCTCTTGCCAGGATTAAACGCATGTGTTAAACCTCTTGCCAGGATTTAACACATGTGTTTAACCTCTTGCAAGGATTTAACACGTGTTTAACCTCTTGCAAGGATTTAATACGTGTGCTTAACCTCTTGCAACGGTTTAACACATGCATTTAACCACTTGTGGGGCAGAAGTGTTTAACCTTTAGGCGGAGCCATTCAGTGTTTTTCTTACTGATTTAAGGCCAAAATCTTGTGTTTTAATCCATGGTCGTTTTTGAGAAGGGACAGCACCAGGTCGTGGTGGCGGGTGAGTGTGTTGGTCAGGTCTGCGTTGGTCCTGTGCAGGTCACTCTTGGCCCGGTGCAGACCTTGGTTTTTGGCCACCAGAGCACCAATCTGGTCCTTCTGCTGTGTGATGGTGTCCAGGTGGGTCCTGATGGCCTTTTGTGATGGTGGATGGCTTCATCTCACTGGCCCAGGGCACGCCTGTGTGCGGCAATGGCCCCTTGGTGATGTGACAGCAGTGTGGCCAGCTGCCGTTGCCGATCATCCCGCTCCTGCTGCAGCTGCTGCACCACTCGCACCAGATCAGCGTAAGCCGCCTCCTTCATCTCCAGAGCTGCCCTGGCCTGCTATAGCGCCTCGCCGTGGCGCTGAGCCTGCTGCTGCAGCGTCTGTATTTGCCGATCCTTGGAGTCCACGACGCCTGGGACGTCCCTCAGAATGGACCCCATCTCGGCGCCCCTCGCGTTATAATGCCTGAGGTCCTCCAAGACCTGGCCGTGGCGCGCCTCACACTCCTCCCGGCCTCTCACGGCCTCCTCCAGCTGGGATTCGGCCTCCTCCCGCCGCCGCCTTTCGGCCTCGTGTTGGTGACAGGAGTCCTGCAGGCGCTGACTGGTGACCTGGTGGAGGTCTTGGAGGGCCTGCAGTGCCTGGGTCAGCTGGTCAGCACGTGCCTGATGGGTCTCCCTCTCGGCCTCCACTTCCTGATGGCGACGCTGCCACTCGTCAAGGGCCCTGACGGCCTCCTCCAGCAGTCCCTCCACCTCCTCTCGCCTCCTCTGCTCATGCTGGTGACGCTGCAGGTGGTCGGCGTGTGCGTCCCGCAGCGCCCCCAGCTCGGCGCTCAGTGCGTCCGCGTGGAGGCCCTTGTCTTTTAGCTCCTGTCGCAGGGAGTCCAGGTGGCGGGTGAGGTGGTCGATTTCCGCCTCCTTCTACGAGAGGAAAGCCTGTGGTGAGGCCTCGTCCACCTCCGACACCCGCCGCTGCCTGGCCTCTCGTCGCAGGGCGCGGTTGGAGGCCCTGAGCCGGTCGTTCTGCCGGGAAAGGACCTCCACCACTGCCTCCTGACTTTGGACTTCCTGTTGGAGGCGCTGCAGGCGACCCCGACCTGCCTCCGCCACCCCTACCAGCGCCCCCCACACCACCACCACCACCACCACCCCCACCCCCCACACCACCACCACCACCACACCAAGCCGGTACACCATTTTTTCAGGATTTTAAAGAAGAAAGGATTAGATTAAGTAATTCGAGAAGATGTGGTGGTTTGTGTAGGGGGAAGGGAGAATTTTGAGGAAAGTGAGGTGATGAGGGGAAGAGGAGAGGAAGAAAGGGGAAAGGAGAGAGGACGAGAGGAAGGAAGGGGAAAGGAGAGAGGACGAGAGGAAGGAAGGGGAAAGGAGAGAAGAAGAGAGGGGACGAGGCAGAGAGGGGAAGAGAGAGGAAGGAAGGGGGAAGAAGAGAGGAAGAAAGGAAGGGGATAAGAGAGAGGAAGAGGGGAAGTGGCACAGAGGGGAAGAGAGAGGAAGGACGGGAGAAGGAGAGAGGAAGTGGCAGAGGGGAGCTGGTGAAAACATGGCGAGCACAAGAAGAAAAATTCGTTTCTTTCTCGTACTTTTCAGACTGTTGTGCGCAGTTTATTTCCCCCATGCTTATATAAAGACTGACGAGGAGAGTGTATGTCAGTGAAGTGGAGGGGGAGAGAGGGAGGGAGGGGAAGGCCAAGGATGAGATGGAGGGATGGAGTGGAGAGGTATATGAGAGAGGGGGGTGTGAACTGGGAGCAGGGCAGTGAAATGGCGAAGGACAGGGTGACATGGAGGCGATTTGTTTGTGGCCACTCCGTATAAGGGAATAAGGCGTCTGGCAATAGATAGATAGATAGATATTATATCTGGGGAGGAGGATGTAACATTAAAGTGGATTTTGTTGTCGGGGAAGAGGCAGGAAAAACTGATTATTTTAATGGACTTTAAATGGGTATAAATCTATGCGTCCTCCATCAAAGCCCTGTGTAGCAGTACTAGTTTTGCTGATGAAAGAGTAATTGCTCCTCTGCAGTCTATCCAGAGTATTAGTTACGTTGGATCTATAGCTGTCAACTCTCTGGCTCCTATGACTCACTCTCAGCCGGGTATTATTGTCTAGAGCCGGATAGTGTACTAGAGTTGTATCGACTGTAAAAATAGTTAATGGTACCAATATTATCACTCAGACGCCTATGACTCACTCAGATGAATAACTTCGTCTGATACTACCTGAAATACAATACCGGTACTACAGTTGTCCATAACGGGGTAGAGTTCACGCCTTCACTGCCTTATGGTAGGTTTATATTGCCTATTGTTACCTCAAGACGGTCATATTAATTTAGAGAGGTTTTTAGAGATGCAGGATTCACTACACAGGTGCTCTCTCAGGCTAAACAAAATCATATGGTAGCGGCGAAAATGAAATGGCAAATAATCGTCGTGCAAAAGGGATTCAAAGGAAAATAAGTGCCAAAACATACAGACATCCTTTATATGAACCATCAGTAAGTCAAGAGTTTTAACTTTTTCAATAGTGACGTAAAATTTAGTCTATTTTTGCTACTCCACATGTTTTTATATTACGAAAGAACTCTCGCTTGGAATGGATTAATACTTTCTATGCCTAACCCCTCTGTTTTCAAAGGTTTCTCCCATTGATATTACACTTGTTTTAAGGTTAGAATAGTCTTTAAAATAAGACTTGGAAACGATATGGTTACCCTCTATTACCATCCATTTTCTTCTTCTTCTTCTTCTTATTATTATTATTATTATTATTATTATTATTATTTTGTTCATCAGCAGCGTAGAGGCCCAAGATTAGACTAAGCCCAGACATTTAAGGCGAGTGTGACCAGCCACACCTGCCCCTGAGTAGCATGATGTAAACAACAAAATCCTAACCATCCCTTGCAGGCTCTATCTACTTGGATCGCCTTAACGCACTAGACCACCGGGCACCTCTTGCTTCAACGGTTAGACTCTAGGACAAAGTTAGTTTCCCCCAGATCATTGTTCACATAGGGGTATTGTTAGGGACCTGGGTATAAATTCGACTGTTGCGTGTCTTGTGGGAGAAAACTGAGACCTAGAATAATGATGCATCTTTCTCAGTGACCCTCGTGTATTCAGATGGTATTATAATCAAGAATTCTTATCTGGAGACAGGAAAGAGAGGGAAATTGAAAGGGAGAAAGAAGAAATGTCAGAGAAGAGAGGGAAGTGGAAGAAAAGTCCTGAGGAAAAGGAAAGGGAGTGTGTTAGGATGAACAGGAGGAGGGAAAGAAGGGAAGAGAAGAGAAAGGAGGGGAGGGGGGAGGAGGAAAGAACGGAAAAGGTAGAAGGAAAAGAAAGTAAGGGACGAGTAGGCAGAGAATGGAAACCAGGGAAAGGGAAAGGAAGGGAGAGAGAGGAATGGCAGAGAGGGACAAGTGATGAAAGGAAGTAAGAGGGAGAGGCAGGGAAGGGAGGAAGAGTGGGGGAGAGGGAAGGGATGGGAAAGTGAGAGGAAGAGGAAAGAGGGAGTAGGGAGGAAGAGAGGGGGAAGGGAAGAGAAGATGAGGGAGAGGTAGAAGAGAGAGTAAGGGGTGAAAGGAAAGGCGAAAGGGTGGAAAATGAGAGAGGGGGAAGGGAAGGGAGAGAGAAAGAATAGGAAGGGAGGAAAAGGGAAGGGAGAGAGGAAGAATAGGAAGGGAGGAATAGGGAAGAAAAAAGAGAGGCGACAGGAAAAGTGATGAGGGAGGAAGAGGTTAGGAAGAGAGAGAGAGAGAGAGAGAGAGAGAGAGAGAGACGGACAGACAGACAGACAGACAGACGGACGGACTGACTGACTGAGAGAGGAGGAGGGGAGAAAGAAAGGGAAAAATGGTGAGGGGAAGGAAGGAAGGGAGGGAGGGAGAGAGGGGAAGGGAGGGAAATGGATCGGAGGGGGAAGGGGAAGGGGAGGGAGAGAGTGATAGAGAAGTAACAATGCGTGAGTTTATGGGATCGGGAAAGAGGCGTGTATGATCAATAAAGTTAATGGAACGGAGAGAGAGAGAGAGAGAGAGAGAGAGAGAGAGAGAGAGAGAAACATGCAGTTCGATATGAAAATAAATACAATATGAAAAAAGGCTATAACTACACCGTTTTCACTCTAACTTGACCTCTGGCTGCTGTCCGTCCTGATTGCTGAGTTCCACCTACAGCTTAACATTAGAATATGTTCCTAGTCACGAAGAAGTGGTATGGAAATGAGGTAGTGCCCTAGTATTGTTCCGCCACTGAGCTTCGTATAACAGGCTACAAAAGGACAGGAATTTGGGCCAGGTTACGAGAAATGGACCATAGCCTGACCATGAGTGACCAAGCGCTGCAACTCTCATAGCTACAAGGGGAAGTACACAGTCATGAACTAAACTTCGCCTTCATTTTTCTGCCGATTGTAGCAGTGGGTCTTACATGAACTGTATTAAATGTGATAGCAGTATTAACACACATTGAAAGTGTATGAGGATGAGGGTTACTCTCTAATGTTTAGGGAGGAATGAGAAATGTGGGAGATGGGGCAGTGTTGGCAGTGTATTGTCGGTAAACTTTTGTTCATGGGTGTACAGTGCAATGTTGTGCCACCTGTCCCTCTTCGATCCCAGCCTTGGACAACACATCTATATCAAAGATGAACTGTTACACGGCACGACACGTACCAGGACTGGGAAAAGACGTAAAGGGTTTGACTACTGAGGTCATCGCTGCCAACGGCCTGATGGCCGAGAATGCTTTGTTTAAGATTTCCATAAATTTGTTAGAGGAGAACCATAGGACGTCATTTTCATTTCAGTTTTGCTGCTATCAGAACATTTCATTCAGCTTTAATTCATTCATACTGATGGTATTTTATTCTTGCAACCTAAAACGAGTTTGTTCATAGAAAGGAATCAGCTTGTAAAGGGGTTGATTGAAGCTGTTTTTAACGTCGTCACTAGAAATAATATCTCCAAAGTGTGCAACATCGTCTAGACAGAACAAGAATATGCTAAAACATAATGTCATCGTACTGAAAGGATGATGATGGCACACGAGTTGTCAAGGTGTTAAGTAAGTCTCTTTCTGATCCCTTATTATTCTGAACGTCTCTCCAGATCTGAATAATATCGTCTGAAAAAATCTCTCTATCTATGTTGCCAGACGCCTTAATCCCGTACGGGGTGGCCGCAAACAAATCGCCTAAATGTCGCCCTATTCCCCGCCATTTCACTGCCCTGCTCCCAGCTCTCACCCCCCTCTCTCATATACCTCTCAACTCCATCCCTCCATCTCATCCTTGACCTCCCCCTCCCTCACACCCCCTCCACTTCACTCACATTCTCCTCGGCAGTCTCTCGCTCTCCATCCTCTCCACATGTCCAAACCACCTCAGTGTGTTTCTCCTAACGCTTCCTATCACATCATCCACCCACTTAGTGTAGTGATACTCTGTTTTTAGGGCAGCTCTACACTGAGTGGCAAGCCAAATGATTTCTTGTAAACCAGGAAAACATTTACATCGCTGGGTGGTAACCTTATAACCAACACGTGTTCCCTTCGTGAGAGCAAGTGGGCTGGCGGAGGGTTAGTTCCCCTCCCCGGAAAACAACTAACTAAAAATACGAACAAGTACAAAGTATTAAATGTTCTAATAACATTAGTATATTAACAAACCGCTCCAGAACTCGTCCTTTCCCACATGAAACTGGAAGAACTGTGCGAAGCATACTGTTCCACGTTCCTCTATGGCACGTGTTCAAAGTCAAGCTTACTGATTACACGTGTCTGCATGTATTTTCTACCATCTGCCTCAGTGTAATCTTGTGGTCCATAAATTCTTTATCTCTGCTACACTCGGGCATCTCTTTTTCCGCATAATCTAACCCGACTCACAACACTCACAATAAACAAATTCCAAGATGCTATATGCTCTCACTATTTTAACGTGCATTTATGTAAAGTTAGTTATCCTCTCGTCATTCTAATGCTAGCGCTCCATTTATCTACTTTTTCAGGCATAATTTACTCATACATCTGTCTACCCACCTACGCTATTATATACCATTTGTGTTTGTCTTTACCTATTCACCTGCTGCCGTTTAATTTATTTAAAACACTCACTGGTTTCTTCAGGTCTGCTATCGAAGTGTTTCCAAGCATTTACTTTCTCTTATGCTGCTCACCCTCAAATCCAGCTATACAGTTTTATTCAGCTTACCAGAGCCCTGGAAATGAAGGGGTTGGAACTCGACTAGAAACCGCTAATGTGCACTGATACCCACAGTCCATACCAAGGCGGGAAACACGTAACACTGCCGAATGGTATTATTAGTATTATTATTATTATTATTATTATTATCATTATTATTATCTCTTTGTTTTGACTGGTGGATGAATTGAAAATGAGAGACATATGGAAGGATATTATATCATGGAATAACTTAATATATGAAAAGATTAATGCACTAAATTGCCTGCGCAGGGGATGGACTAGGCACGCCCTTTTTCCAGGCAGATTAAGAAGATGAAGACGATGACGATGACCAAGACCATGACGATGATGATGATGATGATGTGGATGCTATTCTAATCGAAAGCGTTGCCTAGCAGTCGGAAAAGTTGCAGAAAACGGTTTTAGTGCTAACTGCATTGTTATGGAAATCTTTATAGGGCTAACTATTGTATTATTTGCATATCTTGTGAGCCACCAAGATCCACAGAGTCTCCTGCTGCGTGGAGTGGCTTAATTTTACTGTGCTTGTTAATTCATCATCAAGTCTACCAATTTTCATCAAATAGTGCTTTAGATACAACTTTCCCGTCTGCCTCCTACCTTCCCATTTCCTTAGCGTCCTACACTTACCACAATGGATGATTCTATGTGTGAATATAACTTATACAAGGCTTAGGGGATAAGCGGATACTGTGTTATTAAGGCAAGGCTTAAATTTTTTAATATATAGAGATTATAAAATTCTTAGATTTTCATTAGGGCTGAAATGAATTCTGCTAGGGACGATATCACAGGAGCTATTCAGCAGTGCGGGAACATTGTAAGTCCTGTGATATTGTCCCTAGCAGAATTCATTTCAGTATCCTAGACTCTTGCCCTAGTGAAAATCTAAGAATTTTAGAATCTCTGTATATTAAAAAACTTAAGCCTTGCCTTAATAACACAGTATCCGCTTATCCACTAAGCCTTGTAAAAGTTATATTCACACAGAAAATTTTTACGGTAGACTATGGATGATTCTGTTCCATGTTCGCTTTTAATTCCCTGTCCCACAAGAGAGAGAGAAAAATCCATCAGTCTGTTCACAAACTTTCTAAGTGACTTGACATGTATTAAACAACACATATCTTGCACTTCCTGATGGTAGTCTTGTCATTCCCTTGTTTCACGAGTTTTCTGCAAGGGGAAGATAACAGTATTTTTCTGTGTGCCAGTTCTGTGATTTTGAGTTGCATGTCGACGCTATAGCTATCGTCTCGCTAACTGTGTGTGAACCTTGAATCAAATGGTGTATTTTACTGGTTTATTTTTTACTGTATCCAGACTATTTTATGGTAGGAAAGGCATCTCTTACTGAAGCTGATTAAGTCCAGATCTGACCAAAGTTTCCCCATAAGCTGCAAAAAATCGTTCAAAGATAGCAATAATAAAATACAATTATCATCCTCGGAAAAACTGGCATAATAA
Source organism: Coenobita brevimanus (assembly GCF_032717465.1). Taxonomy (NCBI): domain Eukaryota; kingdom Metazoa; phylum Arthropoda; class Malacostraca; order Decapoda; family Coenobitidae; genus Coenobita; species Coenobita brevimanus. The sequence continues at coordinate 2,113,820 of NC_137023.1, read as the reverse complement.
GAGCAGACAATGTACGCTATATTCGTCCCTGTATTGAATAAGTTTCTCATGTGAATGGAATGAGAAGATGGATATTCACAGATCTTCTCAACATAATGGAATTACAGGATTTTCGTGTCAGCCATCTTTTCACTGGCTCCCTCCAATCTCTCCCTTGCCAGAGGGTTTCTTACCTTTTATTCTGGACACCACTCACCTGAACACTCCTTCCTTCCACCCTCATATCAGGGAGCATCGCTCTTGTCATTTATCCATTCACGTGCTCAAAATGAGTTTTCCATCCATCCATTATCCAATCCTGTATTGCCCCAAGAGGAGAGGAGCAGCTCGGGGTTAGGCAAGTTGGCCTCGACTTTTAAGATGAGAGTGACAAGCCTCACTCATCCCTGAGAGGCATTACGTGAGCAGTAAACCCCAACCACCACTTGGATATAAACCTTCACTGGCTCAATCCGATTGGAAAGCAGTAATTACCCACTAAACCACCAGGCGCCATAATTTGGTTATATGGTTACCACCCAGCGTAGTAAATGGTTTCCTGGTGTTCAGGAAACCATTTGGCTTGTCACTCAGTGTAGAGTCACCCACAGGCAGAAGGAAGAGCAAAAAGTGAAGGAAAGAAAGACAGAAGAGGGAGCGTAAAGTCACTCGCAGGCAGATGGACGAGAAAAGAATGAAGGAAGAAAGACAGAAGAGGATGGAAGATAAGAAGGATGGAGGGGAGGAAAGGGCAGACACCTGAGAGTATCAATGTCATTTAAGTCTCTATAACATTAGAATCCCATCTACCGCACACTATACACTTCTTACTCTAATTTGGCCTGAAATCGCCATTCCTTCATCTTGAGTGCTGAATAGACAATTGGTTAACACGGGAATATAGTGCTAGTTGCGAAGACGTGCAATGGAAAAGATGTACAGTCATAGTAATGTCTTTGTAGGCCACTGCACAACAAGAAATAATCCACAAAAGGACGAAAATCTGGACCAAGTTAATGTGAAAGAACTGTAGGTGGTCAGCTTGTTGACACCATTACCTTTTACATCCTTCAGATCGATGACATTTATCTGATCTCTTCTTGCTGTCTACAGACGATCTTTTTACACCATAAGATAAATATCTGGAAGGGTTACGCATAGTCTACCTCAACCTTTCCTTACGGTATGTGTCCTTCAAACTGAGAAAAATCGTCTGGCAAAACAATAATATAAAAATCTCATCCTCGAGCAGAAATTAGAAGGAGGGATTCAGCTTAGGTGCTTCAGGTGATTTCTTCAACGGAGGGAAGCCCCTCTGAGATACAGCCTATATCGATTAATTGCTGCAGAGGTTGACGCATGGTATGTAGGAGCAAGACATGTTTATAATTAATTTCTGAGGATTTTTTTTATTTAAATTACATCGTGCACCACAAATACTGCTCGACGTAGTGTCCATCTTCACAGGGTATACTCCACCCACTCTGCCCTACCCTCGTGACAGCCCTCCAGAAAGCTTCCATTTTCTGTACACCCTTGTCACACACAGCTGTTATGCGACACAGGGAGGCGGTCGAGTTTTTATCTATGATTTTCCGAGTGATCGCATACGTCTAGCATAATTGTCTTTGAGTTATCAGTTTAAGATTATTACATGCATAATAATCCCTAAAATAGTATGTGTATTTAAGGCAACTCGCTAAAATACATCTCATTTTCGGGGAACCATCATCAGCTGACGTATCTGTGGAGCAAAGTAGTTCACGGAAAGAGCATTTGTATAATCACTGCCTCTCACGCACGTCCCCCAAAACGTATGTTAATGTCTGCCTCTCGTGTATGCTCTTTCACGGCCACCTCGATCTAGGCTTCATGACGTATCTTCACTTTCATTGCTGTTTACATGTACAGAAAAAAATAACGCTGAAAGGAAGCTATGATCCAGGAAATGCAATACGGTAATGGATTGACATTTGCATGCATTCAGATTAGGAAAATAATCCTCGTCTGTGCTATCTTTTTATATTCTTCTTGTAATTGTACTTATAACAATGTGGTAGTTCGTGATAAAGAAGGTCTTTCAGTGCCCAGACTCTGTGGAAAATTAAAATTTCTCATTCGACACACCATCCATTCTCAGCGCTTCTCATACAAGCTTTTCTTTGTTCGCACTGTGGAAGGCATTCAGTATTACCGTGCTCACTTCCACTCCATTTTAGGAATTACCTGTACTGCCAACTTATCATCTACTCGTATTGCCATACGTCAGTTCCTGGTCAATCAACCCAGCAATATATCTCATACTTCACGGACTAATCCTCATCCCAACCCTACTTCACACTAATACGTCGAGGTGGAGAGGTTCAGAAACAAGGCAGAGGACCAAAGTAGTAGCAGAACTTTTAAATGAGTGCCTAGTTATGAAAACAAGCCAGACACCCACTCACTCATCACTTAACCCTGTGAAATTCTCAGGTCGATCGTACAGGTCTGACATGGCATACATACAGCATTCGCAGATACCTACATAATCACACACACACACACACACACACACACACACACACACACACACACACACATACACACTTGCATAGAGACGAACCTATATGCGGACCTACATGCAGACCCACGCAAACCTAAAAAATAAAATACTTCACACAATCACTTCATAATGCTGCTGAGAGAGAGAAACAGTTTTGCTGACTCCAGAAATATAAAGAAGATGAAGCCTTTGCCATGCGCATGTTCATACACACTTCATCAATCCATATCTTTCATTCGTCAATACTTACACTTCCTCTTTGTCCATATCTTATTTATGAACACATTCATTTACCATAGTCGTCCAGTTTTGAGGTCTCGAGCTTAATGATGTGTATTTTTGCACAATCCTTTCCATATCCATTCTCTAAACTTGATCATACCACCTCAGCAGCGACCTACAGACTTCCTTGCTTCACATCTCTCATTAATCTGTTTATGCCTTATCCTATCCACCCAAAAAGCACCGATAGCATTCTCTAATAGGCCCATTTCTAACGCTCTCACTCTTGTTTCCTGATAATTACACCATCAGAAGGTCTTATCCTTTTAGATTTATGTGGGCATTACTTGACACACCTTCATGCATTTCGACTGTAACCTTAATAGTCAAGTTATTTCCATATCAACAGCAATTACAACCAAACAGTTTACTTCTTTGGGTCTCCCTATTCTCCACTTTCTTTAGACAATTGTATCTCTTTTCATTTATTGAACATTGGTACTTAAGTTCGTCCAAAGTTTCCATCCCTCCACAGTTAACAACATGGATTCTGTGGCTCACTTTCCATTTTAACAATCATTATTTTACTCTTATCTACATTCACTTTCAGACCTTGGCGCTCACAAACATCCACATAACTCACAGTCAGTCTACCAATATTCCGTTCATATAAACAGTCATTCTGGGAGTGACGCTGAGCCATTTAACTACCTACAAGCATTTACAGAACTCTAAGCCAACGTACGAAAATTTAGTTCACTTAGGCAATCATTCTAAAAGTGACAATGAACCATAATGCTCATTTACTCGCACAAGTACCCATGCCACGCCTCTATCATAGAAGCTCTTTTCAGCATTTACAGCACTGAGCAGTTTATTTCCACATCATGCAAACATATCACTTTTCATAATGCTTCTCCGATTACACTTCCCTTTTGTCTTTTTCACATCTATAAATAGTACAATTATATCGCAGTCGTACCTGCCTACCTACCTACCTACCTAACTTAATACAGATTATATCCCAACATATTGTATTACTTCGAATCCACCTGTTTATCTCTCAACCAGATCTTTTAACATCTATCTCATGTATTCTATCACTGCACTCTCACGTATAGTCCAGCCTCCTATTTACGTTCAAAGTCTTTCTGCTAGAGCCAATATCAGTCTCTTAATTTCTGAGCCTTTCCTGAACTCGCACGGCTGTCACAAGCCCAAAAGCAGATACATAGAAAAAAATAATAAATACTGAGTTCTCATAAATATTTGGGTAATGAGTGAACACCGTGTACATCTATGAGAGTCACGCACTTCTGTTGTATGAGACAGAATGGAAGCTGCAAAGTCTAGTTGGATTTTTTTATATATATAATGTGCTAATCTGATGTACTCATATGCCAGAGACAGTAGATAAAAACAAAGCGATAGTATTCACACAATGTATATATATTGTTACGGAACAGAGAAAGATAACGTACACTTTCAGTGAGAATGCTAAAAATCACTACTGTCCCGTAAAGTTCCAGGTTCAAAACAAAAGAGTTAGGTAAAATTACAAGTTAAAGTTTAATGCTTAAATTAACAACAAAACATTCAGGACTCATAAGGATAATGTAATGGCAAAAACAGGTTAAATATATGGTTAACTGCAATAGCCTCTATTAACACGAAATTAGCAAGAATAAATTTATCTAGGTCAGCCCTGATAAAATGAGATACCAGATAATACTCAGTGAAGGCCTGATAAATAATTACAGATACAAACTATTATCAAAAATAACTGACACAACCCAACATTAATCAAAACCTCACTAGGCCTAAGAATTAACCTTATGCTACACAGTACAAGAAAAAATACAACAACAGTTATACTCAAATTACACACAGCTGCTAGATGTTTGGAGATTTCTTGAGCACTCACAATAATAATAATTGTACAGGGGAGGACAGAGATGTGAACAAAATGAGGAGCAGATCTAAGTGGCAATGATGCAGAGACTGAGCTCATTATATAGGAGCCGGCAGAGCTTGATACAACTTGTAATAAGGACGCGCAAATGAAGCGATGGGGACAGAGAGCTGAAAATCCCGCAAAGTATAACAGAGAGAACGACTTACTCTACTATAACGGTAGAAGGGGGGGACTGAGGCAGAACACGCTCGTGATCAAACATGCAGCAACTGTGCGTTAAAATTACACAAAGGATGATGAAATCATAGGCTATGTAACACCTCCCCACAAAGAAAAAAGAAATTTACAAAGGAAATTTCTTATTACTCTAAAACAATCCGTACATGGCATTACAGAACATGCAAAAGTCTTTCCTAATTTTACAAAACATGAGAGCTCCCTAGCACATTCAGTCATAGGTACTTGCCAGTATCCCTTTAACAAATCAAACTTACTTATGTACCTAGCCTTTCCGATCTTGTCTATGCAATCTTCCACACGAGGGAGAGGGTAAGTGTCTGTTTTGGTTATCTGATTAACACGTCTGTAGTCGATGCAAAGCCTCTGTGACCCACCTGGCTTAGGGACTAGAGTGACAGGAGAACTCCACTCGCTCTGACAGGGCTCAATCATCTTGTGGTCCAACAGGTAGCCAAGCTCCTTCTGGATGAGAGGAACTTTCACTGGGTTCACACGGTAAGGAGGCAATTTAATTGGCTTTGCGTCTTCAACATCGACATCATGCATCAACACAGTGGTTCTTCCTGGAGTAGCACGGAACACTTGCGGGTACTCCTGCAGTAATGCCGAAAACTCCTGCCTTTCCTTGGGTGGTAGATGAGAAAGCTTAGTCTGGAGATCATTCATGATATCAGGATTCTTCCCCAAACTATCACTCAGGCTCATACTGCATGGGAGAGCTTCACTTGCAGACTCGGGTGGAACAGCTACAGTGCAGACTGGATTATTTTCGTCCCGCCTGTGATATAACTTTAGCATGTTGATGTGACATAGTTGCTTGCTCTTTCTACGATCTGGTGTGGCGATGACATAGCTGACATCACTGAGTTTCTTCTCCACGAAATAAGGACCACTAAACTTGGCTTGAAGAGGTTGCCCATGAACTGGTAGCAGAATCAAAACCTGATCTCCTGGCTGAAAGTGGCGTAACCTGGACTTCTTATCATACCAAGTCTTCATCTTCTCCTGAGCAGCTCCTAAATTCTCTCTCGCCAGCTGTAAAGCAGTGGACAGCCGTTCTTTGAACTTCATCACATACTCCAGCAGGTTGACGTCATCTTCCTCCGACAGCCAGCATTCCTTGAGTAACTTAAGGAGTCCTCTTACTTCATGGCCAAACAGTAGTTCAAAAGGTGAGAAGCCCAGTGATTCATTTGGAGATTCTCTTGCAGCAAACACAACGAATGGAAGACCTTTATCCCAGTCTTTCTGATGTTCCAAACAGTATTTCTTGAGCATCGATTTGAGTGTTTGATGATATCTCTCCAACGTTCCTTGGGTCTGGGGATGGTAAGCTGAAGACGTGATCTGGGTGATGCCCAACTCTTTCAGAGACTGCTTGAAAACATTTGACATGAAATTACTTCCCCGGTCTGACTGTACCTCCTTGGGCAGACCAAACTTTGTGAAGAACCCTAGCATTTCCTTAACCACGTTCTTTGCTGAGATGTTTCTAAGTGGAATGGCTTCAGGATAACGAGTAGCCATATCAATCATGGTCAACACATAAGAAAATCCTGAAGAAGTCTTAGGAAGAGGGCCCACAATATCCACCAACACACGGGTGAAAGGCGCCTCAAAAGGAGGAATGGGAACTAGAGGTGCAACCTTTTCGGTCTGATTACACTTCCCCACAACTTGACAGGTGTGACAAGACTTACAATACCAGGAAACATCCCTGAAGATACCTGGCCAGTAGAAGTGTTTCAAAATGCGTGCCACAGTCTTCCTCACTCCAAGGTGTCCTGCCAAACTGGCATCATGAGCCACTCGAATGATATCCTGCCTACAAACACGAGGGATGACAACTTGATGTACAACCTCCCATTCACAGTCGGCTGATGCTGTTGGGGGTCTCCACTTCCACATAAGTACTCCTGACTTTACATAATAACAAGTAGAAGCACCGGCTGACTCTTCTTCACTGTAAGCAGAGTTAGCCAGACCTTTCAACTCAGGGTCAGCAACCTGCAACTCAACCAACTCTTGACGAGACAAATTATCAACACTACGGGGTACTGCCTCACCTGGTGAGTGGTCCAAATTAGCAAGAAAAGTGTCAGCTAGGATAACATCATCATCATCATTATCCTCTAAATCACCAGTAACTTTAGACTTAGCCCTAGTGACAGCACATGCAGGGAACACATCAGGGACATCACAATCCTGGGACGCAGCCACTGGCTCACTAGACAATTGAGGAGCTGGACACACTTGACTTCCACCAATATCATTTCCAAGTAAGAAAGTTACACCTGACATTGGGAGTGTCTCAACCAACCCAACCATAACAGAACCATTAACAAAACCAGACTCTAAATTCACTCTGCACAGAGGGACAGAGAAGTAATTATTCCCTACACCTTGTAAGATTACAGTTTCATCAGAGGAATTAACATTAGAGCCTAGAACACTGGTCAGCATAAGGGATTGGCAAGCACCTGTATCACGATATATTTGAACTGATTTCCTGTCATTACTGTCCAGAGGACTGACAAAACCATCAGACAGGAAATTAGCACATGAACTCTTGAGAGTGTCACCCACGGTACTGCTCAAAAGAGGAGCTCCATCATGAGAATTTAAGTTACCCCTCAAAGCAGGTTCAGTTAACTCAGTTAAAGAATTCTGGGAACTCTCAAGAGTGGACACTAGACCAATTGACTGAATATTTAAAGACTCCTTTTTGTTCACATCACGCTGTCTCCTGAAACATCTCTTCGTAGTATGACCAAGCTTACAACAATAAGTACATTTACTTTTCTGAAATCTAGAGGTGAAGCTGGTATTTGCTTCCTGAGAAACATCATCCTTATTCTCTTTCCTGTTACCTGTACTCTGAGTAGAGGCAACGTACTTACTCTCAGCTTTCCCTTTTTCTCTAGAATATCTCTTGTGAGTGAGAACATACTCATCAGCTAAAACTGCAGCATCAGACAAATTATCTATTCTTTTCTCATCAAGATATAGGCTTACATCTTTATAAATACACCTCTTGAAATCCTCCAGCAAAATCATCTGCTTAAATTTACCAAAATCAGAATCCACATTCTTAGAACTTAACCACTGCTCTAACAGATCTTCTTTGATTTTTGCATACTCAACATGGGATTGCTTATCTTGCTTGTAAGTTGTCCTAAATTTTACTCTATAAGCTTCAGGAACAAGCTCATAGGCCTTAAGAATCAAGCTCTTAACTACATCATAATTATCAGACTGATCCTGAGGCAAAGATGCATAAGTTACTTGAGCTTTACCGGTGAGAACAGTTTGAAGGAGTACTGTCCAATACTCCTTAGGCCAATTAAAACCTGTAGCTACCCTCTCAAACAACTGAAAATACTTTGTTAAATCAGATTCATTAAAAGGAGGGACAAGTTTAACATTTTTAGCCACATCAAAATCATCAGAGCAAGATGATCCAGTTCCACCTTGTTTCATGCGATACTCATGGTCTGCCTGAATCCTAGCAATTTCAACTTGTGCCTCAGCCTCCTTAGCTTTTGCCTGAAATTCAGCCTCCTTAGCCTTAGCCTCCTGCAGGGCTAGCTGTAACTTAGCTAATTCAATCTGTGTTTGCTCATTTGGAGGAGTTACATTAAACAAGCTTTTATTAATCATGCCAACAATTTGATCTTTAGAATGATGAGAGTGAACAGCAATTCCCAATTGTTGAGCAACAAGCTTAAGTTCATTCTTTGTTCTGTTTTCTATATCACACACTGTTTGCACATTTGACAAAAAATCCCTGGCTTCATCAAGTGTAGAAATAGTAGCCATCATGAATATATCACAGTCACAAAATATCAAACAATATCCTTATGATAATATCCTGAATATCCTGATATGAGGTCGCCAAATTTATGTTACGGAACAGAGAAAGATAACGTACACTTTCAGTGAGAATGCTAAAAATCACTACTGTCCCGTAAAGTTCCAGGTTCAAAACAAAAGAGTTAGGTAAAATTACAAGTTAAAGTTTAATGCTTAAATTAACAACAAAACATTCAGGACTCATAAGGATAATGTAATGGCAAAAACAGGTTAAATATATGGTTAACTGCAATAGCCTCTATTAACACGAAATTAGCAAGAATAAATTTATCTAAGTCAGCCCTGATAAAATGAGATACCAGATAATACTCAGTGAAGGCCAGATAAATAATTACAGATACAAACTATTATCAAAAATAACTGACACAACCCAACATTAATCAAAACCTCACTAGGCCTAAGAATTAACCTTATGCTACACAGTACAAGAAAAAATACAACAACAGTTATACTCAAATTACACACAGCTGCTAGATGTTTGGAGATTTCTTGAGCACTCACAATATTAATAATTGTACAGGGGAGGACAGAGATGTGAACAAAATGAGGAGCAGATCTAAGTGGCAATGATGCAGAGACTGAGCTCATTATATAGGAGCCGGCAGAGCTTGATACAACTTGTAATAAGGACGCGCAAATGAAGCGATGGGGACAGAGAGCTGAAAATCCCGCAAAGTATAACAGAGAGAACGACTTACTCTACTATAACGGTAGAAGGGGGGGACTGAGGCAGAACACGCTCGTGATCAAACATGCAGCAACTGTGCGTTAAAATTACACAAAGGATGATGAAATCATAGGCTATGTAACAATATATATGAACTATGGAAATTATAAGAGTATTCGAGTGATAAGATAATTTTCTGAATGAAAACTGTAGCATAAGGAATGATCCGGGTAAACGTGTACAGATGAATATGTTGGTAGCAGGGCAGTAGGAGCAGTGACAAAAATGGATATGCTATTATAAAAGTAAATAACAGTTCTGTGCTACAATTCCGTATGGTCGTGAAGACTGAAGGATGCATGTCTAAACAGCGAGGTTTTTAGGCCAAGTTAGACTAAAAAGATTACAGTCAACATCTACGGTTGGCAGTTCTATTCTCGAGCCGGTCGGACTGGGGAACACAGTTTCTTTCCCATTAGTTCCTCTTCATCCAGCAGTGTAATTAATGTGAGGCCTGTGTTTAGCATCATCTATTGCTGGTGGTGTTCTAGGAGGAAGACTGAAAAAAGCAGGTAATGAGTGTCTGTGCTTTTATGATTCGTCAGTCAACAGGCAATTATGTAGGTTTTTTTTTTTTTATTGATTCGAATGGAGTTTGCAAAGAGCTCCCCTTCTAGATCTCCGTATCCCGATGGTACTGCTCGAGTGGCTAATAGGGCACGTTTGGGGTTTTGTCTGTTTTGTGTGTCCCTCCGTCCAGTTCGGCTCAAAAGTAACTTCTTCAGCACGATGAGGTATTTTCAGTTTATTCTGGTTACTACAAGACGATCATATTTATCTTAGGAGAAACAGTTAAACCTGGGGGAGTAGATGAACATTTCAATCCTTTCAATGTCAGAGGACTTTCATGAGATGTAGTAGTTGCATCTCCGGGTTCATCTGAAATGTGAACCCTGAGTACAGGCTTAAACTACTCTTCTGCTGTACACAATCATCCTTTTTAAAGATAGGGAGGTAGCTGAGGGACGTTGGAAAATCAGGCAGTTGAGCCACCTGGTTATAACACTATCACCACACGAAGGCGTCCCTCTCCAAAACCTCTTTTTTTCAGTAATACCAACTGGCGATTTAAAGTATAAATCAACAAAATACGTCACCTGATACAACGGGAATGAGGCCTTAATTTACAAACGCCATTTTGTAGGATGGGAGTTAGTGATCATGTCTATGGCAAGATCAGATACGAAGGGTATGGGTCAAAGGTCATCGTAACCTGCCTGCACAGGAATCTACCCAAAGCGGACGGCTAACCAACGTCTTGTGAGTATTCTACAGGTAGTTTCAAGCCGCCTGTCCCTGCCACTTGAATTTGGTCACATATTCTTAGTTTGTTCCTGTTATCTCCAAGGTATTTTGTATACTACTGAGGAGACTTTGCATAAACTATTTTTTTGTCACATTGGACTGAAAGGGTTAAACATTTTTATAATGATTTAAATGCTTTTTTTTTTTAATTGTCAGTCCTTCATATTTACATTGCACTACTCATATTATTATTCGTTCATACACACCTATCTGCCGAACAGGCACTGGTTCGCCCTCCACACATACACTATCCATATTCCCCAGAGTTCTCCTTCTAACTAGAGTTCTCGTTCTCACACACAGACTCAATATCAGCGATGATCCTTGGCTGTGGAAGATGCCACTTCAGCTGTGCCATCTGTAAACAGTATTATGACTCACCTGCCATTCTCCCCCTCCCCTTGCGCACCTTAAAGCTGCCCCTCCCTTCATAACGCTTGCACTTACCTCCCTCTCCACCCTGTTTAAGAAATACGGGAACAGTTGGAGAAAACACATGACCATTACATTCAAGAGATGTGTTAGGAAATGTGTACCGTATCACTGGAGGTTATTGTTGGGTTAATTCTGATTTATAATTATTACAGTGAAAAGGGTCCAGTTCTCAAAGTGAACTGGAGCAACAAGTATGGATATTATTACTGTATGGGCGTAAATTATTTCCCTTATAATTTGCCTATAAGGGAATTATTTCCTGTATCTCCATTTCGTTTGTGAATTGGATCCATGTTGTTAAAGCATTTAGTACACAAAATTATCTCAATAATACCCAGAAGTTTAGCATACTTCTCCAGGGACTTAATGTACGAGTATATCAGCTCGACTTTACACCATCACAGTGTTATCTTCCCTCACAGTCACACACCATATTCTGTTGATAAAAAGATTACAACACATTTATACGCCTTCCTATAACTTCACCACCCGCCCAAATAGCCTATCTGTTAATTAAATCATACGTCTTATTTTTGTCCAGACATCATAATCTCTCATTATATTGAAAGGAGATAAACAGTTCACGATAAACACTGTGTTCACAAATCCCATGCCTCACTCAAGATCTTAATGTTTACTTTTAGATAATGTTGTATATTAGCAGATCCATCATATTTTTCACCACGTACTCTAAGATTGTAATTCGTCTGACCTTTCTTTACCCACAAGCATCCACTTCTCTCTCTCTCTCTCTCTCTCTCTCTCTCTCTCTCTCTCTCTCTCTAACACACACACACACAGAGGGAGGGAGAAGAGGGGAGGCACAGAATGTTTAATATTGCTTGTCGTATTTTTACATATTCCTTTTCACTCATATTTAATTATAAACTGTTCGGTAACTGTATGGATGAAGACAAACAAATATAGAAGCAACTGTATAATATAGTGAAGTATACAAGTGTTGATAAGTACAAGCCTAAGTGACAAAAATGGTAGCAGGCAATCTCCTTTGTTATGTACAGCAAGTCAAGGCTAGACCGACATACGCCAGAGCATTTAAGCTTCCACACTACGAGAGATCCCTGCTAATATGAGCATCCACAGGTGAAGGAAACAAGTAAATTTAGAGAACAAATTTTAGTGGCCAGGTAAAAGGAAAATTAATAGTATATACTTTCAGGACGAGTAACATTAAATCAAATATTGTCTGACGTTAAGATTGATGGTATAAAAATGACGTCATCGTATATAAGGGGTTTAGCATACGTGGCCGGTCTCCATCCCTGTTGGCAATACATCAACGCTTCTGGTTCAGCGGACTCTAAGGGTATCGAATCTCCACGTAGCATATGATCGTCGTCTTTAATGGCTCTGTAGCTGGTCCTTCACATTCTCTTTCTCCATTGCTTATAATCAGAGGCCTAACTTAGCTTGGTAAAACAGTCTCATTATTTTCATTTTCGTCCCCAACATATTGTACCATCCGACCAGCTTATTTTCACAAGTCTCTCCACCATTTCCTATCTATCTATCTATCTATTGCCAGACACCTTAATCCTGTAAGGGGTGGCCACAAACAAATCGCCTCCATGTCACCCTGTCCGCCGCCATTTCATTGCCCTGCTTCCAGCTCACACCCCCCCTTTCATATACCTTTCCAGCCCATCCCTCCAACTCATCCTTGGCCTCCCCCTACCTCTCCCCACCTCCACCTCACTCACATACACTCTCCTCTTCAGTCTCACACCCTCCATCCTCTCCACATGGCCAAACCACCTCAGTGTGTTTCTCCTAACGCTTCCTATCACATCCACATCCACACCACAACCATTTTCCAGGGAAGAAATAAGACGCCACCTTTTGGAGCAGTGAGTTGTGGGAAGAATATACACCCCTTTGCTAGACTGACATGTTTCCATCTCTTGTATCCTACTCTTGTTACTCAGTTTGACAAATTTCTCATAGGAAGAGGGATGAATGGATATGTTTTTATTTATCAGTAGGTAGTATACAACAAAGTATAGAAGAAGACATGAATATTACGCAGTTCTCTCGCTCTCAGTAAAGTGACACTTAATCTGACCACAGCATACTAGATGTACCAGGAATATTTTTTTTTTTAGAAACTTTCGGAGGTTATTTTGAGGTTAAATTTTGGGTAAAAAAAATATTTTATCAACATCGGTCCCATTCTCATCTGTTATGGAGCTCCAGTTACTGATGACGAGTTTGACTATGAGGGATATCATTTTCGGCTGTAGGGTTATAAGTGATTGTGATTCTGTAACGACTGAGAAGAGAACTAACGAGACACGTGTGTTTTATACGCAATATCCAAACTGGACTGCATTAAAATAAGTATAAACACTCACACTCAGCGACCGAGGATAGATTATACCCGAATTATCTACCACTCAAGCCCCTACGAATCATCCTCAGCAGCTTAAATTCGTTTGGCTTTCACTAGAATAAAATACTTGTTCCTACCATGAGATAAACAACCTATTCAGTAAGCACCATTATCTTTACTATATTCTTCTCATGGCCGGATGATTTTCCTGAGTTTAATGGAGGCTTTTCGGGATGGCTGGGTTACAGTTTGGTAAATTTAGCCCCTCCCTACTAGAAATCCTTATCACATTTTACACAGTCGTCTGGTGGTAGGCTGACTGAAGTAACAAGATCACGTAATAACGCTATTCTAGTTAACCGCTTCAGAATGGTAACTTCTTTTCATATTCCATTCTTGCTGCAGCTAGACGATTTTAATTAAGGTTGGCCCTTAGTTGAAAAGAGACTGAAGGCTCTATTATCAAAATTTTGTCCTAAAAAAATCTGGTAGCATAAAGGATGTAGAAAGCCTGTTCGTCTAGCGCCTGACTTGCATAGGGTCATTAAGCCGTAAAAAAGGAAGTGGAGTAAGGTTTAAGAAGTGGGTTTAATGAGTAGAGGCACTGGTAAGGTGAACGGTTATGTGGATGGGAGGTGGAACTGGGGCAAGACCTTATAGTGAGAGTTGTAGGGTTTGTGGTTTAAGTGTAGTGATGGTTTATTTTTAGATATGCTTAGAAGATGAAAATGTCGGGGGATGGGGTGGCGGGGGACAAGGAAATGGGCGGCATGAGCTAAAACTGCTAGGACGTGTGGGGACGCACCTTGAGCACCCCGTGAAAATGGCTGCAGTACAGTAGGAATGATGGTTTGAGTCTGTGGAGGTTTGCTTTAGAATTCTCCAACAAACACTGGAAAGGCTCACGCAGACAAACAAGGGGTTACCGCATGGATTTCGAATACGTATTTCAGAGCAATTATAACATCCATCGCTCAGGCTTGTTGTGTCATCTGCCGGTCTGTTGTCTGTATGCTGTAAGGCGTGAACACGACAAAGGGATCTAAGGCGTTTCTGGTCCTATTCAGTAAAGACGCCTCTACAACCATCACACCACTCTTCTCCATATAACCTCAGCTGATGTATTGATCCCTCACTTCAACGTCTGCTTTAGTTAGTTCTTGCTGTCCCGTGACGATTGAATAAAGCTTAGGAGAGGCCTGTGGTAAAGAAGGGGTTAATACTTTCAGGCAGTCATAGCTTACACTGCCTCTTAACACTAGATATATTTTCTAGCTTAAGAGAGAGAGAGAGAGAGAGACTTCAAACTGGAGATGTCATATATACCCTACGATCACCCTTCATAAGCACTGGGTTCTATGCAAAATAAAATCCTGTTTTAATAGCAAGAATAAAATACAGAAGTGGGTCACCCTTGGCAAGTGGTTCACAATATTCCCACTTGCAGAAATCCCTGTGGAAATTGTGTACCGTATATATTCATTTGTGGTGGAGTATAATACAAAGCAATTATGTGTATACCTTCGAGGCTTGTGCTTCCAGACAGAAAACTTGTAATTAGTGTAAGAGGGAACGAGGGGACTTGGCTATGAGAGAGAGAGAGAGAGAGAGAGAGAGAAAGAGGGAGAGAGAGAGAGAGAGAGAGAGAGAGAGAGAGAGAGAGAGAGAGAGAGAGAGAGATTGTGGATGCTAGTGGAGAAATGTGTGTGTGTGAGAGAGAGAGAGAGAGAGAGAGAGAGAGAGAGAGAGAGCGCTAGTGGGCTTGTGGTAACTAGTGGATAAGTCTGTGTGTGTGTGTGTGTGTGTGTGTGTGTGTGTACTGAGACCATGTTACGTACAAAAACACCACAGTCTACAGCCTTCTCAAGGTGGGGGCAACTCTTATTGGCGTATTCCAGTTAGCGCCAAATGATTTTAGTCAACTGGATCGAGTGGCAAGAGTGAAAGATGAGTTTTGGGCGAGTGTAGAAGCGTGTATGGACAAGTTTGAGAGGAGCGAGAGAGTGCTGTTGATTGGAGACATGAATGGCAAAGTTGGGAATGTACGAGTGGATGGAGTGGTTGGTCAGTGGGGTGTGCCAGCTGATGTAGATGGGAATGGAAGTGCTTTGGTGGACATCTGTGCTAGAAAGTGGTTGGCAATAGCCAACACCTACTTTTGGCATAAGATGATCCACCGGTACACATGGATAGTAATGAGGATGATGGATGGTGAACTTGTTGAACGAAAGGCAATGATAGACTACGTGTGTGTGGATGAGCGAATGAGAAGACAAGTGTTGGATGCAAGAGTGTGGAGAGGGTGGGGGAATGGAGTCTCGGACCATCACTTAGTGATGGCCAAGGTAGAGCTGCAAAGAAAGTGGTCGAGGAGACGAAGGGGAAGACAGGAGGAAGCAACTCCTGTGAGAAGAGTGGAGAAATTGCAAGATAGTGAGAAAATGACAGAGTATAAGAGCATAGTGGAAGAAAGACTGGGAAGGTATGAGCTAGAGCAGATGGAAGGGGTGGAAGACGTATGTAAGATATTCACGGAAGAGATAGGCGCAGCGTGTGAGGCGGTTTGTGGAGTGAGGAGGAGATGCAAGGGTGTGCAAGGGACAGCATGGTGGAATGATGAGGTGAAACGAGCTGTGGAACAAAAGAAGAAGGCATATAGTGAATGGTTAGCGAGTAGAGGTAGGGGAGAAGATGAGAGAGAGAATTAGAGAGAGGTATATGTGAGCAGGAGAAGGGAGGTTAAGAGACTGGTGAAGGAGAGTAAAAAGAAAATGGATGAGGAGTTTGGGAGGAATCTGATTGTGAAATGGAGGGAGAGTAAGAAATTGTTTTGGAAGGAGGTAAAGAAAGTAAGGCAGTGTGAAAGGGGAAACAGTAGGGGAGTGAAAGATAGGAATAATAGATTGTTGGTGGAGAAGAAAGAGAAACTGAGGAGATGGAAGGAGCACTTTGAGGATTTGTTGAATGTGGAGAGTGAGAGCAGTGCGAGTATAAGTGGCTGGGGAATGGCTGGGAGAAGAAGAGATAAGAGAAGGGAGGAAGAGATCAGTAGGGTGGAAGTAGTGGAAGCGATGAAGAATATTAAGTTGGGAAAGGCCCCAGGAATTGATGGAGTGTGTGGTGAAATGCTTAGGTATGGGGGTGAGATTGTTGTGGAGTGGATATGGAAGTTGTGTAGATTGGCTTGGGAAGAGGGAAGGGTTCCAGAGGACTGGAAATCAGGTATAATTGTTCCTTTATACAAAGGAAAATGAGAGAGAGAAGTATGTGGTAACCATAGGGGTATTTGCCTACTTAGTGTGACTGGTAAAATATATGGCAGAATACTCATTGACAGGGTTAGGCATATGACAGAGGAGCTAGTTGGAGAAGAACAAGGGGGATTTAGGAAGGGAAAAGGGTGTGTAGATCAGATATTTGTTCTAAGATGTTTAGTGGAGAAGTATCTAGAGAAGGGAAGGAAAGTGTATGCTGCCTTCATGGACTTGGAGAAAGCTTATGACAGAATAGATAGGCAAGGTATGTGGAAGGTATTAAGAATATATGGAGTGGAGGGAAAATTGTTGAGTGCTGTGAAGAGTATGTACGAGGGAGCTAGGGTTACGGTGCGAGTGGATGGTGAGCTGAGTGAGTTCTTTGATCTCAATGTGGGACTGAAACAGGGTTGTGTGATGTCTCCATGGCTGTTTAATATATATATGGATGGGGTTGTAAAGGAGGTGCAGGGTAGGGCAGTGGATGTGGGGGTGGCTCTAATGAATGAGAGTGAGATTTGGAAGCTTCCGGTGTTGCTGTTTGCTGATGATACAGTACTGTTGAGTGAAGATGAATGGGAGTTGCAAGGTTTGGTGAATGAATTTGGGACAGTGTGTAGGAGGAAGTGGTGTTTGAGAGGAATGAAGTCACAGAGTGTGCAGTAGGTTGGATGGTGAGGATATGGAGAATGTGAGTGCATTCAAGTACTTGGGTAGTGTGATGAGTAAGGATGGAACTTTGGGGGATGAAGTGCGTGAAAGGGTACAGCAGGGAAGGAAGATCGTTGGTACACTGAAAACAGTGATGAGAAATAGGGAGGTGAGTTTGGAAATTAAGAAGTCACTGCATGATAGTATTGTGATCCCTACCCTGACGTATGGAAGCGAGGCATGGGCCTTGCAAAAGGAGAACAAGTCAAGAGTGAGTGCAGTGGATATGAGTTACTTGAGAGGAGCATGTGGAGTGACGTGGAGGGACAGGTTGACGAATGAAGTGAAGGAATGCTGTGGGGTGGATGTGGATGTGGTTGAGAAGATTAGGAGAAATACACTGAGGTGGTTTGGACATGTGAAGAGAATGGAGAAAGACTGACTAAGAGGGTGTATGTAGGTGAGGTGGAGGGAGGGAGAGAGAGAGGTAGACCGAGGATGAGGTGGAGGGATGGAGTTGAGAGGTATATGAGGGAGGGGGGGGTGAGTTGGGGGGAGAGTAATCAAATGGTGGGTGACAGAGCGACTTGGAGGCGTTTTGTCTGCTGCCACCCTTTGCGGGATTAGGGCGTCGGGCTATAGATAGATAGATAGATAGAGAATGAGGCAAAGGAACCTGGACGAGTTAAGGCGCACAGTGAAATATGCTAAGTTCCTGATAAGCACTAACACAGCACATATGGAATTAACTGTACTTCAGGGACAGGAAAAAGTATTATATTTGCGTCATCGAAGGGAAACGACTAACATGCACCTGTCTCTGAACGTACCTGTAAATATGAAGCCCGTTTCCGAGATTAAGTCGTTCATTTTCCATATAAAATCATAGAGCTCATCTCCAGCCAACACTAGTACCCACCGCCATAATCTGGTGTTCTTTCAATACCAAGACGTCTTTTATGTATGATTCTTACTAGTTCATAAGGGTATTCTTCATGCAAGGAATCTCGTTATGAAGGGATTAATTGAAGTTAAACGCATTCTCACGAGTAACAATGGATTTGAGGTGGCACAGCGTACTCATACTCGTGATGTGCGTGCCTCATGTCCAGGGTTCGCGTCTACGCTTGGCGGCCATTTAAGGCGAGTACTGATAGTATGTCCTCTTTTCTTCATATCTTCACACCCTGTTAGTTTTACTGATGCCAAATACAGACTCTTACAAACACAAACATAGTCGAAGATATAACCATACCTCTACCGTTATATGCCCCATTCTTCCGACAGACAACTCTTCCCCATTCATGCTTTGCTAGCCTGTATAAGGGATAATTTTAGCTTTCACTCTACCTCCGATGAGAAGGGTCAGTTCTGTGTTGCCATAATGCAAACTAATACAGGTACTAAGAGTGTAGTATAAAGAAAACATCATAGTAAAGTGATTATGATATACTTGCGGTGTCTAAATGATCTGTCGATGTACCTATTTGGCGGTGAATTGAAAATATTGGTGTACTCTCTAGATTACCAGGGATCGACCTCTTGCCCCAGCAGTTCCAAGTCTACCACTCTAACTATCCGACCAACAGATGTTCAGATTATACACTAACATCACACCGACCTTTTGCCTACCGTAATAAACATCCGACCTTATTAACTTAACCCCATACGGTGATCTGTTACTACACTACATCTCTTTCAGCTTACTGCTCAACAATACTTTCTTTTAGCATATTATCAATACTACTCCTTCAGTATACTACAACACCACATTAGTCTTTCTGAGAATATCACAACACAGCACGACTTATTAACGTATATAGTAGTCTTATCACCACACCATAAATCTCCCTTTTAGCATAGTTTATCACCAGATGTCTTTTTCAGCAGATTCTGGCGCTGTTAAATTTTCTCAGCTGACAACAAACCCAGATAAGTCTTCGGGTCCTGCCACCACCATACTGACTCTGACACCACTACCATGATTCCTGACACCAGTATAGTGACACAAGACTCAGAAAGACGGTCTTCTGATTTCACCACATTGAGTCAAGTCTTAATGCCACAAGAGTGACTTTCGACACGACCATTTAGATCAGCCTGTTGACTTCAATATACCGACTTCTGACACCATGACACGGAATCTTGTGGAAACGTTTGATGCTACTTCCCTAATCATCTGGAAAATTAATATCCAAATCTTTTTACTCGTGGATGTACTTAACCACTGAAGGAAGGGTATTAAGGCGAAGTAAATATTTGCCATCCTGGTTATTAAGATGCTGACATGATATCAGATAATTGCTGTAGAAGTAGTGTAAAAATTGACAACTTACTTCTTTGTTAATGAGGAGTAACGCAGCTCTGTGCAATTCCCGTGGCACCTACACCTCCAACGGTCATAATATACACAGCACATAATATACACAGTAACCATATAACCAGATTATGGCGCCTTGTGGTTTAGTGACCATGGCTAAAGACTTGCAGGATGTCAAAGTACTGATGTCCCCCAAAACAGTAACTCAGCGCAAAGTTTGTTTTGATTGTATACTTCATGTTGGAAAGGTAGGGAAATTGTGGGGGCGAGAAAATCTGATAAGGAAGAGTATGAAAGAAGGAATACTGTGGTAAAGAGAAAGGGGTGCAGATGACGGAGGCTTGTGAATAAGTAAACATGTAAGGGATATTATACGGAGATGTGTGGGGAGAAGAATGTTATTATGTTATCTGTTATATGTTATGTGAGGGGGAGATAGGAGAGGAGGGAAGGAATTAAGATCAGTGAAAGGAGGGGAGGAGTATTTAGAACCCTGATGTTTGTGTGTTGTAATAGTGTTAATAATATGCTCAAGAGTACTGTGTTTAATTATACACCCATGATGATCAATCCATTTCCGGTGCTTATAGTTAAGAAAGTATAAAATCCAGGGAAATATAAGGGAATAGGCAGGGTAGGGGTGAAGATGGGGTTGGAGAAGGTGTGGAGGTGGAGAGGGGGAGGGAAAGGCGAGGAGACGGGCGAGTGGGAAGGGAGAAATGATGGAAACAGGACACAGGAGGAAGGGAGGGAGGGAAAAGAAGAGTGAGAGTGAGAAGGGGAAAGGATTTGAAGCGTGGATATTAACGGTAATGTTGTGCATGAAGCTGGTATACAATAGAAATGTTGAAGGATAGGATTTCTCCACGGTCACAGTGCCAACCTATTCCTGTTACTGACCGATCATGGTGAACGAGGTAAAACGATACTCATCCAACTACTTTAATTGGATTACTTTCCATACTTTACTTAAATATTTTTCAACAAGAGCAATAAATCGTGGGTAATGGTCGAGCGACACTCGTAACAGGAGCGACAAGTGGCGACAGTGGACAGCGAAGGAACTGATTTAAGTTAAATAAACAAACCTGTATGATTTTCAAGCATTATATATCAGTGTATATGTACAGTCCATCGAAAAACTGTGCACATTTCGCGCAAAACAATCTGACTTCACGAACCATGACTCCCGACAAAGCCTGATGATCTTGTCCATCACTAGTATACCTGCGTTGATTAGGATGCCATACATGACTTCGATGTTACTTTACCTGGTGAGTGCATTCTATGCATATTCAGAAGATAATACATTAGTACTGGAGGATCTCACAAGCAATATTGTTAATTTCGGATACCATCGGACCTTTCCTGCACGATTCATTTTTATTTTCTTAATCGATTCGATTTAACTGCCAGTGTAATCATTGTTCTGTACTCATCTCAGCGTCAGTGCCAGACAGAATCTACGTATAATGTTTTATGCAACACTCTCTGACAACAACAATGCAAATATGCCTGTGCATCTGGGATCCTACTGAAAATTCTTTGTACATAACTGCTATAAATATTTTACTAATTATTTTTCTACCTACTGCAAATGTTATCTGTAAGTAATGTATTCGTCGGATCACCTATCGTAAATATGAGCCTTTCAAACCATACCCGTCAAATTTGTCTCAATGTTACCAGGTCATCAAGTTCATACCACGCGGGTTGATAGGGCCATACTTCTGCTGTCGTCTGCACACCGGCGCCAGGCATATTGATTTGTTCCTACGTGGCTAATGGGCGTTTTTTAGTTTTGATTTCCAGTAAGGCACTAACCCCTGTACAGTGTGTCCTGGGGAAAGGTACTAGGGTAGCTTCGGGTACCTATAAAGGAGAATCTGAGGCTTTCTTATTGTCGCCTATGTTAAAATGAATATGAACTCCAGCAACGACCTAGATATAGTTCATGTGTACCTCAGTCTGGATGCCTAAAACGAATGTATAATTTAAATATCAGGTCATACTATCATTATTTTCTAACAAGCATGATACATTTATTGTTTTACATTTATAAACCATATACCAGTACATTATTTTGATATCTTGAATTTGTATATCGGTGGACTTCTGTCAGGGTGAACAACACTAACTTTCTGTCCAGTAACGAGCAGGAAATACCATCAGGAGCAGCGTAAGTGCCACAGTAACAATTAACGTACAACTCTTGGGATTACCTGTGTCACTAGAAACGACAAGGGGTTATTTGCTCTTCGCTGTTATTCTGTAACTTTGTGTATTTGTGTATCTACGAAATACCTAGAACTAGAAATACACAAACGTTTCATCCGTACAGAGTTTGGTTTAAATTTCGTCATTCCAGCTCCTCTCCTCTTGTCTAGCTGGCGCGCTGTAGAATTTTCCACAAAACTGGTAACCTCATTCTCATAACACATTCCGTTTTCCTCTCTTTTTACAACACACTATCCGCGCTATACACGACCCTGGTGTAAATAGGCCTACGCTTTACCCCCTCGTTTCTGTTCTTTTCTTTTTTCGTTTATTCTTTTTTATTTCCTAACTGGGCCGGTGATTAAGTCAATGAATGCTCTGTTTTGCTGCGGTTGGTGTACATGGGGATTTTATTCTGGCTAACACCAGGCGACTTTGCTAAACTGATATAAATCCTACCTGTCAATGGCTTTCAGACAACCTCAAGTAACTCTTTTTCTTTGAGTGGTACGTCTAGAAATCTAATTAGGGCTAACACCAGACGATTTTGTACGGTCGAGAAAAATAATCTTGGCACTTAAGGAGTTACAACGAACGTACTGTGACTGATACCATCGCACCAGTCCTGAATTAAGCAGTCCTGGCCTTTATGCATTATGGACGGTGGGTATGAGTGACAAAATGGTGACATGAGAAGGTATGTGGCACGTAGGAGGCATGCTGACCCTAGTGGAACGCGCCATCAAGGTTGTGTTTAGAGAATGACAACAACATCAACAACATTACCAACAACAGAAGCTGCACGTGTGTTCATTCCTGCTATATATTAACTCCATCTGCACGTGGAACTCTCTCTCTCTCTCTCTCTCTATCTATCTATCTATCTATCTATCTATCTGTCTATTTACCTATCTCTCTGCCTGCCTGTCTGTCTTTCTGTCTGCTGTCTGTCTGTCTCCAACACAAGTACATCTTCATATTTCATCTGGCAGACTTCTCACGATAACATTCTCCTTGGGAATTGTCTCGTACTGAGAGGATTATGAAAGCAATATCTCACCCTGCCAGTACGAAGACCTTTTCATGAGCTAAATAAGAATCGCCAAGAAGTACAGACGAGAATTAAGATGAGCGTCACTGGATTCACAGGGATAAGCTTTGCCCATTTGGTGCTGTGAAACGCCTTCCCATTTAATAAAAATTGAAAGTATCGAGAATCAATAAAGCAGAAATCATCGGAAAAGGCATCATTACACTGAACAGTCTGTCTGTCTACCTACCTGTCTGTCTATCTATCTGTCTATCTGTCTGTCTGTCTGTCTGTCTGTCTGTACATAGCTATACGCCTTAATCCCAAAAGGGGTGGCCGTAAATTAATCACTTCCATTTCACAGTCCTCTGCCATCACGCTGCCCTATCTCCAATTCTCACCCTTTCACCCCTACATCTCTCCAACCATCCATGCACATCATCTTCGGTTTCCCCTCTTCGCTCCCTTTCACCTCACTCGCATACACTCTCCTAGTCAGTCTCTCATCCTCTATTTTCCTTTCTTTCCGCGTGGCTAGAGGTGCTTCGTTTAAGTCCAAGTCTTCATGGTACTTTACTTTTAACATTAATATTTGATGAAGGGTAATAACTCTCAGGCTATACTAAATAAAATCGCCTGACGTTAGACGGAACAGACTACTAGAGTTATCCCGACCATGAAAGGCTTAATAGTGGAGGTATTAACACTCTTAGGCTCCTATTGCTCTAAGCCTAATATTATCGTCTGTAATTAGCAGGAAAAAAACAAGAGAAAACGCTACCCTTAGAGGTCTTGTCACTAATTTTCAGAAGTCCTGTTCCATAAAGTCAGCAGCTGTATAAGAACGGTCTCTGATTAAGGTGGTTCTTACTGCAGAGGGATGCCTTCACGCGATGGCACTGAAATAATCGGGCGGTGGAGCTCCAGGGTTAAACAAACGTCCCTCAGTCCCTTCCCTATCCCCCTAAAGGAGGATGGTGGACTGTGGAAGAAAGGTAGCTTCGGCCTGCAGTCCCCTGGGGTCAGATCCAGACGAGCCTTGGATTACAACTAACTAACTAACTGGTACCTGTGGGATTTAAGATGGAATGCAGGGCCAGATTTTGAGAGTATTGGAGCTCCACGAAACCCCATGGCTGTAATAACTCTTGATCTAACATTACCTAATTATGCAACATGTTAACAACCTGTACCACATACATTGAGTGGCGTAATGACTGCATTGTGAACATGTGCTAAAATCAAGTACGAAACTTAATATGGATCGTACAGGGGTGAACATTGTGCTGGGGTTTTATTTAGCAAAAATAAACCTCACTAGAACACGATATTTGCTGACTACTATTAACGATACTTACAATACTTAAGAGTGGGGTGCTCAGCCAGTCACCTCTAGGCAGTATCTGGTCCTGGGCAATTTCTCTCCTGTCCTCCTCTCCTTAAATCAAATAAATACAATTTTTTTTTTTTTTTTTTTATGTTGGTTCCAGCCATTGACACCTGAAATTTAATCTTTACTAGTGTGGAATTTCATTATTGTTGTCGTGGCCATTGACTCTGGTGCTTCATTATGGCTGTTAGGGGTCAATGGGGCAACCAGTGTTTAATGAGAGGGGAAACAGTTTGGCTAACTATACTCTCTCTCTCTCTCTCTCTCTCTCTCTCTCTCTCTCTCTCTCTCTCTCTCTCTCTCCAGACACAGGATGGCCAAAATATAATAGTCCTTTTCCATTCCTCCGTGAGATTTCCTTTGTGCTCTAGGGCTCGTTCTGTCAGTTGTCGATATCTACCCCACATCATATATCCATTTCCTGTTCCCGCTGCCACACCCACGCCTACATCAAGAGCTGCGCCGTTCCCAACACACGCAAGATACCGACAAGCGAGTTCCTATTGTAGCCCTGTTCATGAATCACCCTGTACAACAACAATAACAACAACAACAATAATAATGATAATAAAATAATAATTATATATATATATATATATATATATATCGCTCCAGTACGGCCTGCGGACCCTCCAGGGAAACGTCGTCTCTGGCATTTTGGAGCTGCGGACTGGGAGGCCCTCAGGCAGTACTTCTTTGATTTTCCCTGGAATGATTATTGCTTCCATGGCCGTGAGCCATCTGAGTGTGCCTTGCGCATTACGGAGGTTATTCTCTCGGGCATGGAAGCATACATTCCTTTCTCATATCCTTTGACTAACGCAAGAAAGCCTTGGTTTAATCACGCTTGTTCTAATGCTGTCCGCAACAAGGAGAAGGCCTACAAAAGGTACCGGAGCCAACCCACCCCTGAATCACATAATCTTTACGTTTCTGCCCAGAATCGTGCTAAGTCTGTTCTTCGCTCTACTAAAAATAATTTCATCCATACTAAATGCTCTCAACTCTCCAACTCGAATTCTTCCCGCTCCTTCTGGCACCTTGCCAAAAATCTTTCTAACAACTTTACCTCATCATCCTTCCCTCCTCTTTTCTACTCTGATGGTTCTGTAGCTATTTCTTCTACTGATAAAGCAGATCTCTTTGCACAGACTTTCTCCTCCAATTCCACCTTAGACGATTCCGGTGCTGTTCCTCCATCACTTCCCCCCTCTGACTTCCTCATGGCTGACGTTAAAATGTCTTCAGTTGATGTATTTTCTGCCATCACTGGCCTCAGTACTAACAAGGCATATGGGCCTGATGGGGTCCCTCCTGTTGTTCTCAAAAACTGTGCTTCTGTGCATACACCCTGCCTAGGCAAACTATTTCGCCTTTGTCTGTCAACTTGTACCTTTCCTTCTTGCTGGAAGTTTGCTCTCATTCAGCCAGTCCCAAAGAAGGGTGACCACTCCCAACCCTCCAACTATCGTCCAATTGCTTTAACGTCCTGTATTTGAAAAGTTTTCGAGTCAATTCTTAATAAAAAAATTTTAAGGCATCTTTCCTATCACAACCTTCTTTCCGATCGTCAGTATGGGTTCCGTCAGGGACGCTCCACTGGCGATCTTCTCACCTACCTTTCAGACTCCTGGTCATCCTCCTTTCGGGACTTTGGCGAAAGCTTTGCCATTGCACTTGACATCTCCAAGGCTTTCGATCGAGTCTGGCATAAATCTTTAATTTCCAAACTGCCCTCCTACGGTTTCTATCCTTCTATCTGTACCTTCATCGCTAGCTTCCTTTCTGGTCGTTCTATAGCTGCTGTCTTAGACGGCCATCGTTCTTCTCCTAGATCTATCAACAGTGGTGTTCCTCAGGGCTCTGTCCTATCACCAACTCTCTTCCTTTTATTCATCAATGATCTTCTAAGCTGTACATCTAACTCTATCCACTCATACGCTGATGACTCCACCCTTCACCTTTCCATTCGGTTCCCGCAACGCCCATCTCAACAGTTACTTCAAGAAACAAGGGATGAGGCTATGGCACACCTAATGTCTGACTTGGCTCATATCTCTGACTGGGGTAAAAATAATATGGTTGTCTTTAATGCTTCTAAGACTCAGTTCTTACACCTATCAACCCGACAAAATCTTCCACAGGTATACCCACTAATGTTTAATAATATTCAGATTAATCCTGCATCATCCTTGAACATGCTTGGGGTTTCATTTACTCGGGACTTATCTTGGAAAGATCATATTGCATCTCTTGTAAAACCTGCTTCCAAGAGATTGGGTGTGCTAAGCCGACTCCGCTCTTTCTTTACCCCTGCACAATTGTTGACTCTATACAGGGGTTTTATCCGCCCCTGTGTGGAGTACAACTCTCATGTGTGGGGAGGCTCCCCACATACAGCTCTTCTCAATAGGGTGGAGTCAAAGGCTTTTCGTCTCATTAACTCTCCTCCTCTTACTGACTCCCTTCAACCTCTGTCTCTTCGCCGCACTGTTGCATCTTTATCTCTTTTCTATCGCTACTTTAATGGTCACTGCTCCTCTGAACTGTCTGCTTGCATTCCTCCACCTCTACGACGGGCGCGTAGCACCCGTCTGGCAGCAAACTCTCATCCCTTTTCTGTCCAACTCTCTAATGCAAGAGTTAACCGTTACTCCCAGTCTTTCATTCATGCAACAGGTCAGCTCTGGAACTGTCTCCCTCTGTCTGTATTTCCTTCTGCCTATGATCTCCAGTCTTTCAAACGCAGTGTGTCCAGGCATCTCAAAATGATCGGATCTTGAATTTGGCTCTCTATTGTATTTTGTTTTTCTCTTGGAGGGAACTGTTACTGCGGGCTCATGGCCTTTGGTTCCTTCTTCCTCGCATAAAAAATATATATATATATATATATATATATATATATATATATATATATATATATATATTGTTACGGAACAGAGAAAGATAACGTACACTTTAAGTGAGAATACGAAGAGTCACTACTGTCCCGTAAAGTTCCAGGTTCAAAACAAAAGAGTTAGGTAAAATTACAAGTTAAAGTTTAATGCACAAACTAACAACAAAACATTCAGAACTCATAAGGATAATGTAATGGCAAATAAACAGGTTAAATATATGGTTAACTGCAATAGCCTCTATTAACACGAAATTAGCAAGGGTAAATTTATCTAAGTCAGCCCTGATAAAATGAGATACCAGATAATACTCAGTGAATGCCAGATAAATAATTACAGATACAAACTATTATCAAAAATGACTGACAAAGAACCCTACATAAATTACAAACTTCACTAGGCCTACAAATTAAACTTATGCTATACAGTACAAGAAAAAATGCAACAACAGTTATACTCAAATTACACACAGCTGCTAGATGGTTGGAGATTTCTTGAGCACTCACAATAATATCTGTACAGGGGAGGACAGAGATGTGAACAAAATGAGGAGCAGATCTAAGTGGCAATGATGAAGAGACTGAGCTCATTATATAGGGGCCAGGAGAGCTTGATACAACTTGTAATGAGGACGCGCAAATGAAGCCATGGGGACAAAGAGATGACAATCCCGCAAAGTATAACAGAGATGTCGACTTACTCTACTATAACGGTAGAAGGGGGGAACTGAGGCAAAACACGCTCGTGATCAAACATGCAGCATACTGTGCGTTAAAATTACACAAAGGATGATGAAATCATAGGCTATGTAACACCTCCCCACAAAGAAAAAGAAATTTACAAAGGAAATTTCTTATTACTCTAAAACAATCTGCATAAGGCATTACAGACCATGCAAAGGTCTTTCCTAATGTTACAAAACATGAGATCTCCCTAGCACGTTCAGTCATAGGTACTTGCCAGTATCCCTTTAACAAATCAAACTTACTTATGTACCTAGCCTTTCCGATCTTGTCTATGCAATCTTCCACACGAGGGAGAGGGTAAGTGTCTGTTTTAGTTATCTGATTAACACGTCTGTAGTCAATGCAAAGCCGCTGTGACCCACCTGGCTTAGGGACCAGAGTGACAGGAGAACTCCACTCGCTCTGACAGGGCTCAATCATCTTGTGGTCCAACAGGTAGCCAAGCTCCTTCTGGATGAGAGGAACTTTCACTGGGTTCACACGGTAAGGAGGCAATTTAATTGGCTTTGCGTCTCCAACATCGACATCATGCATCAACACAGTGGTTCTTCCTGGAGTGGCACGGAACACTTGCGGGTACTCCTGCAGTAATGCCGAAAACTCCTGCCTTTCCTTAGGAGGTAGATGAGAAAGCTTAGTCTGGAGATCATTCATGATATCAGGATTCTTCCCCAAACTATCACTCAGGCTCATACTGCATGGGAGAGCTTCACTTGCAGACTCGGGTGGAACAGCTACAGTGCAGACTGGATTATTTTCGTCCCGCCTGTGATATAACTTTAGCATGTTGATGTGACATAGTTGCTTGCTCTTTCTACGATCTGGTGTGGCGATGACATAGCTGACATCACTGAGTTTCTTCTCCACGAAATAAGGACCACTAAACTTGGCTTGAAGAGGTTGCCCATGAACTGGTAGCAGAATCAAAACCTGATCTCCTGGCTGAAAGTGGCGTAACCTGGACTTCTTATCATACCAAGTCTTCATCTTCTCCTGAGCAGCTCCTAAATTCTCTCTCGCCAGCTGTAAAGCAGTGGACAGCCGTTCTTTGAACTTCATCACATACTCCAGCAGGTTGACGTCATCTTCCTCCGACAGCCAGCATTCCTTGAGTAACTTAAGGGGTCCTCTTACTTCATGGCCAAACAGTAGTTCAAAAGGTGAGAAGCCCAGTGATTCATTTGGAGATTCTCTTGCAGCAAACACAACGAATGGAAGACCTTTATCCCAGTCTTTCTGATGTTCCAAACAGTATTTCTTGAGCATCGATTTGAGTGTTTGATGATATCTCTCCAACGCTCCTTGGGTCTGGGGATGGTAAGCTGAAGACGTGATCTGGGTGATGCCCAACTCTTTCAGAGACTGCTTGAAAACGTTTGACATGAAATTACTTCCCCGGTCTGACTGTACCTCCTTGGGCAGACCAAACTTTGTGAAGAACCCTAGCATTTCCTTAACCACGTTCTTTGCTGAGATATTTCTAAGTGGAATGGCTTCAGGATAACGAGTAGCCATATCAATCATGGTCAACACATAAGAAAATCCTGAAGAAGTCTTAGGAAGAGGGCCCACAATATCCACCAACACACGGGTGAAAGGCGCCTCAAAAGGAGGAATGGGAACTAGAGGTGCAACCTTTCGGTCTGATTACACTTCCCCACAACTTGACAGGTGTGACAAGACTTACAATACCAGGAAACATCCCTGAAGATACCTGGCCAGTAGAAGTGTTTCAAAATGCGTGCCACAGTCTTCCTCACTCCAAGGTGTCCTGCCAAACTGGAATCATGAGCCACTCTAATGATATCCTGCCTACAAACACGAGGGATGACAACTTGATGTACAACCTCCCATTCACAGTCGGCTGATGCTGTTGGGGGTCTCCACTTCCTCATAAGTACTCCTGACTTTACATAATAACAAGTAGAAGCACCAGCTGACTCTTCCTCACTGCAAGCAGAGTTAGCTAGACCTTTCAACTCAGGGTCAGCAACCTGCAACTCAACCAACTCTTGACGAGACAAATTATCAACACTACGGGGTACTGCCTCATCTGGTGAGTGGTCCAAATTAGCAAGAAAAGTGTCAGCTAGGATAACATCATCATCATCATTATCCTCTAAATCACCAGTAACTTTAGACTTAGCCCTAGTGACAGCACATGCAGGGAACACATCAGGGACATCACAATCCTGGGACGCAGCCACTGGCTCACTAGACAACTGAGGAGCTGGACACACTTGACTTCCACCAATATCATTTCCAAGTAAGAAAGTTACACCTGACATTGGGAGTGTCTCAACCAACCCAACCATAACGGAACCATTAACAAAACCAGACTCTAAATTCACTCTGCACAGAGGAACAGAGAAGTAATTATTCCCTACACCTTGTAAGATTACAGTTTCATCAGAGGAATTAACATTAGAGCCTAGAACACTGGTCAGCATAAGGGATTGGCAAGCACCTGTATCACGATATATTTGAACTGATTTCCTGTCATTACTGTCCAGAGGACTGACAAAACCATCAGACAGGAAATTAGCACATGAACTCTTGAGAGTGTCACCCACGTTACTGCTCAAAAGAGGAGCTCCATCATGAGAATTTAAGTTACCCCTCAAAGCAGGTTCAGTTAACTCAGTTAAAGCATTCTGGGAACTCTCAAGAGTGGACACTAGACCAATTGACTGAATATTTAAAGACTCCTTTTTGTTCACATCACGCTGTCTCCTGAAACATCTCTCCGTAGTATGACCAAGCTTACTACAATAAGTACATTTACTTTTCTGAAATCTAGAGGTGAAGCTGGTATTTACTTCCTGAGAAACATCATCTTTATTCTCTTTCCTGTTACCTGTACTCTGAGTAGAGGCAACGTACTTACTCTCAGCTTTCCCTTTTTCTCTAGAATATCTCTTGTGAGTGAGAACATACTCATCAGCTAAAACTGCAGCGTCAGACAAATTATCTATTCTTTTCTCATCAAGATATAGGCTTACATCTTTATAAATACACCTTTTGAAGTCCTCCAGCAAAATCATCTGCTTAAATTTACCAAAATCAGAATCCACATTCTTAGAATTTAACCACTGCTCTAACAAATCTTCTTTGATTTTTGCATACTCAACATGGGATTGCTTATCTTGCTTGTAAGTTGTCCTAAATTTTACTCTATAGGCTTCAGGAACAAGCTCATAGGCCTTAAGAATCAAGCTCTTAACTACATCATAATTATCAGATTGATCCTGAGGCAAAGATGCATAAGTTACTTGAGCTTTACCGGTGAGAACAGTTTGAAGGAGTACTGGCCAATACTCCTTAGGCCAATTAAAACCTGTAGCTACCCTCTCAAACAACTGAAAATACTTTGTTAAATCAGATTCATTAAAAGGAGGGACAAGTTTAACATTTTTAGCCACATCAAAATCATCAGAGCTAGATGATCCAGTTCCACCTTGTTTCATGCGATACTCATGGTCTGCCTGAATCCTGGCAAGTTCAACTTGTGCCTGAGCCTGTATCTGTGCCTCTTCAATACGAGCCTGAGATTCCGCCTGCTTAGCATTTGCCTGAAATTCAGCTTCTTTAGCACGAGCCTCCTGCAGAGCTAGCTGTAACTTAGCTAATTCAATCTGCGTTTGCTCATTTGGAGGAGTTACATTAAACAAGCTTTTATTAATCATGCCAACAATTTGATCCTTAGAATGATGAGAGTGAACTGCAATTCCCAATTGTTGAGCAACAAGCTTAAGTTCATTCTTTGTTCTGTTTTCTATATCACACACTGTTTGCACATTTGACAAAAAGTCCTTGGCTTCATCAAGTGTAGTAATAGTAGACATAATGAATAAGTAACAGTCACAAAATATCAAGCAATATCCTTATGATAATATCCTGAATATCCTGATATGAGGTCGCCAAATTTATGTTACGGAACAGAGAAAGATAACGTACACTTTAAGTGAGAATACGAAGAGTCACTACTGTCCCGTAAAGTTCCAGGTTCAAAACAAAAGAGTTAGGTAAAATTACAAGTTAAAGTTTAATGCACAAACTAACAACAAAACATTCAGAACTCATAAGGATAATGTAATGGCAAATAAACAGGTTAAATATATGGTTAACTGCAATAGCCTCTATTAACACGAAATTAGCAAGGGTAAATTTATCTAAGTCAGCCCTGATAAAATGAGATACCAGATAATACTCAGTGAATGCCAGATAAATAATTACAGATACAAACTATTATCAAAAATGACTGACAAAGAACCCTACATAAATTACAAACTTCACTAGGCCTACAAATTAAACTTATGCTATACAGTACAAGAAAAAATGCAACAACAGTTATACTCAAATTACACACAGCTGCTAGATGGTTGGAGATTTCTTGAGCACTCACAATAATAATATCTGTACAGGGGAGGACAGAGATGTGAACAAAATGAGGAGCAGATCTAAGTGGCAATGATGAAGAGACTGAGCTCATTATATAGGGGCCAGGAGAGCTTGATACAACTTGTAATGAGGACGCGCAAATGAAGCCATGGGGACAAAGAGATGACAATCCCGCAAAGTATAACAGAGATGTCGACTTACTCTACTATAACGGTAGAAGGGGGGAACTGAGGCAAAACACGCTCGTGATCAAACATGCAGCATACTGTGCGTTAAAATTACACAAAGGATGATGAAATCATAGGCTATGTAACAATATATATATATATATATATATATATATATATATATATATATATATATATATACACGAGCCGCGTTGTTTTTTTTGTTTGTTGTTTGCCTGTCCTTCAATCACAAACCAAGGGCCAGAGACCCCCAGACCCATATATATTCTGAATCAGGGTGACCCAAGGATGGTTCTAGGGGGGGTCAAAATTCATATCTGGGTCATTCAAGGTCACCGGCAATGTTCGCCTTTTTGGCCCGGGCAACGCCGGGTATCCCTGCAGTCCAGTTTTTGTCATGGAGACTCACATGACCACCATTTCGGACACAGGCTATGTGATGTTGACCTCCAAGGTCATTTGAGGTCACTGTTTTGATATCGTTTGAGGTCACAGGTAATACACACTCGAACGACTGGACCCAGCAGCCCAGTTTTGGCATGGAGACTCACATGACCTCCATTTCGGACATAGGTCATGTGAAGTTGACCGAGGTCATTTGAGGTCACCGGTAATAGTGAACAAGTGCGTACAAGTACTGTGCGTTAGTCTGCGAAAGACGAAATAGAAAGTTCTTTGACCTCTTATAATTCCTCTTCAAAAGAATAAGAGGTACTACATGGTCTTTCTGGAGCAGAAAGAAAGACTGAATTAGAGCAAATAGGATTAGAGTGTTCGCCTTTTTGGCCCGGCAACGCCGCGTACACTTGATAGTAATGATTAGAGTAAATATGCAGCCCCTCAAGTTTTTCGGGATATATATACCGACCTTTTGGCTGTAAACGGCTGTGCACCCTGGATTTATGAAATATCAAAGAAATCGAAACAAATTAAAAAATTGATGAAAATTTATCCCCAGCATGCAACAACAAAAGCTCATATGTGTCTTTTTGAATACTGTATCTCTAAAATAAAGTTGCAGATGGAAGGAGGATTTGAAGTGGCTCTAGGGCTCAATTGCATCCCTGAATTTGAAGTAGAAGAAATTAAACAAGGTGAGGCATCCCTGTTTTAATCCCAGTGGGCTTAACCCTCCTCAGGTAATGTGGGGTCTGTGGGACCCCACGCTATTTTTCTTAGTGTTTTTCATATATTACTATAAGGTCTTGGGATCTGGTTTTCCCTCTACCTTCCTGACTAGTAGACTAGTTTAGGGAGGTGATGGGGTCAGTTCGGGATCTGGCTCTGTTTTCGCGATAAAGGGCCTTTGGGGTCCAGTGGACCCCACTTTACCTAACCTGTGATTATTTTCCCATATATATATATCTTCCATACAATTTTTTTTTTTTATGACGTGCTTCTCTTACTGCTTACAGAAACATTGGCCATTACTGTACAGCATGCAATGATAGAACACTGGTGGAACATATCAGTGTTGGTATGGCAGCCACTAATTTCAGATGGTATAAAATTTGTCAATGTTTTTTCATTTAATTTTCCATAAAATATTTCGTCACTTATATTCCATGCATTTTGCACAAAATTGAAGGAAAAGGCCTACAGAAGCTGTGTAAAAGCGATTGTTTCAATAAAGTTGTTGTAAGTATTTTTGACGATTTTTTAAAGATTGGGGTCTGACAGACCCCACATTACCTAAGTAAGGATAAAATTATAGGTTTACCTGAGAAGGGTTAAAATTACTCGCTCACCATCTATATTGCTAAATTATAACAAGAGATTAGCACTAGGATATGATTCTGGTCGGTAAGAAGTGCTATGGAATGGATGTAGAGCTCTAGTCTTGTCTTTTTCTGCCATTTACGTGAAATTTTGGAGGATACAGTAAGAGAAACTGTTCAAGTCATCTTGCAACACACAGCAACAGAGTGAAACCAGCGGCATGGAAAGAAAATATAAAGTAAGGTTCATTCCTATTGCTCGCTTGTCTGGATATGGTAATGCTATTCCTTTGAAATTTTCCAAAAAGGCCATTGGCGGTATTGCTTTTGCTCAAGGCAATAAAAGGCGGAGACTGGGGACTTTGGCTGTGAGATGGAAATGAGAGAGAGAGAGAGAGAGAGAGAGAGAGAGAGAGAGAGAGAGAGAGAGAATTACAAAGGAGTATAAAAGCAAATATGAACTGAACTAATGGTGCTTTCGGGGCTGTTTACTACAAAGGGGACGATGGATATAATAACTATTTCTCCGAGCTGATGATAAGGATTGCAAAGCAAGAAGGCTCCCTCCCCTCGCCCTCGAAACGCTCTTGCCAACATGAATAAGCGAGATGAATTACCAAGCAGCATAGGAGAGCTACCATGGAAATTTCATTGGAAAGGTTAATTTTAAAAAATCTATTCTACTTTAACTATTAGGGATAAGTCACATTATTTGAAAACAACGTAAATAAAATAAACTAAGTTCTAAGATACAGAACCACACACACACACACACACACACACACACACACACACACACACACACACACACACACACACAGGGAGAGAGAGAGAGAGAGAGAGAGAGAGAGAGAGAGAGATAAAAGGCAGATACACAGATAAATAGGCAAAAGATATATGCAGACAGAAAGACAGAGATAATATCCGGCGAAGCAAAGAAACACGTACATGAAAGGCAACAGAGCATTCAGCTACGCATCAGCCAATCTCCCCAACAACACCAGTCACTCTGCACCGCACCATGCCCCGCCCTTCCCCCAGACACCTATGGCAAAGGAGGGTATCAGCCACAGTCACTCTGCGGGGAAATCTCGCTGATGGGGACGAATCACGCAAATAAGGTTGAGTTTACCAGGAGGGACTTTACTGAAAACAAATGACTTGCTTTCCTTCCCGCTACACAGCCGCCAGTAACTGAGAGAAGCAGGGATGCAGTTCTTACCTAAGCAGTGATATGTCAGGTGTACTAAAGCGATGCATGTTTACTTTGTCACTATCATCTTCCTCCTCCCGGTGATGTACTTCAAAATTTACTAACACATAAGCCTAGAGGTCATCTCTCCACCCACCTATTTTCTGCCATGGAATTATGTGGATATGATAGGAAACGTTAGGAGAAACACATTGAGGTGGTTTGGCCATGTAGAGAGGATGGAGAGTGAGAGACTGACGAGGAGAGTGTATGTGAGTGAGGTGGAGGGGGAAAGGGGGAGGGGGAGGCCAAGGATGAGAAGGAGGGATGGAGTGGAGAGGTATATGAGAGAAGTGGGTGTAAGTTGGGAGCAGGGCAATGAAATGGGGGGAGACAGGGTGACATGGAGGTGATTTGTTTGTGGCCACCCCTTACGGGATTAAGACGTCTGGCAATAGATAGATAGATAGAAATATTTTAACCCGATGATCCCATATCCTCCATGGACTTATTTTCCTCCATGGACCTAGTCTCCTCATAGACCTACTTCCCCCTATTAGCCCATTTCCCATAGACTTTTTATGATTCACGAACCTACTATTTCCCTCGGGCCTTTTTTATCCATGAACAGATTTTCACATTGGATTTATTTCTACCATTGACTTATTTATCCTCCAGTGACCTGTTCGCCCCATGGAACTGTTTATTCATCGACTTGTTTTGCTTCCATGGACTTATTTCCCCCATGACCCCATTTTCTCTCCATGGGGGCACTGAATCTGCACATTGACCTAACATTTCCGTGGATTGATTTATTCGATGGATTTTTTTACCCATTTTACCTATGTTTCGATTTGGATCCATTTCTCCCCAAATATGTATACCTCCACGGACCTATTATCTCACATGGACCTATTCTAACCATTAATATTTTCACCCCATGGACCTACTCGCTCCATGGACCTAAATTCCCCTCCGTTCGCCACCCACCCACCCATATACCCACCCACTCACCTATTTTAGTAACCCTGTTTCCTGCCATGTCCTTTGGAAAACCACACAGCCACCCCACCACCCACAAAGCTTACTCACCACCCCACCTTACTGTACCTTGCTGCCCACCCACCCACCCATTTTCACAGGGTGTATTGCTCACGCTTCGCTCGCCCACCCACCACTGCCAACACTGTTTTCACCTTCTTTCGACACTTCAAAGTTACCCTCCCACTCGGCACATTCGTAACACTTGCCATTAAACCTCTCTATCATCAGTACCATTCGCCTTCTACAGGTTCATTAAAGCTACGTACTGACAGAGCAGCTGTACTTTTCTCACATGTTTTTCTGAGTAAATCCTTAACCCACAAATCCTCTACATGCAAAAAGAAAAAAAAAACTCCCCTGGACAGAATGTTTTGCATATTGCATCACTATTTCAGTCATCACTCTCACTTACACCACGTCCCTCGCCTTTGTGACTGCATGCTGTACAATGACAGAATAAGCGAATTATGAATATTTTCAGGTACAGTACCCTTACACAGAAAAAAAAAGTGTTGCATGAGGGGTTCAATTAAATCTCAAATTATCAATGCATCTCGTGATATTTCCACATGATTATTTCCATTGCAACACGTATATAAAAACAACAGCTAATACGGATTAAATAGTAACTATCACAAGCAAGCAGTATAGGGACTCCTCATGAAAGCCGGGCTGCCACCATTACGTAGTTAAGTCATTTTTCGTTATGCTTCGTCTGTGGTGTCATATTGATACACACACACACACACACACACACACACACACACACACACACACATGAAGATAGAAAGATAGATATAGATAGATAGATAGATAGAC
The DNA here is from genome assembly GCF_032717465.1 of Coenobita brevimanus. Classification (NCBI taxonomy): domain Eukaryota; kingdom Metazoa; phylum Arthropoda; class Malacostraca; order Decapoda; family Coenobitidae; genus Coenobita; species Coenobita brevimanus. The sequence goes on along the minus strand of NC_137023.1, from coordinate 2,076,362 downwards.
ATATATAGATAGATAGATAGATAAATCTATATCTATCTATCTATCTATCTATATACAAGGTTAGGTTAATTTAGGTTGCGGTTAGGTTAGGATCAGGTAATCTAGGCTCAAGCCATATATTGAAAGACCATATTATTACTCCAAATGATATGCCCCATTCTTGAAGCATCTATTCTTATCCGATCCACTCCTGCAGCTTTTCCACACTGCATTGTCTATATTACTTTCTCTACTTCATCTTATGACTCCCTGTCACAACAAGGTGCTTTTTCATGTTCTTCCGTACCAACAAGGATTATCATCTCTTTCACAGCTGTCACCATACACATTAAGTTTAAAAGCCATTCAAAATAATTGTTTTATATTTTTTCATTCCATTGGAAGTGTACACATTAAGGTGTGGAAGGTGTTTACGCGAGCGGAACGTGTCCAAATCCAGGAGTTGTTGTTGAAAATAAGTACAGATGTTATGCAAAATTCACCACTTTCCAACTGTAGTTACATCGTTTGCTGTGGCTGAAGTGACATTTGTTCTGTTGTTTGTGGTGCGGTGAGGATATCTCCGTTCTCCCCTTTGGGGCTAAGATGCGAATGAATGTGTTTGAATGGATGAGTAAATGGGGAGTGTGTCGTCCTGTCTCGGCTACCTCCCTTTCCTTGAGGGAAGCAGCCTAGGTATATAGATAGATAGAATGAATCTAATAACCACATCTCGACTTGTGAATCGAGCCAAACGTCTAATACGTGTGGTTTGTGTACGGCGACAGCGGTACCGTGCCTGATACCACCAAACAAAATCAGTTATACATAATCTCCTACAACATCAATATTTCTTAACCAGTTTTCATAACTGAAGTACCAGCTCTATGTTTTAAAACCCAGGATGCCCCATCAAATGAACCCCTCAGCAAAAATCGCAGGTACTACACGTTCAGCACATTTCTGATATATATTTTTTGTAATTATTTGGATTCTAATTTACATGGCCATATCAATTTCTCGCGAAAACTTCAAAATGATGCAACTATAAGCTCAGTGTTCGAGCAAACTGCATGATTACAGGCTGTCCCAATTTACTTTCCTACCTACCCGCTGGCCTGGGGAGCAAACTTTGACTTCTTTCTATCTTACAAGTATTCTCGTTAGATCGCCTCGCGTGCATGCTCGAACAGTCACTTCTCCAGTCGCTTCCTTTTCATTGCTTCTTCCATTTGTTCTTTAGTTCCCCCAAGAAAACTTGTTACTGTCCTTGAAACTCCTTAACATTTTTTTGTTTTTTTTCACCTTTTCCCTCATTTGTTGTCTTTTTTTAATCAGTATGTTTCCTTTAACCTCATGCCACTTTTCACCTGTGCTCTTCTCACTTTCGTACACTCCCACCTCGCAAATACCGCCGATACAGTATAATGATTTTCACTTCATCATTCCGCCACTCAGTTACTTTTCAATTTTCCTTCTCTTCCCTGCTCTTCATACCACACACTTCCCTGGCGCTCTTAGGCACAGCTTCCTTGAACTCCTTCCATTTTTCTCCTGCTCGCCTTAAACCAATATCGCGCATCTTACGCCGCACCTCTCTCACTCTCTCCTCTTGTCTCACCATCCTTGCTTCATTTAAAAGTTCGCTAACTTTTATCGCTTCGAGCCCGCCAACGTCTTTCCACTAAAACCCTTCTGTGTAATCATTACAGATTGAACCACGAAGTGTTCAGACAGTTCTTGCCGCCCCGCTAAGTACAATCACCTCAAGCAACCTTTTCGCCACACTCTGTTCCACCAAATCATAGTCCCCAGTGGCTGTTGTCGGTCTGCTTTGCTTGTATTATTCTTTTTATATGTCCGACTATTATTGAAGATAGACTCGAAAATCAGCTCTCTGAATCCCCCACCACCACCACCAAAAAAAAAAAAAAAAAAAAAAAAAATCCCCTTACTTGCCACAGCCCTTCCTTATCACATTTTCGGCGCTCATGCCCACTATCCATGCTGTATACTGTATACTACTGCCACCGCAAAAGTTATTGTAACACTCATCTCTCTGGGATAGTGATAAAGTATTGAATGTCTTTTTTATTTCCCCACTTCTGAAATTCACCATTGATGTATGACGGTACTTGGTGACTCTCCTAGATCCACTTTCACACCTTACCTGCCAAAAGTCCTCAGTGCTCATGGTGCTCATCGCAGGTGGGTATAGATGCATTGTTTCCAGCACTGTCCACCTGGTTTTCCATTTTTGTTTATATATTTATTTATTTATTTGTGGATCCCCTTGTTTTTCCCAGTCCCTGTTCAAGATGCGTGGGAAGATCATGTCAGTTGTGAAGAAGTCAGAACCCTTCCTTTACAAGAAGAGATCCCCGTTAAGGAAATTGCCAGAGAGTAAGTGCAACATTGCAGACTGAAGGCTACATTAAGTGGCCTGCCAGCAGTTCAGTCCCTGCGATTATATCCATGCTCTGGTTGACGACAAAAGACTTATAGGGTCCCAAACACTCTTCTGAGGCGAGAAGTACGAAAGATCTTTAGCATGGCGGAAAAAGACATAAAAAAAAAAACTACTCTGATATCCTGGAAATGTATCACACCATTCAACACCATCTCCTGCAGCCATGATGCCAGAAGAAATGCACAAGGCTCATCTTCAAATTGCCCTCACGTATCGCCCATGGACACCAGAACAGTGGATACGTCATGTGGTGTGATGAGAGTTCATTCCATATTCCTAAACCTAAAGTGATTAGTACTAGGGGAAGGTGTACACAGAGGCAGTAGGTACGACCATCAGTACACCTGGAAAACTGTGAAACCGCCATTTATGATCTGTACTCTTTGTGGTTTTATGGGATGTAGCCTGTATTTCTCCCCAAAGAATGTTTCAATGAAGAGTGACTGATATTTGCAGGAGCTAGAACAGCCTTTCCAACCAGTTTATGTTATTCAGGGTTGTAACATCTTTATGCAGGGTGGTGTACCGTGTCACTGGTGAAAAAAAAAAAGCTTAAATGTTTAAGTGATAATAGTATTTATGATATGTAATGGCCGAAGAACAACCTACTGTAGACCTGATTCCAACTGAAAATGCATAGTCATGCATAGAAAGAGAACCTTAATTCGCAGGATACCTCATCTGTGCCTCACCAAAGAACAACCATGAAGATGTGGATGCAAGGATAAAGTGTGGAATACTTCAGGAGTCTGATTCCATACCAAATGGTCCTACACAATTAAATCTGGACCATCGGATATTAACTAAGTGGTTAGCAATACCACTCAATTAACAGGGGTTATTGCAAAACTCTTGTGGTGGGTGTGGGGATGTCTCATGCAAAAATGGTATTAGTGAGTATTTATTTATTTATTTTTTTGCGAAACTGAAAGCCTCAACACTGTTCTCTTCACGAGGTGGATCGAATTCAAGTCCATTCTGGCAGCAAATCATATCTCTAAGTACTTGACCTACACCCCCACAATTAGATTTTTTGTTTTAACTTCGCGCATTTCCAAATACTGTCCTTTCTTCTCCTATAAAAAGGTCCATGTTATAGTCGCCATTCCCTTTATTTTGCACATCTCATACAATGTCATTTCACCTTGTATTACCTCACTCCCCACTCTATAAATCTCCCACTAACACACAGTACCTTCCACAACTCCTCAAAAATCTCTACACACTGTCTTCACCCTCTTTAGATCCCTCTCTTTCCTCTGACCTGTCTCACTGCCTGATTTATACACTTGGCCTCCCACATCCCATTGTTTACTCCATTTTTACCCTACTGCCGTCTTGCAGTCACCTCTTGGCACTTGCTCACGGACACCCATAATTCATTTCTCAACAGTAATGCAACACCTTTATTTAATCTTATTCTTTTATTCCTCCCATTCTCCACCTACATCCAGGAAACCAGCATTTCTCCTTTTTCTTCAGTTTTAAATTGCTCAGAACCAATACGCGTAGCCTTAAAAAAAAAAAAAAAAAACTCATCTCTGTGTTTCTTCCATCACCAGTACATCCACGTACGTCTAAGCACCCTAGTCTGTGCTTCAGATAAGTTCTCTGGTTCACTCTCCCGCCTTCATTTTGTCAGAGAAACTCACACTGTAAAGAGGGGAAGGGCTTCGATCTCTTACACTCACCTTTTCTTGCCGAGTCCATGATTTGCAGTTGATACTTGGTGTGTGTGTGTATGTGTGTGTGTGTGTGTGTGTGTGTGTGTGTGTGTGTGTGTTGTATCCTTTTTCCTGTGTACTGATGTGTAAAAGTGATATTGATTGCTCAGTTCCTTCAGCCTGGACACTGCACTCGTAGTTGACTGAGCCCCTCACTCCATTCACGGGTCGCAGTTTTTAAGGGACATAGAGTTTGCGTCTGGATTGTCTCCAGCTTTTCCATTCTATTAACACAAAAATTTGCCTACTTTTCTCTAACAACTGTAAGTAAAGTTAAAACGGCTTATTTAAAAAGCAATCCACAAATATGATATAAAATTACAAATGGCCGTCTCCAAGAAATGAAATTATGGTTCTAAAGAAGCAATCCTTCCTTTTCATATGCATCGGTATTTTCATTATCAGTCGGGAACTTTCATACTGACTCCAGCGACACAGGATATCACTTATTTTAGAACCTCTTTTCTAATAATTTCCTTGACAGCATAGAAAACATTGGAACATCTCTTCGTGCCTCCAAATATCATAAGAGTTTGCATCAGCAGCATATGAACGTATACCAGTCAGTACTAAGTAATCTATCACTGAAGAGTATATGTTATAATTGTTTCCCTTGCCATAGTTTGCGTTCTTCCATTGATGTAAAAAGTACCGTTTATGTTGCTGAGGGAACAACCGATATCACATTATCTCGTGCAACATGAACGGGCAAAAGGCTGGGCTTTTGGAGTGCAGGCTTATATAGGACAGAGTCGCGTTGTGCTACTTCTTTTATGTATGGCACTAGTCTATGTAGAAATTTGTACTATTCCTGCTCTCAGGTGTGTGTGTGTGTGTGTGTGTGTGTGAGAGAGAGAGAGAGAGAGAGAGAGAGTCGCCGTGCTTGCCATTGATTCACCCTGTTTCAATTCTCTGTCCTTCTCCTTACATTAGTTCCTTCTAACTAAAACATATTGAAACTTTCCACAATTCTTAAGATTCCCAAGCAATTTCAGATCCGTTTTCTATAGTTTGTTTACTTAGATGCATTTCATCCAGTAGTCTGTCTTTCTCGTTGTAATATTCTCCAGTCCTAGCTAAGTATATGCCATCTTTGCCAGTGGGTCTCTTTCATTTTTTTTCTACATATATTTGTTGTTTATGTATATTCTTCCCTTCCCCTTCCCACTCTAGATTTGATGTTATTTTGTGTTGCTCCCAGATATAAATTCTGGTAAACTGTATGTCTTCACTATCTCCCACTAATTCTCAGTCTTTATAATTGCTTCTTCAGTTATTATATTGTCTGTTCCTTTCCTGGTAATAGAGAATCAGTGCACAGCTGGTCTTTATTTTTCCCTGACATTTGTTACATGTTTTACTTGCCTATGTTAGTCATCCTTCAAATTCATCACATCTTTCATATCTTAGCTTGTTCTCCTTTTCATTTTCTAGGGAATAATTTTCTTAAGACTATTTTCACCTGTTTCTTAATCTGCCTTCCTCTCAGATAATTTCAAGGCTTACCACATTATTTTCAGGCCTTTTAGCAGACATAATATTTCTCATTTCCCCTGACTCCTCCACACTGTCAGCACGCTCGTTAAGTCTCTCCTAATTTTTCTTTCCTTTCCTTTTTTCGGGAGAGTAAGACACATTCACCGGTTGCCAGACATCCAGACTCTGATGACGCAGCAAAGTCGGATTTGTGCGTGCGTGTGTGTGTGTGTGTGTGTGTGTGTGTGTGTGTGTGTGTGTGTGTGTGTGTGTCCTCAATTTTGGGGCGCGTGTTTTCAATTATTCCTCGTGCAACTCGATTATTTTATTCAGCTTAGGTCTGCACACTAGTCATTATCATCATCATCATCCGGGCCTCCTTTCCCACCCTAGGGCAGAGTGAGGAGTAGCAGCGCCCATCATCCACTCACTCAGTGTAGGGATGCCTTATGGTCTCTACACTAAGTGACAAACCAAATGGTTTCCTGTACTCAGGAAACCATTTTCTACGCTGGGTGGTAACCATATAACAGGGTTTTTTGGCTGGGTTGAGCCCCCCAGATTCCCCTATCTAAAATCACTTACATAATGGCAAAAACCTACACACTAGTAAAGAGAGAATTATTGAAGCTTGTTTTTAAACTTTCTATCTATCTATCTATCTATTGCCAGACGCCATAATCCCGTAAGGGGTGGCCATTTGACTTTGAGTTATTTGTTTTACGGGGAGGGGCACTAATCCTCCACCAACCCACTTGTTGACACGTAAGGAGCATTCGTTCGTTTAAAGATTTCCTGCACATATAGTGCAGGCCGGGCCATACATTAGCCCGGTCAGTGGGGTATGGGCTGGTTAAAACATAGTAAGGGGGGAGGACAGGACCTGGGGATTGCTCAGCACACACGTCCTGTCTCCTGACTGGCTTTGTGGTGTGTGTGCCTGTAGGGAGCACGTATGGTTTGGTTATATGGTTACAACCCAGCGTTGTAAATGGTTTCTTGGCTTACAGGAAACCATTTGGCTTGTCACTCAATGTAAAGCCACCTGTAAAGGAAAGAAAAGCAATAAGGAGTGACAGGAAAGATGAGAGAAACAGGAAGAGAGGAGGGCAGGCACAGAAAAAGAATGATACAGGCTAAGGATGAAGTAGAAAAAAAAAGACTCATCTGGGCTAAATTAAATAATGGGGAGGCAGCAGAAACAAACTTAAGTCATCGGAATAATGGTGTTAAAACGTAGTCAGTCTTGTATCTTTTATTTTGTTCTTGATACCTTATTGTTTATTATTTAGCTTGTGAGAGTCTAACCCACTTCATTAGCGTCCTGCCTACAAAAGAGTTAACTATGGGAGGTGTTATCGGATTTAGAGGGGTAATGAATCTCCCGCTGTGTATAGAACAGGCCTTACGTTCCCAAAGGCCCAGTTCTCCTCCTAGTAACAACATAAAACTACACTGCATGTCTCCTCTTGGAAATTAATACCCACCATCCACATTATATACATGCTCGGGTCGTCTCATTCAGAACTGGTGTGATGGTATTTAAGATGGTGTATTTAAGACTGTGGTATGAAAGATGGTATTAAAGGTGGTGTTTGTAGTATATGTGAGTCTTGGGAAGGATCAGGAAAAACTGTCTTAACAATATTCAACTCTCCAGGTACTCTATAGAATGCGGTGACAATGATCCAGCCATACAGCTCTACTTTCCAGTCCAGTTATAGAAAGGTCAGTCAGATTCCCCTCTTCCTCCCCTCCTCCAGGAAGAACGATGTTGGGCTGCCAGTGAAAGGCCATTTAGTTTCAGTCCACCAGGTGTACCTTTCAGATGAACCTGGGGCTACTGCTACAACAGCAACAACAACAATATCTCCTCTTCCTCCTCTTAAAACAACAACAACAACAATATCTCTTCCTTCTACCTCGCCTCCTTCTCTTTCTTCTTCTTCTCGTCCTCGTCCTCCTCGTCCTCCTCCTCCTCCTCCTCCTCCTCCTCTTCCTCCTCCTCCTCCTCCTCCTCTTCTTCTTCCTCCTCCTCCTCCTCTTCCTCCTCCTCCTCCTCCTCCTCCTTCTTTTTCATTATTACTGCTACTACTATTATCACAATTATTTTAGTAGTAGTAATAGTAGTAGTAGTAGTACCCGTTCCCGCCCAGAAGGGGCTCGGGGACGGGTGTTGTTTTCACTCGATTGGTCTGTCTGTATGTTTGTTCGTTTGTCCGTCTGTCTGTCTGTCTATTAACAACTTTACGCGAAAACTACAGGTGCAATTTTGACGGGATGATGGCCTATGACCTTCTGATCACCTAAATAAATTTTGAGCCAAATTGCGCCAAGGCCCAGGCTGTAGGTCCCAAATATATATATATATATATATATATATATATATATATATATATATATATATATATATATATATATATATATATATTCGCCATAACTCCTTTAAAATTCGTCATATCGACATGAAACCAAACCCTAAAGGTGCATCTTCAAATCTGCATCCTATAACATGCCTAATTACATCAGAGGAGTCACCCCTCCCCCCCAGTTAGCGGTAGGGGGGTCAGTGTCAGGTGGGTCGGACCTAAAATTTCAAATGAGCATAAAATGGTCAATTTTCACCCGATGTACTCCAAATTTGATATGTGACATCTTTGACTAGATATCCTGTTGTGTTTCTATGTCAGCACTAAAATGACTGCCGGAGACGGGTTTGCTGCACCCATGATCTAAGTAGGGGAGGTCAGCCAGACAGCGCGTCGCTTGAGCCCGCGTGACGTCACATCAGCCCTCTGGCGTGCAAGTTCAGCTTGTCCCATTCCGCGCTCTCTCCTTGCTCTTGTTAGTTAGCATTAACTTTGCTCACGTTATTATATATATAGATAGATAAATAGATAGATAGATAGATAGACAGATAGACAGATATATAGATGAGTGTGAATGTGACTGAATGTGTATTTGTCTGTGGAGGTTTTTGTTATTTTATTTTATTTTCCTTAGTGGCTTAGTCGTATCGCTACCCCACCTTGGTGGGAAGGTGCGATTAAGTATAAAACAAAACATACAGACAGTTAGGAGAAGCATAAATCAAGTCCTGCTGTGGAATGTTACAGGCGGACGATGATGTGATTTATTGACGTATTGACTATGGTTATGGTAAATGGTTATAATGACAAAATATACCGTAGGAGAGATGAAGGTATGAATGAAGCAGTGTGGTCGAATCTCTGATAGCGCATCCAGGCCGACGCCAGCCAGCCAGCCTTGAGAGCAAGGACTGGGAAGGCAGTGGGGCGCGTGTGACGTGATGCAGGCGGGAATTCCCCGCTGTCTGGCTGACCTCCCCTGCTTAGATCATCCGCTTCTTGTTCATCGTATATTTTTGGTCAACCGCAAGTGTTATAAAGTAAATTCTTCCGTATTGTTGTTGCTTTTTTAATATTAGGCCAATTTATGTGTTCATTATCTTATAGGCGACATTGACAATAAGACACTAATTCTTTGTAAGGATTCTATTGCTTGTTCGGTGTGTCCAGACGGTGAAAACAGTCGTTACGTATGGAAGACTCGAACTTCCACCGAACCAATCACCCACCTCGCCCACTCCAACCACTGGGCTGTGAATGCCTTGTGCTACAAAGTGTTGACATCTTTTTAAGCATGGAGGCAACACATTGTCATAATAGGGAGTCAATTTGCATTGATTATATTAATTTTTTAAACACTCTACGTTCTAGTCGAAGCGCTTCGAAAAAATGGATCACTCAAATCTTAAAGGCCAAAATAATCGCAATATACTTTCAGTATATTTATAATTCTGAACTGGCGATTCCTTTGTTGGAAATACAGAATCACATAGGCTATATGAGAAATTGACAGTTAATTAGTGTGTGTGTGTGTGTGTGTGTGTGTGTGTGTGTGTGTGTGTGTGTGTGTGTGTGTGTGTGTGTGTGTGTGTGTGTAGCAATTTTAAGCTAAACCCGGCGTTGGTTATTAATCATGACGTATTCTATCGTCGTTTTCAAAAGTCCTCATTTTACACACTCAATCTGTTCTGTGTTAGAACCGTGGAAAAGTTAACATTCCAACCGTGCTATTGTCCTCAGTATTATTTGCAATCATTACTGCGAGTTTCGGTAAATGAAAGTAAAAGAAAAAAAACAAAGATTACCGTTTAACCTTTTTCAGTTGTCTGCCTTCATCATCAGTTTGCCACTAACACACACACACACACACACACACACACACACACACACACACACACACAGGAGATTGCCTACTGTTAGAGTTTACGTGTCTCTGGGGGACATAATAAGAACATTTTTTACAGTTTCTATCTGACCACTGCAGTACAATAGCCTGCCAAACTCAGTAAAGTCGTCTGAAGGTAGCGGGACTAAAATTAATACTGTAATTCGCCAGGGCAATGAAATCGTTAACGTAGAAAAGGCTTGGGCAACTTTTCTGAACAGGCGGGTCGAATATGGATTTTGGTGTTGATCCACGGGCCACTTTCCTTTGGACTGATTCTGTAGATATATTTACTCCTAACTAGATGCAGGTAAATAATATAATACAATAATAAATGTTTACAAATGACCAACGATATGCGTTTTATTGGTGAGCAGTTTTCCATTGAGATATTTTGCGAACGAAATCTTATCCTTGCATTGCTAAACTAATATCGTTGCCAGATGACTAACTTTCATGGAAATATACACGTTTAATTTCACAACTGTTTACCCACGATTCGTGCCAGAACTAGAACAATCGTATTACACTCTCAGCATTATTATTATCAATATTATTTTTGATTGAGTCACTTGGGTTTGGATACCTTTGAAAAGCCAATCAAAACCTGGGGGATCAACTGATGCCGCAACTCCTGTGTTAATTTCTAAATGTTCACCTTTAAACGGAGATCTGTGACTGGACTTGATAAACTTCATCCGAAAAAAGACCTGATCATATTAATACGCGCTGCCAAACGGGGCAATATTTCCCTTGTAAATACTGTACAGTCAGGTTTGGACATTTACCACTTCAGAAACTAGAGCTAATTTCGTGAACGCTGTACCAGATGTACTTATGAGAGCTCAAAGTACCAAATCTACCCCGTCAGTACCAAAATTATTCCGTTGCTCACATTTTAACTGAGCTGCGGGCGAATATTCATGTAAGTGTCAAAGGTTTGGCTGGTCTCACGAAAGATCCAGCCAGGTCGCAGGAGGCTTGTGTCAGAGGTAGATAATAAACCGCTTTCAAAGTCCCAGTCTTCTTCTACAGATCAATGAGTGGTAGTCGTTTAATATGCTTGTCATTAGTTGTACCGTTGAGCGAACAAGGTCAAGAGGGAAACAAACTGAGCCTACCAGTCTGACCGGCCCAGGAATCGAACTCATTTCCTTCCACTTGCCAGCTGGATGTGCAGGCCGATACACCGCTGGCTACTCCACACCTATGAGAGTCTACAAAAATCCTCCTCTGGCGATGTGTCAAAGATATTGGTAACATTTTAAGATTCAACAGAACACTTTTTCTTGGAGTCTTTAGCAACTTTAGGCACATTTTGGGGGAGTCTTTAGCAACTTTAGGCACATTTTGGGGGAGTCTTTAGCAACTTTAGGCACAATTTGGGAATAGTCTTTAGCACCTTTAGGAACATTTTGGGGAAAGTCTTTAGCAACTTTCGGCACTCGGCAAAATTAAATGAACCCAAACCACTTCACTCTGATGATGTACTTTTATTTCGTCCTTGCTACAACCAGGCGAATCTTTCGGTTTAAGAGAATATCTAAGTAATAAAGAGCATGAGAAAAGCTATACCTAACCCCTCCAGTTTGAAGAGCCCTAAGCCAAGTACTGCTGTCTGGAGGTAGCAAGAATCGAGTAAAATATACGTCATTTAACTCAAGAGCTAATTGTCTCTGATAATCGAAAGGAGTGAACTTCTCCAACTGGTCTGTTTATACTTCAGGCGAGGGAAGACACTATTAATCGAGTAGTGGCTGGGTGGTAGAGCACAACACGAAAATTGTGTTATCTAGGAAACTGTTAAAGCTGCAGTGGATCTATGCACATCGTTGGAAAACTTACAGAAAATAGCAAGTGTTTCTTAAGTGGCTTTAATCATATTTACTTACCATATTGCTGAAAATAACAAAAACATAAAATCCAAACTGAGTACGGAAATCGGGTTGTCTCGGAAATTATCAAAGCTGCAGCTGAAATATGCATACCGTTGGAAAGATAAAATAACATTAACAAGAATGCTCGCTTGTTCCACACTATCAAGATTGACGCTTACAGTTTCATATATGTTATTCATTCTATTATTAGACTATCCTACTCCAATTAGAGCACATCTTTAATACCGAACGGGTAAAAGGGAGCTGTATTCACCTATTCCAATTCAAAAAGCCTCTCCAAAGCTGTATGAGGTTGTGTGGTGGTATCAGTACTAGAATACAAAATACAGAGAATATGAAATACATCACCGTAATGCAATAGTTTATTTAAACATATTCTCTTTCTACATAACTGTCACCGTCACACCTACATAAGTATTCGAGGAGGCAGTGTTGAAAGTAGAAACAACATTTATGACCACTGCGGGAGGCTTTACTCATTATTTATGCATTCAGTGTTCTTTCACCCTCTCCTCCTGCAAAAAACGTGAACTTGGCTCCCTGGCGTTTTTTCCCTATGAGCAACTTCTGTGAGTAGGCTTTTTACATTCATACCAGATTTGGAGATTCTCATGCCTTCCTGATTTTATACAGATTTCATGTAATTTTTATTCTAACTTCTATTATTGTTCTGTTATTTTTTTTCCTTTTTTATAATCTGGTGGGGAATCATCGGATCACTTTTGGATAGAGTTACGATAATGTGTAGTGCTTTTGACAGAACCACGGAGGAAATTAGCTGAAAGAAGCAGTGAAGGTGGATTAACTTACAAAGAAGCCTTAGACTAGATATCAAGGAAAAATGACAAAGGAATGGCTTCGAGTGAGAGATCCTGTACTATAAGAGGTGGCAGAAGAATGGAATGAGTTCAGGTGCCTAGGAAATTTAAAGAAATATGTGGTATGAGGAGAGTGGGTGAAAGCAAAAGAAAGGGTACTGAATGGAGCAGTGAGGAAGTCAAAGAACTCATGAGAGAGGGAAAAAGAGGCTTTGTGTGGAGCGTATTCGCCGGGGGAAGGTAAAGAAGTGAGAAGCCTATTGAGAGGAAACGGCAAGACGTCAAAGGAAAGGTGAGACGTTGATGAATGCAAATGAAAGATGAGGTGATGAAGTATCTGGGAATTTCCAGGAGAGTAAGGGCTTGTTCTCGAAGGAAGTTAATAGCTTCGGGAAAAACAAGAGGGCACAAAAAAGTGGAGCGAATAGAGAAGCAGAAGTAAACTCTGGTGATGCGAAAAAGAGAGGGTGTAAATATTTTGAAAAACCTTTGAATGTGACTGGTGACCGAGATGCTGTGGTGAAAACTTGGTTGGTGCGATCTTCGAGGTGAGATTGCTGGGTGTGACTGAAGAAAAGAGGAAGTTGTGATAGCGTTACAGAAAATGAAGTGGGGAAAAGCAGCTGGAAAGGTTGGTATTGTTACAGACTGACTCAAGAGAGGGATAGTGCTGTGGAGTGGTTCGTCACAATTTTTAACATGTGTTTTGATATATGTAAGGTATTGTAACACTGGCGATCGATTTGTGCTACCGATCGATAGTGCTGTACCCATGATGGACCCAATGATAATAAACATGTCGATAAATTTCCACTCATACGATAAATGTCTTCTACCTGCGGAAAAGGTGGAGTGATCTGTTCTTCAATAAGTAATAATATTTTTCATTTTATTTTTTCACAATATTTCACATGTGGATGGTTAATTCATTTCCAGTGCCCAATCCAGCACTTTGGAAAGGGAGCGCGGTGGGGGGGTGAGTGATTCCCAGTGAAATTACAAGCTTGAACTCATGTTGACTCATTACCAAATTCCCCTGAATTTATTACCAAAATCCTCTTTTCACTTAAATTATTCTATGGTAACTTTTATATATGGTGTTTAATGTACATAATTTCGTTAGTAACATTGTTTTTCTATTATATATTATACTGTATATGCTCGGCCGATGGAGTAGAGGGCATAAGCCTCCCACACTCCCTTTAAATCCGTGCCTGATTTTTCTGTTAATAAAGATACTTTTTTTTTTCTTAGCGCAATACTGTAATGCCGGAACCATTGTGTCATTATTGTCAGTGCTGACATGTCCTGCTAGTGCATGTCATGATTATGTAATGTCATTTCAGTCATATCAGTAATTCAGGCATTAGAAAATATTTATTACCTTCGCCAACGATGGTGGACGAATATAATACAGTCTCCTTTGCCTGTCCCTTTTTCTGCATGATATCTCAAAAAGCTGTTATGGGATTTCAGTGAAGTTTGATGGATAGATGGCCAGTGGGTCAAGGAAGAGCTGATTCGATTTTTAGGTGGATCAGGATGCTGGAATAAATCATAAACTTTCTGGGCGTTGGCGGACGTATGCGCTCGCTTAGAACGTGTTGTAGAGCAGATAAAGTAGCTGACTGCGTGAGACTAAGTTTTCATCTGGGAAGAAAGAGGAATGATAGCCGTAACGCATAACTTTTTGTATAAATGTGTGGGGCGGGGGCGTTGGCGGGGGTATGCGCTCTCTGGGTGCTTCATAGTTTATAATAATATTGCTTCCTCAGTTTAATTTACGTTAAGATAAGAGAATAAAATGATGCTTGAATATTAACAAAGACATTTTTTTCTGTACACCTACCTCTCCCTTCCTATACCTTCCACTCTTAATCCTTTTCCTCCATCTGCCCCTTCTCCTACTCTCTCCCTTTCCGTCTCTCTCTCTCTCTCTCTCTCTCTCTCTCTCTCTCTCTCTCTCTCTCTCTCTCTCTCTCTCTCACACACACACACACACTTTGGAACGACAGCCCTAAAATCAAAGTTTGAGAATTGTGTGGAATGAATGATCATTATCTCTTCAGGCGAAAACGGGTACGCATGAAGGAAAATTTGTCTAAAGTTATCCAGATGCAAGTCGTTGGTCATGAATGCTTGCAAGACACCGATAAAGAGTGGATATCTGAGACAGTCCTTAAATCCATATGAGAGAAGAGTTGGTTTGACACGATGAATTATGACACTGTATGCGACAGATGTGGAAACAGATAAAGTAATATGGGAAGACCAAACCAGGGTGTGCCAAAGTGACAGGGCTGTATGGAGAATGATGAGACTCTGATAAAGTGTACAGGATCAGACGTGGAGACTTAGAGGAAGGGTGAGGACTTACAGACGGTGGGAGGATAATGTGAAAGAAGTTTTGAATCATGAGGGTGTTAGAAACCAGGAGGGTGTGAGATGCGTATGGCAAAGAGCTGGCGTGAAGTGGGTTATGGGATGATAATTCGCTGCAAGTGATCTACAAGAAGAACGAACTGAAATGACCTGAGTAAGCCGCAGTTAAGCTGAGCCTGCTCTTGAATTGTCGAAAACGACTTTCTGAATGTCATTATGAAGGACATTATGTGTGCTTGAGATTTCTTTCTCCTATATTCCACGGCAACCCCGATAGAACGGATGACAACAAACATGTAACGTGTGTGCAGGGGAGGTGGGACACGGAAAGACTGCCCCCGTCAAACTATATTCTAATAATTAAAACTAGAGTATAATTTTACCCTTTTTTGTGATGAATGTTTTATTCAAATAAAAATAGATACGATAATATCATTAAGTAATGCTACTTCCGAAGTAAGTCTTAGCGACCGAAAATGTTTTTATCAGTCCTGCAAAACAGTATAATATTAGTTTCGGCAAGTCGCAATATCCCGTTGCGCGAGATTTAGCCTGTGTGTGTGTGTGTGTGTGTGTGTGTGTGTGTGTGTGTGTGTGTGTGTGTGTGTGTGTGTGTGTGTGTGTGTGTGTGTGTGTGTGTGTGTGTGTGTGTGTGTGTGTGTGTGTGTGTGTGTGTGTGTGTGTGTGTGTGTGTGTGTGTGTGTGTGTGTGTGTGTGTGTGTGTGTGTGTGTGTGTGTGTGTGTGTGTGTGTGTGTGTGTGTGTGTGTGTGTGTGTGTGTGTGTGTGTGTGTGTGTGTGTGTGTGTGTGTGTGTGTGTGTGTGTGTGTGTGTGTGTGTGTGTGTGTGTGTGTGTGTGTGTGTGTGTGTGTGTGTGTGTGTGTGTGTGTGTGTGTGTGTGTGTGTGTGTGTGTGTGTGTGTGTGTGTGTGTGTGTGTGTGTGTGTGTGTGTGTGTGTGTGTGTGTGTGTGTGTGTGTGTGTGTGTGTGTGTGTGTGTGTGTGTGTGTGTGTGTGTGTGTGTGTGTGTGTGTGTGTGTGTGTGTGTGTGTGTGTGTGTGTGTGTGTGTGTGTGTGTGTGTGTGTGTGTGTGCGCGCGCCTTTACACTTCTTGGCTATTTGATGGATTTAAACGAAAATCACCGAACGAATTCATCTGGTTACTTCGAAGGCCTTTTACTATACACAATTTTCCAACCATGAGTTTTAGGCGGGGTCACCTCCCCTTATCAAAATCAAAATTTTCAGATTTAGTGAAAAGAGGGCAGATATGGCTTTATTATGTTAGTACATGCTGTACAGTCAACTCGTATCCACAGTGACATATTTAGGGAGCGTGACCCCCTCAATGATAACTGGGGAAATCAGCCCCCTTTCCAAAATTAAAAATTATCAGAAATAGTAGAAAGTGGGTACAAGAATTTCAACACAGCTTCGCAGGTCAGTTCGACTGGTTCCTTGACACTGTCGTCCACTATATACAATTTTACACTTCTGTTTTTTTGAGTCAGCCCCCCTCCAAAACTTATTGACGATACAAAATAGGGGAAGACGGGCAGATATCGCTACTACTATTTATTTACTGCTATATTTTGCTACTACTACTACTACTACTACTACTACTGCAACACAGTGTATCCTGAGATATCACCCCTTCACGTATGCCACCATTGCGATCACGTGGCTTTTATATCGGGGTACTAGCTTCTTTTGTGACGCAGTAATTTTATTTTGTAATTCTTTCAAACTAGCATTCACATCGCAGGACTGGGTGTGCAGTTTCCATATTTTCTTTCAAGGCACTGGAAGAAACTGCACATTTACTTTATTGTTTATATTTTATTGTGAGCACCAGATCTACGTATGATGATATCCTATGAGAGAGAGAGAGAGAGAGAGAGAGAGAGAGAGAGAGAGAGAGAGAGAGAGAGAGAGAGAGAACGATGTAGACAAGCGTGATGTAAAAACCAATGGAATATGAGCTATGAAATCAAATCTTTACTTATTCTAGTCTCTGTTAGCTGTATGGGAGCGGATTCATAAACAAGCAGTTGATTATCAGCCATTACTCTTTTTTTTTTTTCAGGAGCAACAAGTAACCTGGATATATTCTGAACTCTCCTTTCCTTGTACTTACTGTGAAAAATTACAGGTACAAACTGTTCATTAGTTTGTTCGTGAATCTTGACCGTCAACAACTAAAATTACGTAACTCCACTCCAAGACACACTGCACACAGGGAAATCTTCTTGCTGTCTGACAATAATAGTGGAATTGTCGACGAGGGATAGGGTATGTTTCCTTTATGTTTACCCATGACTGCCCCCACTGTCCGTTGCGTGTAGCAGCAGCAGGAGCGTAGGTGTTGTGTAAGGGCCGAGCGACCAGAGGCTGCGGCAGACCAGAGTAACCACTGCCCTGATTTTCACGCCCAACTGGGCTGCTTTGAAACGGCGGTTGTGGTATGGTTTTATCTTCTGGGAGGTTATTTTCATATATGCTGGACTTTTGGGGGGGTCAATTATTCCATTTTACTAGGCGGTTTGGGGGACTCGTGACTGTCGACAAAACATAAAATAGCAACTCCTTAGCATCAATCATATGTCAGCTGATTGGATATGGACCGAGCTGCCCTCAGTCAAACATGTGAAAAAATAATAAACAGATTAACTAATCAATTAAAGTAGCCTCCATTGCAATACCCCACCAGACACAAACGTGGGGCTTTCAGTCTTCCACAGTGGGTGACTAACATCTACGAGGATAAAGCAACCTCGACCACAGACATTTTTATCGTTTAGAGATCTTGGTTTACTGCCACTAGTCTAACAATTTAAGATATTACATATGGCGTCTGAAATACAGATCATTATGATGATTATTGCTGTTTTACTGACCTGTGTGTCCTCCAATAAGTTCATTTGAGTTAACTATGGTAGATAGTACAACAGAGACAAATAAGAGAAACTGGCATAAAAGATGGGATCGTAGAAAAAAAAAAACCGAGTGATGTTACTAAAGGTGCTGCAAATTTTCCATATATATCCACAATAAGATTTCTACCAAAGGGGATGTTTCTCTAGACTCATAAGTAAGTTAACATTGCTAATTAACATATGGCTGTGTTATCAACCGTAGGGGTAACGCCCTGTATGTAGGGTAGTTCAACCCATTTTCTAACCTGCAAGGTGGTAGGATAATGTTACAAATAAAACACTTATTGATGGGTGTTTGTGAAATTATATCATATATATGAAACTATTATTTTCCAGTAGAACGGAAATGATAAATCCTGTCATTCACTGAGTGAAAAAATATGTTTTAGTCATCTCTTAATCTCAAGGAATGCCTCACGTTGTAGGGAACTCAGTTTGACAAAACTCTTTTGATTTGTACATCGTCTAAAGTTTATAATCACATCCTACTGACTGTATATACTTGACACTGTTATGTCTGATTCATCATCGCTAAACAGGAGAGGAGGGTGTGATAAAATCAAATGATATTAGCAAAATCCCGTCTCATTTTATCTCCTGATGGCATTTAGACTTCTGATAGCATTGACAAATAACAATCGAAAACCTCTGGCAATATATCTGGCAGTTCTAACGTAAATGGAAAGCCGTAGTTGGTGGTTTATTAATACACCACCACCAGGTTTTAATTTATTTTTCTGTTCTTTCTGAAGGGAAGTTATTTACTTATTTATTTATTGTAGATGGAAAGCCATAATGTATACAAAATGATGTGGCAAGAATTTTGTTTCTTTATATAAGTATTTAGGTATCTCCAAAAAGGAAAAAGAAAAAAAAAAGAGGAAACCAAATTTTCACCAAGCCAAAGCGGAATGAAGGATTATATAGGGTACTTCTATTATCTGCATCTGACTGAATTTGTGAAGAGATTAGCAATAGTGGCAAATGCTGACGGAACTGTGCAGTGAGAGGCAACATTTCCGTACAAAACTGAGGTGCAAGGATTACGAATGAAGACGCAGACAAGCTCCTGTTGAAGAAAGTAAATTATTAACACATCACTGTTATGTATGTTTAATGAACTTCGTGAAATATTTTATAATTGTATACAAGCGTGAAATTGCTTTGATTTTAATGTGCAACTCCTTCATGGAATGGAATCTCCTCTGGTATGAGCAAGGGTGGTCAAATTGTCACGTTTCTCTACACATTGTCACCTTTCTGCTCAGTGGTATGTTAGGTACAATTTCTTATCCGTATGCATAGGACACATTTTTTGCGCTAACTTTCTCCTTTCCCCATCCTCTTCACCCAACTGTCTGATTTCCTCCACAGCCCATAACACAGCATCATTTTATCGCCCTCACCTTTCCTGTCTTTCTCCTTCTCCACCCATACACGTAGCCACTGGGGGGGCAGTTTGCTCCTCCTTGGGAAAATTTGGGGGAAATGCTGAAAGGGATTTTTTGGCATATATAGTTTTCCTAATTTTACCACGTGTATATTACACAATATCATCTACTTTCAAAAATATTTATTTGGGAGCAATAATTTCCTTTGAAATTGAAAGCTAGACTAAATATTATAAAACCCTTGAGAAAAAATGACCAGTTATAACTTAACAATTTCCCTTATCACCTTAGATTATGTGGTTAATATTAGAGCTCTAATGATGTTTTGCACTTGAATCCTGATGAGGTGTAAAAATGGCATTCCTGTACCCTCAACCACATCCTCTCACCCTGCAGCAATATCCTCTCACCCCATAGCCAGTTGCAAACAAACACTGCACAATTATTGTTACAAACAACTGAAACAAGCAGAATTTTTGAAGACTGCATAAAGCCACTTTGATCACCTCAGACCACATTTTAGAAGGTAAGCAGATATAAATGTGTGTGCCCGGGGCCTCGTTTGGGTGGGGGACAAGGGGACGTGTCCCCCCTCTTTTTGGAGACTGGGAGACAGAGTATCTTTTGTTGCCTCCACTTTTCTAGATTTATTTACTTAGGTCAGTCTTGACGTAAGCAACACCCCTGATGCCTGAGCCAATAAGAATCAAACTAAAAGAGTAAGTAGTGGAAAACAGAATTTCTGTTGGCTACCACCACAGCAGTAGTACAAAACAGAATACCAGACTGGGGGCGGGTGCGGCAGCGAATTTTAATTTACACATACCTGTATGTGCTAAGTGGAGAGAGAGAGAGAGAGAGAGAGAGAGAGAGAAACCGCAAAGGAAAATAGAAAAAAGCGATAGTATCACGAATGTGGGAAAGTGTGTGTGTTCGGGACACTCACGCCAGTGTGGTGACAGATATTTTGGGGAAATATTCGAAGTGTTTGCCCTACCTGGCAAAAATCCTGGATACGCCACTGTCTCCACCTCTACCTTACGAACACCTCTGTAACCACACATAAAACAATCCTGTCATACATTCACCCATACCGCGAACTATGCATTTTTGCAATTCCATTCATATGCGGTATTTAAATATTAGATTTGTGTGAATAAACTTGTATTTTCACACACACACACACACACACACACACACACACACACACACACACACACACACACACACACACACACACACACACACCAGTGTGACTTCACTGTTCCTGTGTTTGACTCATTCCGTTTTGATCCATGCTGTTTCTTTTCACCTAGCTTGAAAAGGCCGATCTCAATTATTCCCTTGAAAATCTGGCTTTGGAGTTTTTGGGCTGGTTTTCGGGCGAAATTCGCAGGAACCTCAGTTCTCGACTTGGCAATGGCAACTCTGCAAGAGGTAGCTAGGATGTCAGTGCGCTCGCAACCATACCGAAGTGGGGTTGGGTCGCTCTCTTCTCTGCCCTCGTGCCTGTCGGCCTTCCCAGCCAAGTTTTGCTCCAGTTGACAGACTGATATTTTGAGTGGTTCTTGTATTATGATACTAAATCATCGGCTACACACTTGAAGAACATAACAGTGGTGTACGGTATTAGTACTGATTTGATTGCATTATCTTTTAATTAAAAATAGTACTGTAAGTTAGTACGGTAGCGTAGGCGAAACGCGTAGCCTGTAATGGTGCTATGTTTTTCAGTTCTGAGACTCGCACAAGTTTGAGAATCAAGTCGCCAGAAGTTACAATATATTAAAGTACATATGCCCTTCAAATGATTAGAGTGAATTAAGTACATAACCTATTATGTAAGAGCATACGTTCTGCAAAAACAAGATGTATAACAGTGTCAGTGTATGAGCACGTGTCAGTATCGCTATTCGCTTGTGTGATGGTGGTGGTTGTGGTGGCTCAGTGACAGGTAGCGTCATTAGTTAGCACTGAGTGTGAGAAAGGATGGTGCTCACATACTGGACGCCGCCTCTCCTGCTGCTGCTCTTGGTGCATCACAACACGGCACAAAGTAAGTATACTTTATGAGAAGCTACCTGTATTCTGAAGATTGTAATTTTTGCCATTTAAATGAAAATTACCTGATGATTGCTAAAGTTTCTTGAAGGAAAAAAATCGTATGGTGGTAACCTAAATAATATACTCAGGTGCACGGATAACAGTGAAAGGCGAATCTAATGTATTTCTCTTTCGGCATTATGGCTTAAATTATGGTTTATTCCGTAAAGTTGTACCAGAGGGCTAGGAATATGCGTAAATCTCAAGTTAGAATTACTCGCACATGCCGGTACCATATAAATTTAGTGCAGGGTGTTTGGCAAAGCTTAATACTCGTAGCTATTACTTTTGTTAAAGAAGAGCATATACAAGACTTAATACCGAAAACATAAGTTCTAGTAGTAGGGAGTTAAATACTGTATATATACGTTATGAAAACACTGGGAAATCTCTCACGGAAGCTTAATACCCTCAGCCCAAGTATATGATCTCTGTTAAACTCGTGTTATCTCCAGACGAATTTACCAAACGTAGGATAGACCAAGGAGGGATAGACTTTTCGAACAGGAGGGGTTAATATTCTTTGCCCTTCCAGTAGTAAGGAGGCTTACCTAACCTTTAAAATAATCATTTGTAGCATCAGAATGAGTAATTAAACATGGCATACCAGTACTTGGTACAGGGTTGAATTGCAGATGGCAGAATTAAACTTTTCGACAATAAATCCGTACTCCTCGGATAATGCAACCCAAACCCCAGTATTTCCATAAAATCCTACTATTTCTTGTTTTCTCGCTTGCATACCTAGCTCGGGGTTCGTTTCGGTTCGGTCCGGTTGTTGGTCGGAGAGAATGCCAGTCTCAGTGGCCTCTCCTTTGAAGTTTTTTACGTTGCTGAACTTTGTAGTTAGTCTCTTGTTCCAGAATTCATATAAATTTTACTTCCTCTTTATGTTCTCCAAATAATAGTTCCTGAACCCAGTTTTCTTAGTACGGTTGTACAAATAACTACTGTTTCTTTAGTTTTGACATAAAGGGCAGCACAGAATTAAATGTTCTAGATTTTCAGTATATATCTTCAGTTTCCACACCTCAAAAATAATCAGTCTCATTTAATTATAGTGGTTTGGGGCCATCAAATAAGAATGATAGGTGATGGCATTGTTAATTTTTTGTAATGCTTATGATTTGCAGTTACGATTTTCTTCTAGTTTTCTCATTGCTTTCGCCACACATGGCCCACCAAGGCTTCATCGTTATCAGCTAATTCCATCAGTGAAGTTGGAGGTTTTGTATTCACCCGTGTTTGTCTGCTTGTCTGTGGATAAGATATCTTGAAAAGCTCTTATCAGATCTCTTTAAAATTCTGTGGGTATGTGAGCATTGGGGAACGGAATAGTTTATTAGATTTTGAGATGGATCCGTATCCGGAAGCAGGAATAAATACCGGTTCTAAATTATTTTGGCATTGGAGGAGATATGCCTTTTGTAGGGCTTGCGAGGGCAGACCAAAACCATATAATGATTTAATTCCTACAATGACGTTAGACGGAGGTTGGTTCACAAATCATAGATTGGCGTTGGCTGAGGTATGTGCATTCTGAATGCTTTCAAGTTTAAGATGTAATTCAGGTATATCTTCCTTTCATTAAGCGTACCTCCACAGGGGCAGTGTCGTTGCAAGAATTTTTTAAATGGGACCAATGGTTGGCCAAACTTACTCACGGGGTGGTCCAAGGAAAACTCTTCAGGTGGTTTAGAGGTATTCTGAGCGGCCATGGGGTGGCCAAGCATACTTCAGGTGGCCAGGGCCATCCTGACCATCATTCTGGCCAAGCTACTGCATAGAAGCATCCATCTCGCATGAAGGTACACGGGTCGGAGTGTAGGAAGAAGCTCCCAATATACCGGTACTCATTGCTCTATACTTTTTCTGTAGTTTGTAGTTTATGTTATTTACATTTATTAAAGTCGGTGGTAGTCGTACCGTCCATTGTAGAGGATAGCATCACATTCTTATATTTCTCCGACAAAGGAAGTATGTTTTCACCCTGTTTGTTAGTTTATCTGTTAGCAGGATTTTTCAAAAACTAAAAAAGATTTGGACCAAATTTGGTGGGTAGATAGCCCTTGTCCCAGGGAACAATCGATTAACTTTTGGGACCGATCCGGATCGTATTACAGATTCTGGATCCGGAAATTACTTTTTGCGAAACCCTAATCAACGATGAGAAACCCCAACCCATTATGAAGATTGGTTTGGAATATACGTCAGTATAAAGACAGCAAGTGGACTGCGTGAAAGTGCCTATGCTAGTGCCTTTGACTTCGTTCTGTTTAGAAGAGCTGTATGTGATCAACACCCCCTCCCCTCTTCACTCCCCTACACACTCACCCACCTACACACACACACACACACACACACACACACACACACACACACACACACACACACACACTCCCTCTCTCTCTCTGTACAAGAATGAATAAGCACTTACACGAAGTCATCGAGTTGCGTGAAAGAAAGCATAAAAACTGTTCAGAACACCTAACCTTTGCAGACCTGATCTTGCAAGGGAAGTGATACTAAAACACACACACACACACACACACACACACACACACACACACACACACACACACACACACACACAAATATAAGGTGACGAAAGACTGAGAGGTGCATGGCTGAGCGTAAGCGGACATTCTTGTGAAAAATGCTGGAGGGTTGAAATACGAAAAAATAAATAAATAAATAAAAAAGATCCTAGGCTACCTGCCACTTAGGAAGCTAGCCTATTGATCAGTTTGCAGATTTTTAGCAGAAGAATTTACTGTCTCAACATATTCGCCATGAATCTTCCAGTTTAGAAACTTTCTATATCCGGTACATCCTAGGCTATCTGTCTAACCTCTCTGCAGATACATTTCTAAATTTCTCTCTTTGCTCTTGTTGCTCTCTCTCTCTCACTCTCTCTCTCTCTCTCTCTCTCTCTCTGTTTTACATGACGTTCACCAAAACAAACTCAAAAATTTCTTAGATCTGTTAAAAATGTTCCTGAGAGAAGTCAGCCATTACTGCCTCCATATATTAGTTTTAGGAGCATTATCTTAAGTGGCGGCGTGTGCTTACATCTCATTTTAATGTTTTTGTTTATATTATTTACATCTTGAGAAAAGTGATTTTAGGTTTATTTTTCCTACCTCCAGCATTTATATTGAGCCACTAGATATCTGTACTTCAAGGGGTAAAGAAGGCTGTATTGCCATCGCCTGCTTGAAAAGTCTGCTGTAGGTAAACTGAATAAACGCGTCTCGAGGTAGATTGCAAGATAAAAATGACGTAATTGAGCTGGGGTTAATTCCTCTTCGCCAAAAGTCTCGAAATACCCTCGCGAGGATAATTTACCAGTAAACGGGGGCGTGTGCGTTAATTAAATGAGGCGCTGCATATTAGCGCGGCACGGAAAACAGCTAAGTCGGTGCTATGTATGCCATGATGTGTGCGCTATTTTTGCGAGAGAGAGAGAGAGAGAGAGAATGAAGGGATAAGGATCCATAAAAGCTAGCCTCGCTCTCTCTTGTCAGTAGGCGAGAAACAAAGAAAGAATTACGTGCGCAGAGATATGATATAGTGGTCGTCCCAAGCCAGGCACTTTCTCTTGTTTGTAGAGAGGGGGGGAATATAAGAGAAGATAATGCACATAGAAAAAAGAGAGGCAAATGGTTATTCTTGTCTGGAGAGAGAGAGAGAGAGAGAGAGAGAGAGAGAGAGAGAGAGAGAGAGAGAGAGAGAGAGAGGCTATTAGAAAAAGAGATAGCAATGCAGAGAACTAGAAGGATGGTGGTCGTTGCCTTGTGTTGAAAAAAAAAAATAATGAAGATTTTTTTTATTGGTATTTTCACAAAAATAAAGCAACAATAAATTTTACTTACATGGGTGATTAAGTGCTGACAAATCTTACATGGTTTGATAAAGTTTGAAAACTTGAATGGATGGCCATATTTAAGTAACCTTTATTATACTTATTTTTTTTTTTACCTTTTTACAGCTATTACGGATGTACTGGACACACTGGAAGAGCATAGAACGAAACTGAAATACGTTTTGATATGAACATCACATTTCGTGGAGTTTGGAGACTCCCGCCATTAACCAGTCCACCTCTGGTACAAGAATGGACACAATAAGCTTATTAGTGTGTGGGTCTCCCTTCCCCTGGGCTTTCCTCCCCTCCCCATACATCTTAGATTGTGGGGATCGTGTCTTAGTAACCAATCAACCTTTTGTTGTACAGTTTTACTTTTACAATAGGCATACCTTAAAAGAAAAGCCCATTGATGTTCACGGTTCACGAATCTTTCTCCGTACCATGGATCATAGTTTGTGGATTCTCTAGGCTATCTCAGTGACCAAGACACTTTTGCTATGCAGTTTTACACACACACACACACACACACACACACACACACACACACACACACACACACACATTGTATGCCTGTGCTAAAGGCAAACATTTATTGATTTTCAACACACATTCGTAGCTTTTTATCTACTCTGCTTCTTTTCAATACTTCAGTGCACAGCAGTTTGTAGTGCCGTTTCCCAGTATCCAGGCTGCCTATGATTGTACCACTTTAGACAGTTAATAGACCTGTTTTGTGGATATTGTATCTCAGTAGACTGATTGCCTGTGGTTGTACTACGCACATTTAATAGGCTGGTAGCTAAAGTCAGTTGTTTTAAATGTTATAGCACTATTCTTCCCATAACTCTCCTCCACGACATATCAGAGTTAATGGATGCAGTACTTAACCCCCAAAGCTCCTAGTTCTAATGAGTCGAGCCCTCCTCGTATGCGTTTTGTCTTTTCCCACAAAGTGGGTTGTTTCCAACCTGTCATAGTTCTACAACTACAGCACCTAGAACTTGCTGTTAAAATTCGGAATACCCGCCAATCCTTCATCTCGCCATTACAAGATTCCTCAGGTCTCTTGATGGAGGCATTGTGGAAGTAGATGCTGAATGGAAACAATCTGAGGGAGTTGTGTGAAGCTGTGTCCATATGAGCTGGTGAGTTGGTGGCTACGGCTCGTAGGCCAGGCGCCTGCCTTACCCAGACGGGGATTCCTCACTAATACTTGCTCACACTCCCTCTTGTCCCACTTGACTATGACAGTCCTCTCCCTTGGCCCTTGTCACAGCCACATGAATGAATCTTCACCCTTTGTACATGTGGCAAAGAGAGAAGAGAAATTCCAAGGTTTGGTACACATTGAAATGTACCTGCTGTGAAAGAACACTTCCACTTTCCTGCGAGTAAGTTTTTTGTGCCATTGCGTTTGGTTCCTTCTTCCTCACATAAAAAAAAAAAAAAAAATGTAGGCTAAGATTAGGTATCCTTAACGTCGTTTTCCCTTCTCACACCCATATTTTTCTTGATTTTCTGAAACATTAAGTAATTCCTTACTCCACAGCAGGCATAACACAAGTATGTACCGTATATAAGTAATTGGTTATTGTAACACTTATTGGCAGTTTTCTTTATCTTCAGTAGGTTAGGCCTACATTTATGTTTCTATCTACAATCTTATTTCACCAAATGGATATCAGTCAGTATTTTCATAAACACTTATTCACTTCACTGAAATGTCCGTCTTTCTCTGTTCCACGTTTTCTTTATTTTTCTGTACAAATTTACAGTGTACACAGGACAATACATTTCCTCACACACTCGTGAAGTACCAAGTTGGGACGACATTGATGGTGGTGAGAAAGTGGTGACATGTAGACATCGCAAAGGTGATGGGAAGCAGGCTAGGGGGTCGTAAAGGGAGGCCAGTACACGTCACTTTATGCTGTATGTAGTAACTTGTTCTCTCAAACGTTGTCTCCACTCATTGATGACTACTGTCATCCCAAAACTTTCCCAATCAAACTTTCACTCAGCCCCTTCCCTGCATGATTAGGAGGCAAGGCAGGCTCGGAGTTGGCAGAGGCTGGACAGCCACTCATGGTAGCAATTGAGTCAGACTATTTGGATTCAGCAAACGTTGCTTGTATCCCTCCCGATTCCTGTGGAAGACTGGCAGTGTAGCTCATCCACCTCCCATATGCCTATTTCACACGCTGGATACCGGTACCATAGAAAATGGAAAAGAATGCAAATGCTGGCGGGAAATGCAGTTCATCTATTCCCGTCATCAGAGCCACCCTGAATCCCTATTTTGTGGTGGCCATAGCCATCACCTAGCTGCAGGGCTTAATAATCAAGTTACCTTTTGTTGTGTAGCCTTAATTCACACAAACTGCTATTTTATACCATAGTAGATGGGCATATCTAGAAAACAGTGCCAGAAAAGAAAACAGCCGCAAGTCATCCTCCACCCTTCACAACATCCCATTCTACTGAGTCATTTTCATACATAAAACGTATGTGTTAAACAGTGTCCTGCTACATTGCCTCTAACCTCCATATTTCTCACCCCCTTCTAGTGCACCGTAATATTTGGCAGCCAAATCTCTGTAAGTCAGGCACTTTTTTTTTTTTTCGTTTTTTTTGCGCAAGTTTACTGAGGGTTATGCCTGTCAGCTGTGTAGGTTCTATGCCTCTCCCTCCTCCCTTCCATTGGCACCTCTTACATAAAGGATTTTGTAGGCTCCATGTCCCAGTTGACAAGCCATCTTTGGTTGTGTGTGTGTGTGTGTGTGTGTGTGTGTGTGTGTGTGTGTGTGTGTGTGTGTGTGTGTTTTACAAATAATAGGCCTTGGAGAAAGTCAGGCCTATCGGATTCCATGGTTTTCGGTCCAATCTTGCATGCTGCATCTCGGTAACCTTGGCTGCCTTCAGACAAGCAGTAACGTTATAAGATGAACTCTCTTGATTTTTTAAGGATCCAGATTCCACACCCTCAGCCTCATCACAGCTTGTGGATGCCATATCTCAGTAACCTTGTCACCTTTGGCTGTCCTTGATATACACAATAGACCTATGAAAAAATCTTGATAAAGAACAACCATTTTGATTTTGAAGGTTCTAGGTCCCTCCCCACTCCCCTTCAACACCCTCCTCCCCTCCATTTCCATACAGCTATATCTAGGTACGGTAACTGGACCAGCTATGGTTGTGCAACTTCCTTCTGATAGTAAATCTATTTCATGGTTCAATGTGTAAAACTGCCGAAATAAATGGCCATACAGAGGTAGGCTGGTATTTGACAGTCAACGAACAGATTGAATCGAGTTCACTTTTGGGATTAGTTGTGAAATACAGTATAATGTTTAGCATTGATACAGCGTTGCTTTTCTATCATACGATTTGTAGACCCAATTCTTTTATGTTTTAAACCCCTTCTCACTGAAAATCGCTTCCCCAGATTAGTTTCCCGACAACCTCAACCCACAGCAGTTTAAGTTCAACTGTAGACATTTCTTTTTTAAATGAATGGAGGACACATTTAGTCTGGTGTATGGATATTTTCTCTGTATGTACTTTGTTCTCATTTCATCTTTTCATCATCTGGATAAAAAGTGAAGTTAGCCCACACTGATGATGGTAGCTATATAAGCTGCCTGTAAACCGTTCAGTATGAATCACATAACACAGCTGCTATAAAACTTCAGTAATATCCTTATCACATACATTGCAGTACCAGTATCAGTGGCAATCTGTTATACCCAGAGACACTAGTGCTATAAATGCGTAACAATACCTTCATCTCTTGATTGCTACGCTAATAGCAAGATGTGTATCATTCCGCACAGCAATATTTCAGCAGTGATAGCCTCGTTAAGGAAGACGGTACTTGATCTTATAAACGATTTTGGTGTCTCCTTTACTATTTTTACGCCTGTGATGTATGTTACTGCCCATTAATCATCATAATTTTTTCCTTAATATCTTCGCCCGATTTTCTTTTTCTTTTAGTGCAAAGCGTAATCTGTTGCCTGTAGATTATGTTGTTATACCTGCGTTGGGAAAGTGGGAACAGGAATTGTTTTACTCGACATCTGTGTGTGTGTGTGTGTGTGTGTGTGTGTGTGTGTGTGTGTGTGTGTGTGTGTGAACAAAGTAACTCAAACAGTATTCATCCGGATTTAACCGAAGTAGGTGAGAAGGCAGAGAGACACTGATTGGTAGAGGTTAATGTAAGAAAGACAGGTTCGATATGAGTTCAACCAATTAAAGGTCAAGGTCACAGGGGACAGTCAAAATTCATCCCATTTGTCTATGTGTGAAGAGTATAACAAAATCAGTCTTGACCTGATTTCTACCATACATAGTGACGAAGATCAAGCCGAGTCAAATTATTATTATTATTATTGTTATTATTATTATTATTATTATTATTATTATTATTACGATTTATTCCAGCATTGTAGTAGCGTTCAAGAGAAGGCAAGTATCCGGGAATTCTACTTTGAGGACAATAAGTCAAAGGTCAAAGTCACAGGAAACTTCTAAATGAAAATTCACCATACAAGGTCAACTCAGTTTTGATGTGATTGGCGACAGCGAGTCTTGCAAGAATAAGGTAGTTCGATTTTGAGACTCGTTAGTCAAGGTCAAGATCACGCTTCAAAATCAAATGTTCGACCCTTAGACTGGTTGGTGGAAGCGGGAGTTGCATTTTCTTGAGTGCCTTCTATTGACTCAGGACATTCCTTTAGTAGTGAAGAGGTTATTGAGGTGTATATTTTACCCCTCCAGGTTGAGAGGTCTCTATAAAGATTAACAAAGTCATCTGGTGGTAATAAGTCACTAAACTAACATAAGTGTACCTGAGATACTTCAGTCCAATTTCAGGATGTTATTCAGTCTTTCTCATATTTCTCATCTAATCTCATATTTCCCCATTAAGAGCCAGTTACTGCCGTCATATAATGAAGATGTGAACACTGAGAGTAAATCTTTAAAACAGAGTAAATAAAACAATTGAAGGAGGAGATGCGAAGAGCCTTAAAGATTTTTGGTCTGTGTTTGCTTCCCTGACGTGGAGTGTTCCTTGGTGCGGGGCCGGTCTGTTGAGCTGTCCGTTACCGTGCCAGATTTTCACAGTTTCAATCTGCAACTTTGTGCTGCCTTTCTCTCTCCTGAAGTCATTCGCCTGGTTTGTACTGTACCGGTAGGCTCTTCGTTCTGTCTAGTTGTGTAACGGGGGAAAGTGGGTGGCAGTATTTTTTTTTTATTTATTTTTTTTTAAGAGAACGGAAGATTGGAAGCGTGCAAAAGTTGTATATACCGAAAAAACGAAGAAAGAGTGACAAACTCAAGATCCGTTTATATCAAGATGCCTGGATACATTACGTTTAAAAGACTGTTAATGACAGATAGTAAATTCCACACTGAGGAAGACAGCTTCGCAGACGACTAGTAACATATATGACTGAGATTTATGGCTGATCTTGCTTTAGAGAAATAGACAGAATTGTGATAAGAGTTCACTACCCACCAAGTGTTGCACAACCGCTTAAGAGGGGCGGGATGCAAGCACAGTCAAAAGAGAAGTGATTATTATAATATAGCAGAGGGATAAAGTTGCAACACACTGGCCAAGAGAGACTAGGTGAGGGGAATCGATAAAAGGAAAGGAGCTGATGAGTTGAAAAGTTTTTAATTGCACCTTGTTTAGAAGAGTTTTATATGGTGAACCGCCCACTAATGAGAGATGTTGTTGTTGCTGTTTAAAGATTTTCCTTTGCTGTGCAGAGGATCGGGCCTTTCATTGACCTGGTCAGTGGAGGTTTGGTTGTACGAGTAGAGTTGTTTGGGGCTTAACTCATTCGAGGGAATAGTGGCGTGGTTCTCGGTGGGGGAGGGGGAGTATTAAGGTGTAAAGTGCACACGGTCATGTGCGTATATGCATGTTGTGCAGGTACAGGCTGTGAAACGCAAGTACAGGCACATTTCTGCATCTACACACACGCTGTACGTGTGCATCTGATTACACACATGGGTGTTCAAGAATGTGCGCGTGTGCAGATATACCTACTGTATACGCGCGCACACACGCGCGCACACGTGTGGAGGTGGTTAGATAGGTGGTGGTGCATTTTGGACGATTTCTATAAGAGTGGATAATGGGGTGGTGGCTACTAAGCTGGCAGCAACTAGGCGGAGCATTAGGTGAGATGTGGCTGAGGCCTGGGAACTGGGAGAGTCGGGGTTAGGGTAGGGCTTGTAGGGTTTTGATGCTGTTAGGGGTGATGTGTCGGGGCAACTGAGGAGGTAATGCAGGAGAGGGAAGTGGGTGACTGTTTTGCAGTGTGTGCAGTCGGCGTTGCTTCCTCCCTTTCAGATTCGAGTTCGTTTCGGTACATGTATCCCAGGCGTAGGCGTCGGAGTTGTGTGAGTGTTCTGTTGTTTATGGTTCTAGTGGGAGTTACGGAGTCGTACTTAGTCGCCGTGACGTACCATAATGCAGAGGGGGAGCCCAGGTTTACGAAGTTTTGGTGTTCTTCTCGGTTGAGATTGGCAGTTCGGGCTTTAATTGTCTTTTTAATTTGGGAGAAGCTGGTTGGAAGTCTGATGTCTATGTGAAGGTGTTTTGTGGCTATTCTGGCTGAGTGGCCTGCTAGCCAGTTTCCTTTGATGCTGACGTGGCTGTTGATCCAGTGGATTGTGATCGATCCACCTGCTTCGGTGATTTGTTGGGCGGTTGTGAGGATCCTGGATACTAAGCTGGTCTTGTCGGTGTGTTGGGGCTGTCTGAGGGTGTGAATGACAGTCAAGGAATCTGTGTGTATGATTATGGCGCCAGTGGGATTAGTGGTGTGAGCGTCTCTTAGCACTTCGGCAATGGCTGCAGCCTGCAAGGTTGAGGATCCTTCGGAGATCCTGACACCGTGAGATCGATTGCCACACACAAAAGCAGCTCCTGCTCTTGAAGCATCAACAGAGCCGTCGGTGAAGTATGTGAGCGAGTCTGGGGTGGTGAGTGTGGCAATCCGTTGTAGGGCTTCCTGGCGTAATTGCTGTGGGGGGGTTTGGGCTTTGAGGGATGACTGTGGAATGAGGAAGGCGAATGGTGGTGGGAACCAAGGTGGTTGAAGTTGGTATGAGTCAGGAAGGGTGTTGGGATCCTGAAGCATGTGGCCGGATATGTTGAATGTGTGGATAGCACGAGCGGCACTGTGTATCCAGCTGTGCATCAGTAGGTCGTTGTGCAGGTTGGTGGCGGCTCTGAGCCGAGGCAGGAGTGGGAGGGGTGGTGCATTGTAAGCAAGTTTGGCGGCAAGCCCGGCAACCCTCACCTGGATGCAAATCTCGAGAGACTCAAAACCGCATTCCATGCGGAGGTTGCATAGGTGGGTCCACATCAGGGAGCCAGTTACTATTCTTAGGGCTTCATTTTGGATGACTTCTAGTTTCGTGAGGAGTGCGGTGTCTAAGGATGGTAAGGAGGGGGAACCATAGTCAACAATGGAGCGTATTGCCTGGGTATAGAAAAGACGGAGAACTTTATATGAGGCTCCTCCTCCCTTTGTTGCCAGGCTCGGAGCGCACTGAGTCTGAGTTTGGTTCTGTCTCTTAGGTGGTTTACCTCGGCTCGGAAGGAGAGCCGGGAGTCAAACCACACTCCTAGGTATAAATGAGTGGTGACGTATTGCACAGGGGAGTCTCCTATGAAAAGTTGACTTGAGGGGGCATTGATCCCGAAAGGCATTGCTTTTGTTTTCTCTGCGTTGATTATTAGGCCGAGTTTGATGCATCCGTGGTGCGGCTTAGGTACTGTAGAGTCTTTTGTGCTTTATTGTAATAGGGGCCGCCATGGATCACTAATGCAAGGTGGTCTGCATAGCATAGGAGCCGGACCCCTGGCCCGAGGTCGATTTTGAGCAGACATTCTATTAGGGCGTTGGAAAGAGTGGGACTAATGATGCTTCCTTGTGGGGTGCCGTTTTGGTGCTTATGTGCTGTGGAGATGTGGCCTTGGAAGCATACAGCTGCCTCACGGTTGGAGAAAAAGTCTTCAAGCTAGCACAGAAGTCGGCCCCTGACGCCCCTGCGTGCAAGGGTTGCTAGGATGGCCTCAGGGCATGCTAGCTCGAAGGCTTTTTCTAGCTCTGTAAAGACAGCTAGTCCTTTGCCGTCACGTAGCTCTGATAGCAGGGAGCTTAGGCACTCAGCTGTTCCCTTGCCTTTGGTGTATGCGAATTGGTGGCTGTGCGGGAGGGGGGAGCACCACTGTAAGCGACGAAGTATCATTCTCTCTGCGGTCTTGCTGAGACAGCTGAGAAGTGAGATTGGTCTATAGGATCCTCGGTTGTGGTGTTTGGGGATGGGGTGTATTATTGCGTGCTTACAATTGGTGGGAAGGCTACCACGTCTCCACGAGTGATTTAGCAGGTCGAGGAATGCCTCTCTGGCTGTGGAGCCTGCGTGTGCTAGCATGGGGTATGTTATGTTGTCGGTACCTGGGTCAGTGTCGGTGCTCGTTTTGAGGGAGTGCTCCAGTTCGTGCATGGTGAAGGGGTGGTTGGTGGAAGCTGCCGTGTGTTTAGAGGCGTGAATTATTCCTTCTCGTTCCTGGTGCAGTGCCTCCTGTCTTAGTCTGGTGCTTTCAGGGAGTTGATTTGGGGAAGTTCGTTGGGCGAATATGACAGCCAATTTCTCAGCCTCGGCTTGGGGGTCTGGGTGGGAGGGTGGGCGGGCGGGGGAGGGATTGGAGACAGCTCGTAGCTTTTTCCAAATTCGCCCGAGATTTGTATGGGCTCCGAGTGACTGGCACCATTCTAGCCACTTCTGTTCCTTAAGGCTGTTCTTTTCCGAGATTGTGTGGCTAATGACGGCCGGCAGGTACCGTATTTTAATTTCTCAGGTGTTGGCTGGGCTCTGTACATTTTTCTGGCTTGGTTAAGTCGGTGGTTTAACTCCTTCACCCTGTCACAGTAAAACCAATGATCTTAATGGTATTTTTTCAGGGGGGAGGTCTTAGAGTTGGCTTTTTGGGCAGCGTTGTTGAAGGCAGATACAAGTTGAGATTTGTGTTCGTCGAGGTCGAGTGGGATGGTGCAGGAGCTAGCAAATTTTTCTAAGGAGGCTTCAAAGAGGCTCCAGTCTGCGCACTTGGTGCTCCATCGTGTGGGGGGCCCAGGGGGCTTGGGGAGTGGGGTAAGGTCTATGGTGCAAAGGATTGCATGGTGGTCTGACATTATGGTAGGGTGTGTGCCCCATTGTGTCAGGTGCTTGAGGCCCGAGGAGATGAAGGTGAGGTTGAGTCTGCCTCCCTGCAGGTGGGTGGGGGTGTGGGGGTTGTTGAGGAGGGAGATGTCAGTGATTTCATCGAGTAGTTCGGCTATGTGTCGTCCTGTGGGGTTTGTGGGTAAGGGTGAGCCGAGGCGTGGGTGATGGGTGTTAAAATCCCCGCCTACGAGTATTGGCTCTGTAGAGGACAACGTGAATACCTCAGCCAGGTTTATTCCTGTTGTGGGGGCGCGATAAATGTTAAAGATGGTTAGATGGCCGTTGGCAAGGGTGATTTTAACTCCGTGGATTTCAACTCCTTCACCGCAATGTGGGGGGGTATTGATAGCTACTGTAGGGATGTGATTTCTTACCAAGATGGCACATCCTCGGATGCTGCCCCGGACCTGAGGGAGTAGGAATGAGGTGAAGCTACTCAGCCGCAGAGGACGCTGTTTGGTAGCCAAGGTATCCTGCAGGAGGAAGATGTCGATGTGATCTTGGTGGGCAGCTTCCTCCAGGAGGGCGCGTTTGGCTGAGGTGCCTAGGATATTCCATTGGAGGATTCGTAGTTTAGGTGGGGAGGCATCAGTGTGTTGGCAGTTTTGAGGATCGGGATGGATTTGTCTTCTGTGTTGGTCTGAGCTTTTGGTATGGGTGATCTGGATCGAGGTCTGTGTGGATTCTCTGGGGGGTTTGGTGACCTGATCCTGATCCTGGTTTCTGTTGGTGGATGGGGATCGGCTTCTGGATCGGCTCTTGTGGTCTTTGTTTTTCCGTTGTGTGCGTGGTTGTGAGGGGTGTTTGAATTGGTGCTGGGTTGGGGCGGTGGGTGGGGTAGTCTGGTTGGGATTGGAGACGGGGGTCTCTGGTTGAGCTGTTACCTGGGTTGGTGGGGGGGTTGCAGATGGAAGGCTGGTTCCGGTGGTGGTGGGGTCTGCAGCCCAGTCGCAGATTGCTCGGCCTAGGGCGTGGAGGATGGGTGCTCGGTTGATTGGATGGCCGATCTGTAGGCCTATTTCTTCCACGAGAGTTGTGGCTAACATCCGGCCAAGTGTGACGAGACTGTCTTTGTTGATCATCATTTGACCTGGGGGATAGGGTAGGCGTTTGCTCTGTGGTCTGGGCTGCAGCTTCCGGCTCCGTTTGGGTGCTGAAGTTCCGTGTCACTGATGTGTGGGGTTTGTGTGAGGCTGGAGCTGAGGTTGGTTTGCGTGAGGGTTGGAGTGGTGATGGGCGTGGTGGTGAGTTTTGGCTGGCCTCAGGTGAAGGTGCCTGGTGGGGCTGGGGTTACGGCTAGTTTGTCCTGCACCCATTAAATCTCTCGCTCAATACCTCTCTGCACTCTCTCTTTTCGGGCGGGGCATGACTTGTTCCACACATGGTGGCTTTTTAGGCAATTTTGGCATTAGGAGAGAACTGATTGTTTTGCCTTGAATTTGTCCAGTCACTGCTGTGTGGAATGTTTTCCGCTGCGCATGGCACAAGTGGATGGTCGGTTGCACCTTGACTGGTGGTGGCCGTATCGTTGGGAGTTGTAGCAGCGGAGAGGCTCCGGGGTAAACGGGCGAAGGTAAAAGGTGCCCCAACTGCCGAGCTGAAGTGTTTGAGGGATAAGGCCTCTCAGTGTGACTATTATCTGCCTGGTTGATTCGCCCTTGACTTCGCACCGTGTCGCATTCTCTCCCTGGATGTGATTTATGACTGGGTCTATGGGAAAATTTACGGGGTACTTCATAAGGACGGCTTTGTGATTGGCAGGGTTAGGGTCGAGCTTCTGAATGTTAACGGTTTTCCCATTGATGGACTCTAGGGTGAGGAGAGCGTTTAGGCCCAGGTCATCAAGCGGGGTGATGGTGGTGGAGAAGTCATTCATGACTGTCGTAGTGAATTTGAGGTGGAATTCGGTCCTTATAGCCGTGACGACTGGGTAGGTGGTTGGGAAGTCGTCGTTTGGTGAGATGAGGAATGCTGGATGTTTGGAGGGCGAGCGGGGTGCTGGCTGGATCTTGATGTCAGGAAAGCGGAGGGGTTTCGGGTTGTTATGGGTGCGGCCGTTGGAGGGAGGGGTTGGGTTGCATCGCTCTTCTGAGGGTGAGATGGTGTTGTCTGCTGTGCCTGAGAGGAGGTTGGCACGTCTGTTAGATAGCTTATTATTCACTAAAGTGAAGCCGTCCTCGTGTCTTCCGGCGTTGTTGAGCTGTTAGCTGTCTCTGTCAGTCCTGTCGGGATGGCGGGGGTGATCATCGAGGGGCTGATTCCCGACTTCAGTGGATTCTGGGTTGGGATTGGCGGTAATTTCAGTAGTGTCTTCCGTGTCCATGGCCGGGGTAGAATCGAAGAAGTCATCAGGGTCAAAGTCTGGTCCCACTAGTCTCAGTTTCTTGGCCGATCGGGATTTCCTAGCCAAGCAGCTGCAGTAGCAAGTCAACTTCCCCACGGATGCTGCCTTCGCTGTAACTCTACGGTCCGAGCTACCCAAGTTTCACTTACCCACATCGGTCACTTCTCCAGTTTTGGCTTTTGCACTCGCCATTCGACCTTAGGCTGACAGTCACACTGCAGCCTGCAGGTTCTCACCTGCCCCTCACACTTTCCTTTCCATCACTTCCCCCCCTCCCGCTTCTTTCCCACACACGCAACACCTCACACATACCCACAACATCACACTCTGTCTCCCCAGACCGTTGCTATCTTTTGCCCACCTTTGCCGTAGGATTCCTTGCCACTCCACTACTGGCGAACCGAACCCCGAGGGAAAGCCGTTTAGGGCCGCCACGAGGGGGGTCACTAGGTGACTGGTGAGCCAGGGAGTGGCAAGGAGGCACCACGCTGTTAGGGCTAGGTTTCCCCTAAGGGGGCAGTTCGGTGTAGGTGCAGGGGATCCCTCCCTTTGGCGCCCTTTAGAGGGTGAGGGAGGTTAAAACCCAGCACTGTGGACCACCGGCATAGGTAGGCCTGGGCATTCTTTCTCTTTTCCTATCCCATGTCAACTAAGCACCAATCTACCACCGACTCTCAGCCATGGAACCTACGCCAGAACTAATGAGAGAGCCATACTGCACACTCGGGTGAATGAAGTTTTTGTAGAAAGTAAAGATATGCGCACTGAATTAATCTAGCACATCTTATCTCTGGAAAGCGGACCTGAAAACTGAAAAAAAGAAGGAAACAGGAACTACCCCAAATGTTGTACTTAGATCATGTTTGCCTAGGTTGCGAGATGGCGTTATATGAAAGTGGTGAATCCTTATATTCATTTTGTAGTTGTTCTTCATGGAGAAATCGCTGGAATACTGGCCGCGTATTGCCATGTTAAGGTTGCAACGACGAATTCTCATATGATCCATGTCGTGTGTAGCAGTTGGTTTCTTATGCCGTATTTTAGGTTTTGCTACCAATCTGTTTGACTACGTGATACCTGCACTAGAGGGTATTAAGGTGAAAGTTAATCCTCCGGCTTAGATTATTCTCTCTCTCTCTCTCTCTCTCTCTCTCTCTCTCTCTCTCTCTCTCTCTCTCTCTCTCTCTCTCTCCACAGTTTTAGTTTAATTTGGAGAGGTGTTTCGAACTGGAGGGTTAGTTACAAACCTTTTATACCAGTAACTAAAAAATTCTTCATAAACTAAGGAAAATCGTTTGTAACTAGCAATAATATGCCCACAAAAAACGACCTCTGGATGAAGGAAGTAAACAATGAAGTAACGTTTTCTATATTCTTCCCTCCTTCAGACACAATCAGCTTCGGATAGACATTTTAAAAAGAACTGGAGGGATTGGATACACCCTTCATTGCCCTGTGCTTTACGAGAGGCCTTTTCGAAGTTAAATATTAGGCTATCTAGAAAGGAAAGGCAAAAAATGTAGATTGATGTCCTGTCGCTGGAGGGGTCATTACCTTAGACTTCTTTATCTTAGCTCCTTCAGGCTTGGATTTTCTTTCGTTTTTATTTATTTATTTTTCTTTTGCCAAATGAAAATTATATCTAACTTTAAGAAGGTCTTTCATAGTGAAGGTACTTAATATAGTTCGCGTACTGATCACTTTACTGCAAATGGTTTCCCCATAACTGAATAAAATCGTTTGGAACTAGCAGTGAAAAAATAGCAATGAAATCGTTGGGTCAAAGTCATAAGAAAATGCTTTTTAAAAATGTATATTTTATTCTTGCTTCCTCCGTAAGTATGACTGGGGGTGCCCTAATTTTGAAGATATTAGCGACGTATTTCTCGTTTGTTGTAGGAAATGCCAAGCAGTTTTTTTTTTTCTTCATTCATATCAGGATATCCCGTCGTATGAAATGAATTGAGACTATATCTAACCCTCTCCCTTTCAAAAAATTTCCCCTAAACAGTGAAAATCGCCTGGTGATAACAAGAATAATTCAAAATGACATCATCGACCTGAAGTGGTAAACCTCTTCAGTACGATCTTGGGTTACTTTAGGCTAGTTTTGCTCCCTTTCAGCGATATGATTTAGGTTCAGGTAAACATTGCGATTTGGAGGGGTTACGTATAAGCTTCATTAACCTGTACACTACTACGATGAACGTCCCAAGTTAAATAAATCGTCAGGGAATTGTAAGCATAGAGTAAAAAAGTGATGTCCCCGGGGTGCTGTGGTCAAGGGAGTTAGGTATGCAGGTCACTCAATCTGAATCTCAAACTTTTCCCCCGCCAAGTTTAGGAGACGAACGACCACATTTGTTTGGCTTGAAAATTTCAGACCAACCCCTTCGGCCCTGTATCGGATTGGCTAGTCATGGGCAGGTGAAATCTAAGGAGTTTTCCAGTTAGAATTTATGCATGCCACTAACCTTTACCATCATTTTAATGCTAGAACAAGGAAGGAAGTTGAGTCTGTTCAGGTTCCAAAACATCATGTGCCTCACTCGCTTTCATTATAATTCTGTATGGTTTTTATTTGCGTTTGTTATTAAGGAAAAATGCACAACAATTGGTTGTTAATGCTGTAGCCTACTGTACAGTATGTGGTATGGACACAATCATTCTTACAGCAACTGAGTTTTGTAAGTTGATGGTATTGCTCGAGGCGATGCAAGTCAAAATTTTTTCTAAACAGAAGAAAAATAAAGCACGTACAATTCGGTCACATAAATGACGGCTCATGACGCACGTAATTATTTTAAGATAAAAAAGTCTATACCGTAGTGTGCGGGGAACAAAGGCTCAAATAGAAAAAGAAATGAGGGATGTGGAATAAGAATACTAATCGAATGTAATACAATGAAAAAGAAATGAGAGAGTATGCTAAAATAATATTACTATAATCCAATTGGTGACCGAGGGGAGGGGTGGAAAAATGATATGAAATGCTTTACATAATAAGACGATAATTAGAAAGAGGGAAATGGGAAGTTGCAGAAAATATTGCAAAAGATGGTATGCGAAATGCAGGAGAAAATAGAGGTGTTTGCAACAGTGTACCTCAGTAGGCTATATGGAGATGAAAGTCCTGGTGAAGAGTTCAGCTGTTCACTGTATGCCAGGAAAAAAGGCTAGGCACCAGGAGCCAGACAGAATGATGTACAGGTATTCTTGAACAATTACACACAACACAGCCCTTCTCAGTCCCTCACAATGATTAGGATTTTTTACTAATAATAGTTTCTGTATAGTTTCAGCCTTTCAGTCTTAGGAGGTAAAAGTTTTCTGTTCCTGTTAACTCCATACAGTTTAATTCAGTACTAATGGAGACTTTTTTTTTTTTTTTTTTTTTTTTTAACTGGAGCGATTAGATAAAGCTTTCTTTAACCCCATCAGTACCTTCACATGTTATGACTTCGATGCTAATATTCATCGTGCGTACTGAATACCTGCTGCAGCTGTCACATTCAGGACTGCTGTTATGGTATTAGCGTGGTACTTTTTCTAACACGTCGATGGGTCTTGTGGAAAATCAGCAGAGTCTATTCTAATTAGACAATTCTCGGTCCCTGTGTGGGATCGAACTTACTTTCTTCCAGACGACAGATGACTTCTCTAACCACTTGCTGGGCAACCCTATTATGTTTTCTTGCTTCTGTTTCATCGCTCGTGAAATAAGTGGTTCACGAAAAATGGAAGTTATTTTTGCACCAGCCGTACTTGGATATGGCTGTTTTTCCTGTTACTGATGCTTTTGCCCTTTATTTTGTAAAATGCACTTGTTGGTTTACTGATGTTAATAGAAGCTTTCGTTATTTCTATGACAATGAGCGATCATCCGGCCAATTCGTTAATATAACTTATAATAATCTGTGTGTACCGTATCTAACCGTAGTCTCTGTAATATTCCATACCGTATTATGTCCACTTCAGGACCGGACCCTCTCCCCGGAGGAAGAATAGTGGCCAGAATTACGGGAACTCTTCCTTATTCTGGTGAGGTACGAATGGCGAAGGAGTGTCTGTAAGAAAAGTGAAAGTCAGTGTTGCAATGGATGGGCCTGTGTGTGTGTGTGTGTGTGTGTGTGTGTGTGTGTGTGTGTGTGTGTGTGTGTGTGTGTGTGTGTGTGTGTGTGTGTGTGTGTGTGTGTGTGTGTGTGTGTTAGAGCCAACAGTATGAACGTATGCAAGCACAGAAAATGTCATTCTAAGCTTACTGCATACTTATCCTGAAATGCTCATCACAGTTTGGGTTTCGAACGCTGGAATGAGACCACACATATCACAAAATGAATTTTGCTAATGTACAGCGTCCTAAGTATGCGTCCAAAAGTTAACAGCATAAAACAGAAGTATTATCATCACTACATCCTGTATTAGAAGAAAATATTGAAGAGGTAGTCAGTATTTTACCCCTTCAGCGTCAAAGCAACACCACGGTTACATTCAGTCTCTTACCAGACGATTTTATTCAGCTGAAGGTGAGGTACAGGTGTCTAAGAGAGTTAATTTGCCTCAGTAGCATTCTGTTCCATGTATCACCAGACGATTTTATTCAGCTTAGTGATTCATACGAGTGAAAGGAGTTAATATTTTCAGAAAGTATATTAAAACAAAAACGAGTGAAATCACGTCAAAAACTCATAATCCAACTCCTTATAGGGCACAACAGTTGATAATATGGTTCTCCGGCAAAAAATATATGTATAATTTCTTGTACAGAGACAAAAGCTTTCTGGAATCTGCCCTTCTTTAGTTGTCTGATTCCTGTATTTTGTCGTAAGCAAGTACAGCTGAGCATCAGTCATCATCATCGTCGTCGTCATTAGATCAACGTTAAGGAATACAAAGGGAATATTAGAAGGAATATTACAGCGCTTGCAACAGCCACAGCATTTTATCACGTCATTTTTTTTTGTGTGTGTGTGAATTATTGCAGATCCTCAATAATCAAAATATACAGTGTACGAACGTGAATAGCTTAGCGTTATTTATGACATCTAGTGGACAGTTAAAAGCTAACGATATAGGATTAATGGAGACCTGTTTGTTGAAATTTAGGTAAAACATGTCTATCTTACGTACTTCCATTGTTCATTAGCAAGTTCTGCTGCTTACGCTAAAGAATCTAACCATGAGTGTGTGTGTGTGTGTGTGTGTGTGTGTGTGTGTGTGTGTGTGTGTGTGTGTGTGTGTGTGTGTGTGTGTGTGTGTGTGTGTGTTTGTGTGTGTGTGTGTGTGTGTGTGTGTGTGTGTGTGAGAGAGAGAGAGAGAGAGAGAGAGAGAGAGAGGAATTTGTGCGCGCTCGTGTATGCTTCTTTTTGCTTGTGTGTGTGTGTGTGTGTGTGTGTGTGTGTGTCGGGGTGATAGGCTTACCACACACATTTCTCCCTAGCAGTGTGGAATCAAGGGCTTTTCG
Source organism: Coenobita brevimanus (assembly GCF_032717465.1). Taxonomy (NCBI): domain Eukaryota; kingdom Metazoa; phylum Arthropoda; class Malacostraca; order Decapoda; family Coenobitidae; genus Coenobita; species Coenobita brevimanus. The sequence continues at coordinate 2,033,998 of NC_137023.1, read as the reverse complement.
TCCATTAACTATCTTTCCCATCCCACCTTTCTTCTCTGTCCTCACTCTTTTCTATTACAGTTGCCTTTGCTTATATTTCGTTTAGGCCCTTAATTCAACTTATGTATTAACCTAATTTATTCCTCTTACTTCCAGGCGATTGTATTAAGCATAAGAAAGACTGTTGGAACTGAAAGGGTTATATTTACACTTAACACATAAACAACAAGATAATTTTTCCGAGCTTCATAAAACCCTATGTCTCGTGATCACAGTTAAGTAAAAATACGTCTTTGAACTGGAGAGTTAAACCTTACTGAATTAATGCCTTCACTATGACTGCAGCCTCGTAGGATTTCCCGTCCACACAAACCAAATTCATACTCAGTCACTCTCTTTAAAGCATTCAAATGAAGTTACATAATGCATTCTTTTCTGGTGTTATTTAAATCATAACGGACCAGGTATACATGAATGATACGTTCACCCTTCTTTTGTTCTTATCGTAGCAAAAGTTTTACGAGATCAGCCTTCACTACGCCCATACTACACATCTTACAATATCCGTTCTGTGAATTACCCCGCCTTACCCCACCACCCACCACCATCCCACGAACTCCTGCCCACAGCCCACATACGAGCCTGCCCTTTTTCTTTCCCCTCTCCTCATATCCCACGTGTACGAATAATTTGTTCCCACTACCATCGCAATTCATCATAAAGCGTGAATCTACAAATAGTGGATTGTCCTTCCCTGCCCAACGATTCACCCACACACCACCTTGAGCGCTGTATATGTGTCCCGTCCATCCACTTTGACGTCTTTCTCTCTCTACTACGCTGCCAACGCCGCCCCTCATACAGCTCCCTTCTTAGGCTAACCAGTCCCGCCGACCCCTCCAACTCCTTCCCACTGACTCTGCTGATCCTTCCTCCCCCCAAAACACACACACACACACACACACACACACACACACACACACACACACACACACACACACACACACACACACACACACACACACACACACACACACACACACACACACACACACACACACACACACACACACACACACACACAGCTTTTGACTTGCACAGTTGCATCTCACAAACCTACCTGTAACAACATTCTTTGCGGCATAGAGCTTAATTCTTTTACATGCCTTTCCAACCACCACCATACTCATCCCACCCTGTTCTTTCTGCTCAGCTCATGCATGTCTGTTCTCATGTCTGTTCTAACGCAGTGAACGGTATATAAATGATTGCATCAGCCACCAGGGAGGTCATGGTCAAGTGGTCAGAGGGATGATCTGTTGCATGAAAGGAGGCGAGTTTAATCCTTGACTGATCTACGAAATAGTTTCATCTGAATTTCGTTGAAGCTACTTGCGTAACTTCAGAGACCCTAGGGGCGCCCAGGTACCCCACCAAGTCGGACACTTGGCCCCCAGTTCAGTTACTGAGATTATTTAATGTGTATACACTGAACACAGACAGCCCCCCTCCTCCCCAAATTTAGTGTTTAGCCTTACCATGTGCTCCCCATTTGTGGAAACCTGGCTTGGTCACTGAACACAGGCTTTAGTGACTTTCCCCACGACCAGCAGGTGTGCCATAAAAATTCCTCCTGAGATTATTTGACTATTGACAGGGAAAGTAGAATGAGAGATTAACAAGGAGAATTTGGCATTTAAGTGAGGATGGAAACGGAGATCAAGGATGGGTTGAGATGTGGGTGAATGGGGTTGATGTGAAGTGGAAGGAGGGTAGCTTGATGGCGGACAGGGTGACATGGAGGCGCTTTGTTTGTGGCCATTCTCCCGGGGGCACCTGGATTTAGACAGATGGATGGACATATCATTATACAAGTCCTGAGTGAGACAGGTGTAACATGTTCTCAGTATGGACAGTGAGTATTAGTGTAGTCATCGTGACCTGTGAAGATCTGTGGGACAGAAAAAATTGCGGGCCGTAGGGAAAGGACTGTCATATCGAAGCTCGTTGGTGGACACACACACACACACACACACACACACACACACACACACACACAAGAAAGACTAGAAATACTAGAAAAGTTGAATCTGCCAACACTACAGGAGAGAACGAAAAGAGGAGACATGATGATGCTACATAAATGCATCTCATGGAAAGAAAATTTATACATGAATGAATATATAACCTATGGGGAAGCGTCAGCAAGAGAACACTGCAAAAACTACGTAAGAGTGGCGATAAAGACGCACCGTAAGGAAAGTCAGTTTCCCAAATAGGGCTATTGGTCAGTGGAATGCACTACTGAATGAAATAGTTTGTGCCAAAACTACTCATAAATTTAAGGATGTTTGATAAAACTGGTTTAGCCAATACACGGGACAGTACGAGCTTGACTCATTCCTGTAAAGATACAATTGGGTAAGAATAATTAGGTAAACACACACACACACACACACACACACACACACACACACACACACACACACAATTCGTCGCCCACCACTCACCACAATTCCATCCCATCTCAGCCATCGCATATTTCCTACCATCCCACCAAATTCTAGGTGATGTCAGTTGAAATACCTTTAATAAAAATATTGCACTGATACGGCTGATGCTTTGTAGAATCCTTCATGACCTTATGCGATCTCTACTGACCTGAACAGATCTGATGGAACTGAAAGGACTGAACAACACTGAACTGTCGTGCTGGTCTGACAGAAACCATTACCTTATATGCATGACCAAATTTAATCAACAGGGATTTGAATCGATGTGATGGATCGGAATTTTATTGAAGGACCTTAAGTGCTAAGTTAATCCTGTACTAATCTACTTGGGTATGGTCCGGGCTGCAATAAATAAGACTGCGTAGAATATTTAGTGATACCTGTATGTTTAATTATTACAGCTGCATTTTCCCCAGCCTACCGACTACCCATATCTTTTTATATCTTTGAAAGGCCTATTGACAGTTACTGTGAAGGTAGGTCTTTCATTTTTTACATCTTTAACAGGTCTTTAATTACTGCATATAACATCTTTCCAAAAAAAATAAAATAAAATAAAGTTGCACCGGTGACCACTTAACATTTTATCACAAGATATGCTATCATAAAGCTGAGAGACAGATATCTTCCTAACCCAGCCATGTTCCTCCCTTACCTTTCCCCCTTTATTCCCAGCCTTTGTGCACATCTTCGCCTAGGTATTGTGTTCTGCGTGCGTTATCATTTGCATAATTGTCCCCTCACAGCGATGGGTTCTTGGAGACGTTACTTTAGTGTCTGAGCTTTAGACTGTGTTAATCAGCTTAGGATACGCTTCTCATATTGGAGAGGATCAGATGTCCCCTTCAGTGTCACCCTTACAAAGAGCGTGCCGTCTTTAACTGTATATTATTTCTTCGTAAAGGCTAATTAAAACATGACGTCATCGGGCTGAATGGATTGAGATCAGATGGACAAAAATGCAGATAATGGCGCCTCACTTGCCTGGTAATGGCAGTTCCAATTAGCGGGCCATCATTATTTACCTAATTATAGCGGACAGATAGCAATCACAGCATCTGACAGTGATTTCAATCAAAACTTGGCGCACTTTACATTCTGCCCATAATTACCCAACATACACACACTCGTATGTGCACACCTTTACCAACACAGCCACATTGATGGTTAATTATTTAAACACACCCAAAACTAGACGTGCATACCCACAACACATAGTATCCTCAACACACACACACACACACACAGCATTTACTAGCCTAAATATGATTACACTAAATCTGTATAATAATGTAAGTGGCTTGGATAGGGAAGCCTTATTATTGTTATATTTTAGAAGTACTATAATGCAAAATGGTTTATCGCCCTAATATTCGTCAAGTATTAGTTTTTAGTCTTTATTTTCAACAACTTTGTCTGTGCTTGGTTTGATAACTTCAGCTATATTATCCCATTATGAGATTAACCATTTGTCTGATTCAGTTGTTAATTTAGGAGGTATTAACACTGACATATTTCTGGTGGTATGGTTGTGAAAATTTAATACATCTTCAGAATTAATGACCGAGTTACTATACAGTTGATCATACACTAATTTAACTGTCTCTGTCTGGTTAATATCCATACTTGTAAGAATGTCCTGATCCTTAAAGAGTGAATCAGTATGGTCATGGTGATTTGCTTTGGCCAACAGTCTTAGTTATTTTTATTTAATCCCAGTGGTTGGAGTGAAGATGTCTGCACACCATCCCAGGCTAGTCTATATTACCGTACCGAAGATAAGGATGGTACAGGCTAACAGTAATATCTTTTCTTTAACCTGTGCTTACTTTTTATTATAATTCAAATTGATCTGAGAGTTTATTGTGAATATACTGAATATGAAGTTTTTAGTTAAGATTACTGTCAATGAGTAGTCCTGAAAAACTTTTTAAAACATTCTTTCAGTAATGGAGTTTGCAGATATTTATATTTGCAAAACCGCCTATAGATTTCTTACAATAAAAAAATAAATAAGTACTCGTATTAGTATGTACAGTTAATGATAATTTGTTAGCTAGTAAGAAAGTATACACAAATTTTAATGATCTATTTCTGGTATAATCCAAGGATTGAAGGTCAGATCCAGATTTAAAAAAAAAAATAAATAAAAAAACAAAATAGTGTCCTCAGCAAAAACTCTACATTTCAACACATTAACTGACTGCATAAGATCATTAATATATAATAGAAAAAGAAGAGATCCTAGATTAGACCCCCGAGCTACGCCTGTCGTATGTTTAAATTTGGAGCTGCACCGTTGATTACAGGAATCTCTTCCCCGGTACTTAAATACCTAGAAACCAATTAAGTGCCCCATTTTTTACCTCACAGTATTCTTTTTTTTTTCCATGTATCTGGAATTTACGTAAATCTAAAAATTTTTCTTTTGGGTATTCGTCTTTATTATGTGAAATCAGTGAATATTTTTACCATGGTTGATTGAGGTGAAGAACTTTTGTGAAATCCAAAGGGATGTTCATTCAATATAATGACTGTTACAGGAAAAGCCATTAGCGGACCGTATAACAGGCGATCAGTTATTTTAATATATAGCAGTGATGCCTACTTCTTCCTTCCCCTTTCTCATTCTGTTTCTGTATCTGCCCTCCTCTTTTCCTAATCCTCGCTTTCCTTCCTGCCTCTTAATATTGCTCTGCTATCTACTACAGATCTTGATGGTTTCCTGCGACCCAGGAAACCATGTACAGTGCTGGGTGATAACCATATAATAAAAAAAAAGTACGGGTTGAAGTGGATCTTGGTATGATGCCCTTGTTAACTGGGTGGAGACGCAGATGCGGCGTTCATGCAGGAGCCAAACTCCACACCATTCCCCGCGCCTCGCTGTAGTGAGGCTGTGTCAGCCGCAAAGGAATATCTGTTCAAGGCACGGGATGGCCCTGCAAGGGCGGTTGCTTGCCTGCAGGTGATGGGTCTGCTTGGCCAGACAGACTTATGTTGATCAACAGCATCAGCAACAACAATTAAATGGCCACAGGTATTCTCTTTGTAATTCTTTGTTTGTCTGGAAACTTCCTTGTATAAAGTGATTGTTAATCCCTTCAGTCCGATTATCTTTTTTTTTTTTTTAATGTACATTTCCTACCACCAGCCGATTTTATTCAACATTTATTTCTTTTTATCTTTGGCAGTGAAAGAAATATTGAAGAATCTCTCTGACCACTTCCTGTTAGTCGAGTGCATACTGTGCTGAGTAAAATCATTTGGAGGCAGCAAGAATAAACGGATAATATGCCACCGGACTGAAAGGGTTAAGTTTTAGATACACAGAAGAGAAGCTTTAATAGTGTTTTTAAGGACTTACATATGAATTTCATCATATCCGGGGCTAGAATCGTAAAGACTGTAGCATCACGTTCTTCATATGGTGTGGTGGGATCTACTTTTATTGTTGGGTAGCCTCCTAAGTATTCTACAGGAGACGTCTGATAAACGGATATTCCAGCTGCCAATATATTCTCCTACTGACGAGAATTACCAATAGTTTATGTGGTTGCAGATGGTTACAGAGTCGTATTCTTTTCGGTTATCATTTATTTTATGTAAGTCTTACGGTACTTGTTCGGTGTTGTAAAGGTTATTAATCACTTCAAAATCTTCTGCGGTCTCGAGCTACCAAACTCTGCTTAAATTTATTGTGTTCCTCCTTGGCAGTCTCCAGCTCACTGTTAGCCATTTTCCTAAGTCTGCGGTTCTGTTCTCCTAATGTAATTGGCTGTTTAACATATTGTCTGCAGTGTCTGTATATTCTTTTGATGAGGTCGTGACTTTCTTTGGTAATTCACTGTTTAAATTCACCCTTACAAGATTCCTTAAATACTTTCCATGGGATATTTTTTCTGTATTACTTTAACCATCCCGTTGATAAGGATATTTGCCCAGAGTTTGAAGCAGACTGGTGAAGTAAAGGAATGGCACTAAAGTGAAAGTGTCAGAAAGAAAGAAACTGGGCAGATACAGCAGGTCTTTATCACAGTATGGAGACCAGATGGTGCGCAGTGTGTTTCGAATAGCCGTAGCAATCTGTAAAGCGATATTTGAACGTTATTTATACTGAACTGCTTATTAATGTTGCTTATACGTTCAGAATTATAGGAAGGTATACTAGGATATACAGTAAATTTTTTTCTCGCTTACCGACGGCACACTGGCTCAGAGTAGTGTTACATCTACAGTATAGTTGATGTGCACTTTTTAATAACCTTCTATGGATATTCTAGTTGTTTTCAAGTGAATTTCAGAAACCGCGAATAGGCACACTTATGGGCCATAGAGTCTTCTCAATATAAGTTACAACCCTTGCCTGGGGGGAGGGGTAGGCAAAAGGGAAAGTAGTAAGAAGTAAATGTGACAAATAATTAGATAAGGAAGAAGGGCTACAGGGTCTCATATGCCCTACATGCGACAGTTGATATAAATTTGTACAGGTTACTCATCAATGGCAAATTGGGTAAAACACGCGATTCATATTGTACTTTTTGAACACTAAGGGGAAAGTACTGTTGGAACAAAACATAAAACTTTCTGCTTAATATGAAACAAAAGTACAGTGATTCTTGGGATATTTCATAAGTTATTTTTCATTTAATTCTTCTTAGTCAGACAATTTTAATCGTCTTAGGTGAGAACAGGATTGCTGGGATTAATGAAGACACCTACCCCTTCAGATCGAACACGTGTCCCTTTAACTTAGAAAAAAATCGGGAGACATCAGAAATATAATTTAAAAGGTATCCCCGCAGTGAAGTGATTAATACTGAAGACAAACTGTTATACCCATAGACTTGTGCTTATGGAACAGAACAGGGAAATTCTAAGGGCAGAGGAACCATTGGCCACTCTGTTGATAGTTCTCCAACGTTTATGATTTGCCTTTACTGTTTCTGTATCCCTCCAAACCCTTGTATTAACCTATTTACTACGGTGCCTTATAATCTTGCTACTTCTAAATGATTTGATATAGCTAAGGAAAGTACTATCTTGTTGCAGTTAGTTGTAGAGAGAATATATATAAAAAAAACGCCCACGGGTTACAGAAGTGAAAAATAGGGCTAAAAGGATAGGCTGTTAATGGAAAGAGCAAGGAAAATGTCATCAGCCTTGTGACCCAATATAGAAGGGCTGTATCATTTTCAGTTTCGTACCACTGTTCTGTGATGTGAGATTCTGTGTGTGTGTCTTGTCATGTGTCTTGAGAACTCATCCTAAAAAAGTAAATTTAAAAAAATGCCGAATTATCATGAAACTTGGCTTATAGTAACATAAAACTCGATTGTCTGGAAGGAAATGGGTAGTCCCCTCAAAGCATTAGGGGGAGGCGGTGGCTCAGTCGGTAGGGAAGTGGCCTGCAGTCCTGACGGACCCAGGTTCGAATCCCAGCTGGGGCAGGGAACAGTTTAAGGATTTGAATTTCATTAAATCAGGCTTTACTGATCTACGAGAAGACCCGCCGACATGTCGTAAAAATACCCCCGCTAATACCAATACACCAGTCCTGTATGACACAGCCCTAGCATGTATTCAATATGGACGGTGGGTGTTAGCGCCGAAGTGGTGACATGTAGAGGTGTATGGTATGTAGGAGGACTGCTGGGCCTTGATAGCAGGCTGTGAAGCCTATGCCCAGAGTCGGACACATAAAAAAAAAAAAAAAAAAAAAATTCACTCCAACTCTCATTAACCCCGACAGTCTTTCATTTTTTTTTTAACTCATACTTTCGCCGTACCACATTCTTTCCATCATTTGTCACAGTCCCGCACATCGTTTCTTAATTTACACTTATTTTCTTTGAGACTCATTGTTTCTTTGTACTCGCTGTTACTTGCCCAGAATTCTTCCAACTCGCACGTATACTACATAAAAATATACCCGGTACGGTACCATCATCATGTTTATATCAGTATAAATCAATAGTACAAAACATGCCTATCTTTCTAACTACATTGCATTTGAGAGAGAGAGAGAGAGAGAGAGAGAGAGAGAGAGAGAGAGAGAGAGAGAGAATGTGTATTCATGTCAAATAAATCTAAACTTAAATATTTAACAACACATTGTATAGCCTAGCCGCTATATACGAGTAATAACGGTAGGCTACCTTCGTGTTCACAGTATCCATAGGCACTGCATAAATATTAATTTTTTTGAAATATTCATAACCATTAGCATTATTCTGCGCGGTCCTGCGGTCAGGTGAATATTGTTTAAACTATTTAATAATACACTTTGACAGGGTTCGGGAATAATTTTCTTGTAAAAAAAAAAGAGAGAGAGAGAGAGAGAGAGAGAGAGAGAAAGAGTATTTGTTGGGTTATGGGCTTGTGGTTTTGAGTGGAAGACAGTGGTATAGCCAGGTCTTCACAGATGGCTTGTGGGAGGGGAGGAAGGTGGGACCCAATCCATAATCTGTAGGAGCCCATTACTGCACAGTGTGCACACAATAAATAAACCAAAATCTCATATGGGGCTTAGGACACTGGGATCTTACTAAGCAGCCCAGGCCCTCCCAGGCCCCGAGTGGCTACGCCACTGGCGGAAGTGGAAAGCCGAGCCAAGACCGCAAAATTGTTGCAGTGTTGTTGAGGAAAAGGTAAGAACGAACGGTCGCCTGGTATTTCACCATCTGTAATTTTTCCATTCATGAGCTGGCTGACATTCTTAAGCTGAGAGTGGCTTGGGATTTTTCTTTGCCCGTAGATGCTTCTCTTTGATATGATGCGTCAGGAAGGAAAGTGTAGGGCTTGCCTTAAGCGTTAGATAAATGCAGCTGAGTAGGTGGCGAACCTTTGTTCATGCACATTAAACAACAGCTACTAGAATGCAATAGAATAAGAATATAAAGTGTTTACTTTTTGGGGTGTAGATAAAAGAAAATATAATAGTAAATTTCCGAGAGCATAGCTGAATCAGTAGATTAGAAAAAAAAAACAGTAATTACAATTCTGAAAAAATATATATATATATAATTCTGCAAAACGGGCAAACGTAGGCGAAGTTAATGGAAAAAACGATGATTAAGCCTGCCCAATCATGTACGCAAGGGTGCTGAAAAAAATATAAAGACACCAGTTAAGATAAGTTCCAAATTGAGCGGATTAGTAGAATCATCTATCGTGGGAGTCCAGTGGAGATCGGTCATAGTGTAGCACTCGAAATGTCTGAGTTGCTGAGGTTTAAGTCTGTGTGCACTGACCTGGAAATGAACATTCATAAATCTTGGTGCTTCGCTGAGTTCCAACACATAGGCCTAGATCATGTACACACAGATTAAATATATATTTGGGTAATGAATGTCTGTGGTTGAATTGTGAACTACTAAAATATTCGCCATGCAAACAGGGAGCCTCCTTCATGTTTGCCCGCATCACATGGAAACAGGTTTAACAGTAATGATGAGGAATCGGGTTTAACAAAAGCTCATTCTTCTGTACCTGAACACTGTCTCTCCATGTGGATCCTATTTTGTTCACCGGAGATGGGTCTTATAGCACAGACCACAGTTGAACCATACAGTCGAGACAGGATTGTATGTGGGTAACTGTACGTGATGTGCAGACTGAGAATAGAAAATGCAGTTGACTAGTACCTGTTAAAGGGAGGTGGTTAAAGAGGTAGAAGAGGTGGTGGTGCGGGCCAAGGTAGGAGCGGAGGTCGTAGAAAGGTCACTGATACACGCATTCAATTACTGCAGTCTTAATTTTCTAACAATCCATTTCCCTGTTGCAGCTGTAGGTACGAACAGGATGGGGTAAAGAAAACCTTGCCCAGAGGTCTCTCGTCCGGCTTGGTAGTCGAACCCAGGACTTCTTGTTGCAGGCCATGTGTGCTTCCGATTACACCACCGCCACCTCCAGAGAAAGAAACATGGAAATGGAAAGTGACAGGTGACAAATTACCCGTGTTCTGGCCAGCTGAATAGTACCCAACTAGACGTGGCCAAAATCGCATCTGTTGGGCCTGAAACCTCAATATCGGCATCTTGACAGGGCAATTTGCTGTACATATTGCTTACTTCAAACTCCCCCCGTGTCCCAATACCAGCAGGCAAATAGACTGGAACTTCTTTCTGGTTAGTAATAGTTCTTTAACCCCTTCAGCAAGAGGATGTATTTTATAACCGCACCTGCAGTGTTCTATCTGTCTGTCTATCTTTTTGTCTCTCTGAACAAAATAACTCAAATGGTTTAATAAGATCTGGAAGAAGTTCGATGGAAAGGTTGCGGGTCATCCCACGGTTGATCTTTTTTTAGAACAGAGGTCAGGGTCACATAGCAAGGCTAACTGAAAAGGTTTTGATCGGATTTTGACCAAACTTAGTGGAAGGATTGAAAGTAAGCCAAAAATTAAGTGATTCGTCATTTAAAACAATCAGTCAAAGATCAGTGTCATATAATAAGGCCAAACCTTCGATTTTATATCTCATGCAGTTTTTATTTAATCTGGAACAAATTTGGTGAGGAGGATTGAAGGTCAGGCAAGAATGAAAACATTCAGTTTGGAGAACAACAGGTAGAAATCAAGGTCACAGGGCAAGGTCAGTAAAGTTTTGATCCAAGTAGCCCAGCGCTGTACAAGGCTTATGGGTCAGGCATAGGGGAAGTAATTCTATTTTGAAAACAATCGATCAAACGTAAGGGCACAGTGCAAAATCAAATGTTCTGCCCTTAGCCCAGCGTAGGACGTGGGTATTGCACTTTGTTATTCTTGCTCGAGTAGATGTCTTCATTCAGCATAGGAGGGACAACGAATTGGAAAGGTTAGATATACGGTAGCATTCATTAACCCCTCCATAATGAGTAGTTTTTACTCATATTGAATAGAATCAACTGCAGACACCAGGAAGGAAGTAATTAATGTACCATATAGCTGAAGTGACTGATCTATTTAGAGCCAGGTAACTTCTGTCTATCAATAGCCCGACTCCCTAATCCCGCAAAGGGTGGCCGCAGACAAAACGCCTCCAAGTCACTCTGTCACCCACCATTTGACTGCTCTCCCCCCAACTCACTCCCCCCTCTCTCATACACCTCTCAACTCCATCCCTCCACCTCATCCTCGGTCTCCCCCTCCCTCTCCCTCCCTCCACTTCACCTACATATACTCTCTTAGTCAGTCTTTCATTCTCCATTCTCTCCACATGTCCAAACCACCTCAGTGTATTTCTCCTAATTTTCTCAATCACATCCACATCCACCCCACAACGTTCCTTCACTTCTTCATTCGTCAACCTGTCCCTCCATGTCACTCCACATGCTCCTCTCATGTATCTCATTTCCACTGCTCTCACTCTTGACTTGTTCCCCTCTTGCAAGGTCCATGCCTCGCTTCCATACGTCAGGGTAGGGATCACAATACTATAATGCAGTGACTTCTTACCTTCCATACACACCTCCCTTAACTTAATTTAGGTATTTAGATGAGGGAACTGTAAAGGTTATTTACGTCCTTCACTGAACCCTTCACTACCAGAGCGCTCCCCATTGCTGAATATAATGATGTGGTAATATAATCATGGAATTGAGGGGTATATGAGGGAGGGGTGGAGTGAGTTGCGGGGAGGGCAGTCAAATGGTGGGTGACAGAGCGACTTGGAGGCGTTTTGTCTACAGCCACCCTTTGTGAGATTAGGGCGTCGGGCTACAGATAGATAGCTAGTAACAACAAGACTAAATTACTAGTACATTTTCGTGTTCAGAGGGTTAATCGGTTGGATAATCCTAATGGTACTTCTTGATGTGAAAAAAGTCTACGGAACAAGCAGTCATTTTGAATTGGAAATACTCCCCAAAACACACACACACACACACACACACACACACACACACACACACACACACACACACTGGCAGAATTAGGAATGTTTCTGAGGTTCTTGTCAGCCTTTATTAAATTTCCTCGGAGGAAGTGTGTGTGTGTGTGTGTGTGTGTGTGTGTGTGTGTGTGTGTGTGTGTGTGTGTGTGTGTGTGTGTCTGTGTGTGTGTCTGTGTGTGTGTGTGTGTGTGTGTGTTTCTTGTCCAATAATTGCCACTCATTCTCGCACTGCATCACACACACACACACACACACACACACACACACACACACACACACAGTCATTACCTCTCTTCTACTGCTTCTCTCACTCTTGCAAACCACCCTTATCCTCCATGCTCTTTCACCCTTATATTTACAGTTACATATACACAGAGTCCTGTGTGTAATTTTTCTGACGCTGACTGTTAGGTTATGGATGTCGGGATAAAGAATAAGGAAAGGAAATTTCATATTAGTTCTCTTTCTGGCCATACCATTTCTCAGTGACAGGAACAATACATGTGGCAATAAGAAATAGTCTGTGCAGAAAATCCATGAAACAAGGCATTATAACTATTGATTTTGTCTTTACACGATCGGACAGTTTGCGTCTAAATACTTTCGATTCTGGCCTTGTTGTATATGTACCCTTACAGTCATCCTCCCACTGTCACTCACTCTCTTCCACTCGCTCTTTCATGTCTCCCTCTCGCTCTAATTCTCTCACTGTCTCCGTGTCACTTTGCTTCTTTGATTGGTAGAGTCGCGAGCGGATGGGGGAGGTGGATCGGTATAAAGGTATTGTATATTCGACAGTGTGACATGATACTGAGCCTCGTAATACTCTCTCTCTCTCTCTCTCTCTCTCTCTCTCAACCCCAGTGCACACAAGACGCCATGACGTTGCCCTGAAGGAGATGTCAAGTGGCCTGAAAACGCGGTGTCGGACTTTGAGTAGCTCTCACACCTGCATTCCTTTCAGCAGTGGAGGAGTGCAAATGTAGACGAGAAAGGACGCTGAAAGAGCACTCTGATGCATAGCTGCTGCCTGTGCTACAATGATCTGACAAAAAGAAAAAAATATATATAGAACGATTGAACTAAGGACTGGCGGTTACAGAGACGAGAAAGAGAGAGCCATAGTCAAATATTCAGTGAAGTAGCTGAAGAACAACATAGTATCATTCAGCATTCTGTATTATCCCCACTGGATGCATGTTCATTTATTCAGCAAAGTGGAACCACATACTGAGCAGGAGGACAAAGATTTCCTTGACAAAAGTATTCCAGCTGGTGTCTCACTAAAAGCACCCCTCTACTTCTACAACTGGAGCAGCGAGCACTTCTTTCCAGCATTCAGCGCGCATTTAGAAGCAAAGTCTGTCAGGAGTTAGATCAGAAACCAGCCAAGCAGTATGCTAGGCTCTGAAGAACGTATTTGAATGTAGAGCTGATATTTTAATGTGGGTTCTGTTATTAGGACATTAATACGTACACAGATTATATGCTAGCAACTTTACCCGCAGTATTTTTCCGCTCGGGTATCTCCTCACCTCTAATATGAAATTTTTAAGAGTAAACTGTAGGAAACAATAAAAATACGAACATATATATAGTAATTATAAAAAACAACTAACACTTTAAAGAAATATTTTAGAAATTATGTACTTGGTATTTATTGGAAGAAAATCCTTCATAGGTGTACCTGTTTTACATCAGAGTATAACATGCCTTCCTCTATATTAATGCTATATGGGATTAAACCTTGGTTGGGTTTACACCTTGGTAATATAATGTCCAACATCACAAATCTCTTGCACTGCACATCCCGAGAAGAAAAGAAAATGCATAATGATTGGTAAATGACAGATACCCACACACACACTTTGTGTGTGGGTATGTGTGTGTGTGTGTGTGTGTGTGTGTGTGTGTGTGTGTGTAACTGCTCTGCCTATAATAATACCGAAGTATCTTAAGGTGTGCAGTATCATGTAATTAATTAGTGTAAGTTACGCTATAAACGGACACACACACCGCAACTCAGCCAGGAGACAGGGCGTGTGTGCTGGGCATTCCCCAGGCCCTGTCTTCCCCCTTACCTTACTCAAGACAACCACCACCAACCGGGCTACAGCAGGGCCCGGTCTCCTCGAATGAGGAGAGAATCAACAACAACAAGCTATAAACGACACGAAACGAACATATAAAGTTACACGGTACTTAATGAGTGATGTGGATCTCAATGGTCCCATGGTGTTCTTGAAAAATGTATCATTATTATTTTCACCTGAAAGCCCTATTGTTGCAATTTTCTTTTTTAGTTGTCTAGTAGTGTATTTTGCGAAAGCACTGGACTCATCGTCAGTTGATCTGAGTTCAGCCACGCCGGAGAGGTTTTGTATTGTTAGGTCCATTACTTGATCTGCTTTGGCCTGTTCTTTGTTTCCACTTGCCGTACCGGTATTGCAGAACAGATTTGTACAATAAACAGGCCGATTTTTTCCCACCTGCGAGGGATGCGGCAACAGGGACTGCATTAAAGCAAGGCGAATCCAGTGTCAGTTGGACTGGGTCTGGCTGGACCAGTTTTAATTCTGGTGTTGGCTGTGCTGGTTCTGGTTCCGGTATGGCCTGGGCCGTGCGTGGCTTGGGCTGGACCGACGATGACTCTGATGAGGGATGGGTTGACGCTGCCACAAATCTGGGTCCTTCAGGATATAGATCAACAATTAGCGACAACAGATTATTATTTTGAAAAACTCTTCGTGTTTGTCAACAGCAGAGATAAAAATTTCTCTAATGATATCAAGTACATCTGAAGAAGTAACCAAGAACCCATTAAAGAAACCAAAAAACATGGGAGGAGTAGTTGGAGGTTTCTGATTTATATGGAAGGAAATGGCATTTCCCACATTGTGTGGGAAATGATTATGTTCAAATGCGGTCACCATTGAGAAGTGGAATATATGTAGTTTTTTTTATAATGTTACATAGTGTTGGCGTGATGGATATTATCGTATGTGCAAATTACAGTATGCTACGTGTAAATAATGGGTCGAATTAAATTGCAGATTCAGATCACAGCCTGGGGCTATATACTGACACAGTGCCATACCACACTAGTAGAGAGAGAGAGAGAGAGAGAGAGAGAGATCGGGTGACAGGGTTGAATGTTTATCTCACTTGAAGTACCTGCATACGTACGATAAAAATAATAATATCTGATGTATATTTACTTTTTCCTGTATGGGGAATAATTATTTTATTGTTGAAGTGTGTATTTTCCCGTTTTATGGCATACAATTTACACCTGGTATCGGACGAACTCCAGACTAGTAACCCAGTCTTCATTTACTCATTCTCCCGGCACAAAATTCGTCCATCATGTTCGAATCGTCCACTTTTAGTAAAGCCGGAGAGGTTCGAACGCGGCACCAACTATACTGCACTGCCAGACGCAAAACATGAAGGCCATGGCGTCTAGGGTGGTTTGGACCCTCACTGCCCGCGTTCAGCAGAGGTGGAGATATCTTGGGCGCTAGGGTGCTCTGCTCACTTACCCTGCCGGACGTAGAGCCTGATGGAATGGCGTCTAATGTGTTCGGGAGTTTTAAGGCAGCCTGAAGAAATGACAAGTCGCATGGGGAATATAGGCATTAAACTCTGAATTAATAACTTTCATAACAAATGCTACAATTCTTATGAAATGTCTCAAGAATCATTGTACTTTTGGTTCATATTAAGCAGAAAGTTTTGTGTCTTGTCCCAGCAGTACTTTACCCTTAATATTTAAAGAAAACTTCCACGCAGTTTTTAATCAACATGGTGACGTTTTTTATATTTATAGCTTGTTGTCTCAGTTGATTTTACCAACCTCAGGGGAGATTGTCACGGTGGAGTAGATGGGCTTCATTAATCTCGTTGGCTACTTGTGTTCTATCCTAATCAGAGTATTAACTGGTAAAAGCAAGACCAATATAATAATGACATCCTTGCCTGGAAGAGATCAACCATTCCTATGTACCCCCAGGCTTGTGTCTTCACAAAAGCTGGTCAGTGCAACTTCTGAGAAACACCAGGGGCCGGATAGTTCTCAAAGCTCTTTAAACACTGCTATGTAGTTTATTGTGACAATATACTCCTCGAATCAGAACAAATCTTCCGAATTTACAGTGATATAAGCCTGCAAAAGGACGCACAGCCATCATAATCTAGCCTAACCTTGACTTCGCCTTCCATTATCAATCAGATGCTTATGTATCCGAACCTTACCTTTCCTTACTTTACCTTACCTTACCTTACCTTAGTCTACCGAATGTTGCCAAACTCAACCTAACTTTATGCAGCCCAACCTAACCTTACCTTACCTTGCTTAATGCAGTCCAAACCAACCAAGCCTAAGCTAACATATCCTCTTCACAATCACTAGGGCGCTAGATTAAGTCAGTACGGTACCTTATATCCTATTATATTCGAGTGTGTTGCATTATTAAGCAGTCTTGGTACAGCTAAACAGTGTGATGATAACGAAAACATGGTATCACAGGGGTATGCTTCATTTGTTCGTTGATTTAAAGAAAAGGTTGCGAATACGGAATCTCAGGTAACTCCCTTCCTTCCCATCAGATGGACATTATATATCTGGCTCTCTGAGTAAGTGGTTCCCTTTTCCCCAAACTCCCAAACATTTTACAGCTTCATCTTCCTTCACCAAGAGGGCTATTTCCATATTCAGGCTATCTTCTGACGGCTTTATTCAGCGTATGGGAGACAGCTTGTAGGGAAAAGATAACTAAAGACTATTATTTGCTCCCCAGCCCGAAAAGTATCTCTAAAGCTGAATTAACTTGCTTTACGACAACAAAAATAAAAAACATGAGTGATCTGGTGACTTTTTTTTCCCTTTATCCAGATTATTTTGCTTCAGGGTGACTTTTCCAAAACGAGGGGGTTACCTGTCGGCTTCATTAATCCCTTCATTGAAAGACAACTTCCAAAAGTATATTAAACCATCTCGAGGTAAAATATAACACAAAAGGCGCCAACTTTGCCAAGAGGTTTAAGGAAATGTCAAAAAGCGAGTTTCATTGTTTCTTGTCCAATAGCGCTTCAGATTCCGTGTGTCATTGTTACCTTCTCGTGTGTAGGGTGCTCACAGTGGCGCCTCCCGTCCCTTCACACTGATAAAACACGCCCCACTTCAACACCGTCCCACGCAAGTGATCAGTTCCAGCGTTCGTATTGTTAAACGTGTCGTGGTTGGCATAAATTTACCATTTTACTCCAGGTTATGCCAGACATTTTAGTGCAGCTGGCAGTGAGTTATTGGAGCTTGAGATTGCCAGTGCGTGAGGGTATAGGCGAAACCAAATTCATGAAGTATATGAAAGCGCCAGAGAGGATAAGAAAAGGTTAGACCGATTTTACCTTTACATTATACAAGCATTAATGAGATACATTGTCAGCATTTTTATTTCTCTTCACGCGTTTCACCAAGGATGTCAATATCTGAAAACTTTCCTTTCCCTTCTCGATCCCTGTTCCTACTAACCTCTTCGGTGTATGGACGTCATTTATACTGTAGCGATATCAAGACTGTTTTATTCAACTAGTAGGTCTTTCAAAGGTGAATAGTTATGCATTGCCCAAGGACGTCTTATTGTATGCCTGGTATCTCAGACGATATTATTGAGCTTTCAGGAGGTCTTTCGAAATGGATAAGTTTGTGTGTATATGGCCTTCACTGACTCCTTCACTGCCAGGCGCCATTCCTAAGTTTAACTCTTGTTCTTTTGCTTATTAATCCCAGTGCTGCCCTTCCTTTCTTTACTGTTTCTTTCACTGTTTTTCCTCTGCCCAACGAAGTACGTGTTATATATTTTGTTTTTAGAATCTTTAGTTGAATCTGTGCAGGTTGGAGAAGACCTCTTGTACTATATTCTGAGTTCCAGATCTCTTCTTCTCCAGATGGGAGGTCCGGGAGTGGTGAAGATGAGTGGGGATCGGCGCCACCCAGGCCTTACTTCGCCCACACCCCCACAAACCTCACCATCATCTCCGGACAGACCGCCTACCTCTCCTGTCGCGTCCACATGCTGGGCCATAGATCTGTGAGTATCGCGACGTACTTTGTTTTTACAGCTCCTCAAATTAATTTCTTCGTAAACTGAAGAAGTCTTATTGTAAAGTTGTCAGAAAATAATCTTTTGGCCCATACGTAACCTATGCTTTCTTATATATCATCAATGTCAAAACGAAAGTATCTTAATATATATATTTTTTCCTTGCTGCAGGTAGTTTTATTTAGCTTAGTATGCAGGAAGAAGCCTTTGAGTGGAAATGTTAGAAAATGTTTATCATCTCCACATGTTCGTACACAGATCCCTTAATATCCAACACCAGCATAACAGGATGTGCTATGATTCGTTCCTGGTTCGGTGGTTAATACGAGAAGTCTTTCCTGAGATGAATAAAAATGCATAAAGGTAGCAAAAAGAAACTGCACTTAAGCATCGTCCTAATAAAGGGTATAATACCATCTCCACTAACACCTTAACTGTGCGATTAGGAAACATTTTCTTTAAGCCATTAGCACGATTGTATATTGAACATTTTATTCTGCTACCCCACAAGAGAATTGATTTAAGTTAGGGAACACCTTTATCATAATGCAGGTAAAGGGTAGGGGGACAGGAGGGCATGGGGAGAAAGAACGAGGATTGGAACAGATAATTTTAGAAAAGGAAGAGGAAAAACAGTGGAAGAAATAGTAAAGAATGGAAAGGCAGTAGTGGGAATAAGAGAGAGAGAGAGAGAGAGAGAGAGAGAGAGAGAGAGAGGCGGTGAAAAGACCTGGAAATTAAGAGCCGGGGAAAAGTATTCAAGAAAAGGAAAAGTTGGTAAGAATATATTTTGAAGAAACAAGACGAGAAAATAATAAGCTAAAAATGAATGGCAGAATAAGAAATGACTGACGAGACTGTGAGGACTAGAGTAGAAGAGAAATGAAGAAAGATGAGGCAGAAGAAGTTAGTAATGATGATAAAGTAAAAAACTGGCAGGGGAAAAAAGAAAAATAAGCAGGCAGTGAAAGGCAATGTAAATGGAAAAAGAGGCAGAGAAAAGAAGGGTAGATGAGAAAGGGAGAGAGACGACAGTGCAAATCAGAAGTGCAATAAAAGAGACAGGGAAGGGAAAGATAGATGAAAATAATACTAAGATGAGAGAGAGAGAGAGAGAGAGAGAGAGAGAGAGAGAGAGAGAGACGAAACTGGCAGCAAATACAGTAGAAATTATAAAGAGGAAGAGGATGCCATAAAATATAAAAATGTTACAAAACGGAGAAAGTGAGAGGAAAAGGCTATATGAAAGAATTATTGAACAAATTCCAAGGAGAAACAGTTCAAGGAAAAGAATAGGGAAAGAAGTGATGTCAGAGAAAGGAAGAGAAATAAAAGAAGGAAAGAAAAACAGTAGATGGAAGGGCTTATGTGGAAGAAATATTAAAGGAGAGAGAGAGAGAGAGAGAGAGAGAGAGAGAGTAGGCCTGCCGAAGGGAATGCCAAATCATCGTATTGTCTTCCACATGATCAGGCTGCGGAAAATATGAATCAGATTGATATAACATCCAATTATCGTGGGATGAGGTTGTAGCCGATGTGACTGATACAACGAGGGTCTTTCTTTTTTTATGCAATTATGAATAAATAGACTGCTGAGACTCTGTAAATCTTCTTTCCAAAATACAGTTGAACAAAACAAGGCCAGTATCATATATCGTTCATTTCTAGCTCCAAGCTCTTATATAGTTTTTACCCCCTCCAAATAGCTAATGTCTTTTTTTTATTATTATTATGCTTGCTTACTCGAAATGATTTCATTCGAATTAAGAACTTCTCCTTGTGAAGGGGTTACAATAGTTTCACAGCTATTATTTTATTTTCGTAAATTTTTCTTTCACCGAACCATTGATTCAGCCTAAAGAAGATTCCGGGATTCAAGGAATGAAAAGACTACAGTACACACTAACATAGTACTCGCCCCTCTGCTGCCTACCCCTGTACCATGCTGCTTGTCCAGACTTATCATTAATATAGAAACTCCAGTACTGAGTGTTTTATACTTTCCTTTGTGATAGTACCAGAAGTATCCACAACAAAAGGGAACCACCTCACCCTTCCCCTCGCAGACAGGTGTCCTTGTCAAGTGTTTTCTTTAAGTTCCTTCTCATTAGGGCTGTATGATTAAATAGTATCAGCAGAAACCAGTGCTTTCATTAGAAATTGTATTCCTTCTGTATAGTTTTTTTTTTTTTTTTGGGGGGGGGGGAATTACCACATGTTCCTTTTGGTAATTTTGCAAATTATAAATATTATATACATCGCGCAACGCTTTAGGATGGATAATAAAAATAAGTAAATACCGGTAAAACATTACCTTCGAGAAATATAGGTGTGATTAGTAATTTTCCTTCCACTATCACCACCATTCGCCTTTCCATCACCAGTAGGCCAACAGCACCATCACCACACTCATTCCCCCTTCCACCCCAAACATCACACTCCCGAGGCCACCAGCAGGATCACGTCTCTCTTCATTTAACAAGAGCAGCACCAATATCAGCAACTTCCCACCCAGATCCACCCTCTCTCTCGCTTACCCACCCACACATACCCACCCCCACCCAGATCCACCCTCTCTCTTCCTTACCCACCTACACATACACCCACCCAACACATTTATCTACCCCTTTGGATGCTACAGTCTATCGCAGGTTACTCAATCCATGTAACGCTGGGCAGGTTTATTGAAGCATACATATGTGTCGAAAAGGCTGATTATAATAAAATATACAATTAATTGGTTGCATTACAGGTGTGAGTTGGCAGCTTATAATCCGGAGTTGCCTTCATGATGGGTCTATATAATCATTTTAATTTTTTTTTATAATCCAGTGGTAAAATATGGGGCTAAAAATTCACATGCAGTAGATGAGGGTTTTATATCCCAAGTTCAGCTCACAAAACAGCATAATCTTTGTGTGTGTGTGTGTGTGTTGGACAGAGCCATCTACTGCTGTGGGAGGAAACTGTACCAGGGTAGCTCTGATATAAGCCGTATATGACTGATAGGTTCAATCCGCCCGCATTTAACGGCAGGCGAATTTGGCCTTCATGGGGGATACCGATTATTGCTTCCGCTTGTACGGTACGTCTATTGTGTGAAGATAAATACAGTATATGGAAGTTACAGAGACATTCCCGGTGCAGCAGCCATGGCAGCAACAACTCCGTCCTCTCCACCTACTCCTGCCTTCGACCCGTCGAGGGGGGCAACACCTGCAGGTTCCCAGCCACCACGGGCCCACAACATCGTGAAGTGGTACAACGCTAGGGCGGGGTACGGGTTCATTCGGCGCCAGGACACCGGCGCCGATGTATTCGTGCACCGCCTGGAGATCGATTGTACCAATTCACGGGGCCGGAAACGCCCGTTACGAGAGGGTGAGGCTGTTGTCTTCGATCTTCTACAGGCACCGAAGGGTCCCGAAGCTGTTCACGTTACCGTACCGAGAGATGCAGCTGTGCAGGGCTCTGCTCGTGCATGGCGACGCCCCTCGGATCGGGATCGTCAGCCCAGGGATCCCCGGTGCACTGGGGAGATTGAAACAATAGTCACCATGTGTATCGCGACGGCACGAGCATTTTGCGGCGGTGACAAGGCGGCGATACTCGTTCTTCTCCCACAGATTTGTGAGAAGAACGGGCTTCCGCGCCTTGTTATCCCGCAGTGCTTTGCCCGTGATACTCATGCTGCCCCTCGTCAGGAGCGTCGCGCCCCTAAGCTGCAGCCTCCCAGACCCCGCACAACACCGCGGAAAAAGCTGCAGCTCGACGCTCCCCTAAACAAGGCTACTGCTGCCACCGCCATCACCGCCATTGCACCGCCCACCGAGCCTGAACAGCCAGCTCCTGCCGAAGATTCCCGCCGCTCGCCGTCAGTAGCCGAGGAAAGGGCTCCTTCTCCCGTCCCCTCCACCGACAGGGAAGAAGAGGACCTCCCGCCCTCGACTCCACCACCTGCTGCTGACGGCGAGCCAAGGAAGAAGAGGAAGAAGAAGAATGGGAAGAAAGGCAGGCCTCCACCACCTGATGAGATGGAGACAGATCATCTCGTGTCTCCACAGCTTGCCTCCACCACCCCCGCCGATCGCCGCCAGGACGTCTTGGCCTGCCTGCCTCCACTGCCAGGAAGACTCGCGCCCATCTCGAGTCTCTCTCAGTGGATCAGATCTTCAAATATCAAGATCAGTACAATGAGGCCAACTTCCAAGACGTCACCGACTCCCTCTACCGCCTTCACGTCCTCCGTCAGCAGTTCCACGACCTCCACGCTGACTGCCTTCTTGCCTCGAGTCAGACTCACGCCGACGACGTAGCCGTACTTGACTACGTCGTCCGAGCTATTTTAAAATACCACATCGTGAAGAGTAGCTAAGGCTAGTCCCTGCTTTCCACCTGCAGTGTTTCCCTGGCGGGCCTTACACCCTAGGCCCGCTCCCACTCTGACTTATGTCAGGTGGGAAAATCTCAACAACAACAACAAGTTACAGAGAAGTAGCCTGAAACTACTATTCTTATGTGCAGGAGTGAGTGAAGGTGACTGCACAAGAGAGAAATTATGCCAAATATTAGCCAAGACATGAATAAAAAATACTATATACCGAAGAATCAAGGAAAAGACAATAGTTTCATTGGAAAATAAAGGGAATAACTTTGCATTTTCCAAGGCATGTCTGGGAGGAGAGAGGTAAATATTTAGGACGAATGTAATACTATGCCTGGGTAGTTCAAGTGGGTATGAAATTGTAGTTCTTAATCGTATCATGGCCAGGAAAAAAATATTCTGTTCCAGCTATCATTGGACTCTTCATTTCAAGTGAGAGGAGTTATAGGAGTCTGAAAGTCTTAATGATGCTTTGAGTCCATGAGTGGGTGAGGGAGCAGTGGGTGCGAGCAAGGATGAGGAAAGAGCTGGTGGGATGGAGGGGGGAAGCCTGGAATGAATATAAATGTGAATTTTTTGATGGATATTTATGTTGGGGGAGAGGTTCATGCATCAAGTTACCCTCATCCCGCCTAAAATTATACGCGACTATCATCCACTCACTTGATGAAGTGCTTCCCACTTCTTCCTTCACCTTTTATCATTCTTTTTCTGTGTCTGCCTTCCTCTTTCCATATTTCTCCCATCTTTCCTTCACTTTTTACTCTTCTTTCCTTTTCAGGTGGCATTACAATGAGTGACAAGCCTAATGGTTTCTTGTAACGCTGGGTGGTAACCATATAGGCTAGTCAACCAGTATGTGTCAGCAAGTAGGTTGGCGAAGGGTTAGTGCCCCTCCCGGTAAAACAACTAACTCAAAGATAAACCGCCACCCTTTGCAGGATTATACTGTCTGACTATAGACAGGTAGACAGATGCAAGGAAGGTACAGAGCATTTTATAAAGAGTGCTAATACTTTGGGTGTGTGCATAGGGACCAGGAATAAATGTTGTAGATATCAGTGTTCAAAAGATTTATTTATTTTGTTACCCGTTCAGTATGATTGCATATTTTTGTTATGTTAATCTCCAGGCAATGTTACGCAGCTTTGGGGAGACTTTTCGGTGCGTATCTGTGCGTATATGTCTTAAGCGAAGGAGAAACTTGAAGTTGGTTATCAGAGAGAGAGAGAGATCTAATTATCCCTCCAATCAAGAACAATGTGACCCCATTTTAAAGATTTGTCTCCTCATCCACCTGCTCTCCTCATCTGTCCACTGTTCCCTCTGTGATAATTAATTAGTCTGTGTTTTTCTATGTGAGGTGAGGGATTGGCGAGGTAGGAGGGTGCTGGCTTAACTATCTATCTATCTATCTATCTATCTATCTATTGCCAGACGCCTTAATCCCGTAAGGAGTGGTCACAAACCAATAGCCTCCATGTCGCCCTGTCCCCCGCCATTTCACTGCCCTGCTCCCAGCTCACAGCCCCCTCTCTCATATACTCTCCACCTCATCCTTGGCCTCCCCCTCTCTCTCCCCCCCTCCACCTCACTCACATACACTCTCCTCTTCAGTCTCTCACTCTCCATCCTCTCCACATGGCCAAACCACCTCAGTGTGTTTCTCCTAACGCTATCAGTAGTTGTGTTCCTCAGGGCTCTGTTCTATCACCAGCTCTCTTCCATCTATTTATGAATGATCTTCCAAGCTGTACATCTAACCCTATCCATTGATACGCTGATGACTCCACCCTTCACCTTTCCATTCGCTTCCTGCAGCGTCCATCTCAGCAATTACTTCAACAGACAAGGGATGAGGCTATGACACACCTAATGTCTGACTTGGCTCGTATATTTTTGGGGGGTAAAAGTAATCTTGTTGTTTTTAATGCATCGAAAACTAAGTTCTGACCTCATTCAACCCGACAAAATCTTCCTCGTGAGTTTCCTCAAACTTTAACAATATCCAACATCCAGCATCATCTTTAAACAACCTTGGGGTTTCATTCTCTCGGGATTTATCTTGGAAAGACCACATTATCTCTCTTATAAAATCTGCTCCCAAGAGATGACGTGTGCATAGCCGACTCCGTGCTTTCTTTACCCTCGCTTTATTCACCTCTGTGTAGAGTACAACTGTTACGTGTTGGGAGGCTCCCCACGTACACAACTTCCCAGCAAGTTGACGTCAAAGGCTTTTCGTCTGGTTTACTCTCCTTCTACTGGGTCCCTTCAACCTCTGTCTCTTCGCCGTACTGTTGCATCTTTATCCCCTTTCTTTCGCTACTTCAGTGGTCACTGCTCCTCTGAACTGTCTGCTTCCATCATCACCACTATTGCGGACGTGTAACACCCATCTAGCAACAAACTGTCATCCCTTTTCTGTCCAACTCTCTGATGCAAGACCGTTACTCCCAGTCCTTCATGAATGCAACAGGTCAGTTCCGGAACCTTCTCCCTCTGTCAGTATTTCCTACTTCCTATGATCTCCAGTCTTTCAAACGCAGTGTGTCCAGGCATCTCGAAATGAACGGATCTTGATTTTGGCCTTTTTTTTTTTTTTTTTTTTTTTTTTTTTGAGGGAATACTTTTGTAAGTTCCTGGCCTTTGGTTCCTTCTTGCATAAAGAAAGCACACCTCACCCCCCACACATTATCTTACAGTCACCTGGTGGACGAAATCTAAATTGTCTTCAACTCACCTCCTTCGTAGTATTACCATAGGAACATGCTCCAAACCAGAACAGTAACACATCATGTATATAAACGACTAGGAAGTAAACTGGACAAAATTCAGTGAAGAAACAGAACAATGAATCAGCACACTAAAGAACTAGCGCATCACTAACAAGGACACGTTGATTACGAAATTTATCAAGCTTATACTAAATGCAGACACCACACTCCACAAGACAGCAGGCGCTATAACCCAAGCTTTACATGGGGAGGTAGCTCGCCTACAAAAAATAGACTCACTCAAACCCATGTCCCCTCTCCCACACATACAGATCTTCATCACAAGGCTCAGGCAATTACACCATGAAATTGACAATTATATATGCAGAAAGAAACCGGAAAACCGGAAAGCGTTTGTAACTACACTCCTCGACTCCACAGACTACTCCCGGTTCTACAGAATAATTTACACTATTAACAAAAACACAGACAAACATCCGCAAGGTTCATGCTGTCCAACACCCAGCACATGTTTTCTTACACAAAAGAAACAATCGTACTTGTGAACCACTATGCAGACATTTTTCACCTTGCACCACCGCGCACCGAGAATGAAATAACAATCTTCCCAGCACAGGCACTCCTTTCCACTTGACCAAAACACAACCCTCTTCAGTCTGGAACAGATACATAACATTTTCAAGAAAACAAGGATCTCTACAAGCACAGGACCGGATGGCATCAGTAACCTACAACTTAAACCTTTAGCACCACACAACATCCAAATCCTCACAAACATCAGCAACTACTCATAATCACATTGTTGCATTCCTAGCATTTGGAAACATAGTACTGTGCAATTATTACTTTTCTTTATCGATACTAGGACCTGACACCCCATTCTTTGTACAGACCCTTAGCACATCTTTTCGCACAGTTCAAAATAACTGAGCACCTAATTATTTACAAAGTCACATCTCGTGCTCCCATTGCTCGCTCACAACACAGCTTTAAAACATTATATTTCACAAAACTCGTACTAACGAGTCTTAGACAATATGCATCTGACGGCATTAACTCTGTGTGGCTAGCACAGTGTACACTTCTTAACAGTAGACAAACTAATCGCCAAAATCACCAACACAAACATGGAGTGTAACACCAAATGCTGGCTTGCCAGCTACTTATTTGGTAGACAAGCACGTTACACTCCAGGGCAAGCTATCACGAACATTAAAACGCTTCTGAAGGAGTTCCACTGGGCTTTCTTCTTTCACCCACTCTTTTCAGTTTATACATGCATGACATTCCTACACCCCAAATGCTCGCAAGCATTGTTTCATATGTAGATGACATCACCATACCAACCACACACCACATCCCAGACCGCTTATACAATGCAACAAGACTAGCTCAACACACTCTATACATGGGTGAAGGACAACAGGCTGATGATTGCTTTAGCCAAATCCACGGTTAAGCTAATCACCAGCAGCAATCTTGAGCCCAGATATATCCCTAACATCAAACTTAACAATGTACCAGTGCCACACACACCCTTCACTAAGGTACTTTGGAGTGACATAGGATACATCATTCACCTTCAAAGACATGTACAAGACATCAGTAGGTGGTACACACCAAGAATGAACGCACTCGTAGCCTCTACAGGGCGAGCCTTCAGACAGAAAAAAAAAAAAAAATCCCTACTTTATAACCAATATATCAGATCATTGATGCCTTCCTGGCATGGGCCCCCATCTTGTCTAAAACCCACCACAACACCTTGCACACCATACAGAGCAATATCCTGTGCATCCTCACAGACTGCATCGATACCACTCCCACAGCTCATTCACACTTTTTAACCAAACTTCTTCCTGTCTGAGAATATCTTGATATGAGAGGCATACAGTTCTAAATGGCAGCACTTCCAAACACTCAGGAGCCCTGTTATTAATTGGCAAAGTCACGCAACACAACTGAACACACAAAGCAATCACTGCACGAACATTACCAAACCCTCTTCCAAAGCTTCTCACCTCAACACTCCAGCACTGCCATTGAAGTAACATTATAATTTCATGCATAGGCCAATACAGCACCTCGATTAGAACACTGTATTACAAGCCCCTCTTCCTCATATCCACCCATCAGAGGTATACTTAACACTGCTGATTGAGTTCACCTAGTTGTACTTAGATTAGGACATTACGACCCTTCCTTAGGTACCAGATTAGATTTGGGTTGGCTGGACTCACAGATGACAAGTACCCTGGATGTAGAATATGTCTCAACAGCATAAGCCACATTATGAAGCACTACATGCCACACTAAGATGTAAACGCAACTTCAGCGGTGTAGGGAACCAATGGGACGGCCTCAAAGGATCAGTTGATATGTGGTCGACGAGTCTGCTGGGAGAGGCTTGACCAGGGTTGAGCATCATCAACAACAACAACAATAACCCTTTGAATAATGCCAAAAAGCCATGATTTAATTTTGTTTGAGTGTTACCGAGAACAAGTTGGTGGCTCAAAAAGCATTGATGCTATCTGACTCTGAATTACATGTTTCAGCTTCAAAATTTGCAAAATCTGGTTTTCGCCTTACCAAAAATAATTTTATTCTAAATGCAGTGAGATTTCTAGCACAAACTTCTTTCACATATTCTGCCATACTGCTAAAAATCTTCTCAACATTTTTTTCTTCATTATTCGCTCCTCTTTTCTATCATGTTGGCGCTGGTACTGTTTCCTCCAACGACAGTGCTGGACTCTTTGCTAAAGCCTTTGCCATCAGCTTTACTCTGAACACTTACGATTTTTATCTACAGTCATTTGTAATATATTTCATTTTTCCTATTAGCTGCTTTCATTAGTAATAATAGTCATGATAGTATTCTGGATAGTTGTATTATCGAAATAAATAATTACTGTATTAGGAAAAGGGGAAAGAGAAGTGTGTGACAGTCATAGAGGTATTTGTCTTCTTAGTGTAATAGGAGAAGTACAATCGGTAGGAGATTTAGCAGTAGAGTTAGGGTAATTACAGAGAAATTAGAAAAATACATTTTTAGGTAAGGAAGAGGCTGCATAGATCAGATATTCGTTCTAAGATTTTTAGTAGAAAGCTATCTGTAGAAGGGAAAGAAGTCGTGTGCTGCCTTTAGGGATCTGGAGAAAGCATATAACAGTGGATAGACAGGGAATGTGGAAGGTACTAAAAATATATGGATTTGATTTAAAGTTGTTGAATACCGTGAGGATCAATTAAAAGGATACTAAGGCTGCAGTGCAGTTGGACTGTGAATTAAGTTCTTTGATCTCAGTTTTGGACTAAAGCAGGGATTTGTATTGCTTCGTGGTTGTTCAGTTTGTATATGGATGGAGTTATAAAAGAGCTACTAGGTAGAGCAGTGCATATTGGAGTGAGAAAGGGTGGGGAGTGGAAACTTCCTTTTGCTCTTTTCCTTTTACTCTTATTTGCTGATGATAGTATATTATTAAATGAGGATGAATGTGAGCTGCAAGGCAAGGTGAATGGGTTTGGCTGTGTATGTAGGAAACTGAATCTAAAAGTGAATGTGGATAAGAGTAAAATTATAGTCTTTGAGAGAAATGAAGTCACAGCATGCACAGTGAGACTGGATGGTGAGGAAATGGAGAATATGAGTGCATTCAAATACTTAAGCAGCATGATGAATAAGGATGGAAGTTTAGAGGAAGGAACTCTTGAAATGATACAGCGAGGTAGAAAGTTTGCTGGTTCATTGAAAGCAGTGATAAGGAACACTGAAGAGAGCTTGCGAGTAAAAAAACGTCGCTGCATGACAGTATTGTGTTCCCTAATGTAACATATGGATATAAAGCTTGAACCTTGTTGAAAGGACACAAGCGAGAGCAGTGGAAATGAGTTATCTGAGAGGAGCATGTGGAGTTACATGGAGAGACAGACAGACAAATGAGGGAGTAAAGAAGCGTTATGGTGTTGATGTGGATGTGTCTGAAGGTGTTAAGAGAAATACTTTGAGATGGTTTGGCCATGTGGAGAGGATAAAGAATGAGAAACTGACTAAAAGAGAGTATGTGAGTGAGATGGAGGGGGAGATGAGGAGGGGGAGACCAAAGGTGGGATGGAGGGATGAAGTGGAGATATATTTGAGGGTGGTGCGGTATGAGTTACAGGGAGGGCAGCCAAATGGCATAGGACAGAGCGTCGTGGAGGCGTTTTGCTTGTGGCCATCTCTCACGGATTGTGGACTCTGGCAATAGATTGATAAATAGAAAGATAAATAAAGAGACTGCTAGTTATATCACACTCCTATTGGATAGTAAGTAGAGTACTATAACTATTATTGCTAGTAGATGTGAATAGGGAGATGTTAATAGGAAGCAAATGTGTGATGGGGAAACCAGTGAATCATTAGCCAATGTGACAGCTCCTTGTACGTTATTCCGTAAATGAAGACGCAAATCATCTTCCTGGTAGTTTCGTGCTTTCAGACGTAAATAATGATCACTTGATCAGCGGTCCATTGTTTTCATACGTCAATCGTGTCCTTATTTAGCTAGCATCTTTCGTCCTTTTTCGCCCCTGTATAATGGCAGGAGAGTGAGATAAGAAAACAGAGAGAGAGAGAGAGAGAGAGAATCTTGTACCTTATTTCCATCTTCAAATAGAGACAGAGGGAAACACCAGATTCTGTTCTACTTATCCACCAATGAGCAAGATGATTGAAGCTCATGGCCAACATCTACACCATGTCTGCTTCATGTTAAATTGCAGCGAACCCTCTCCTATTCATCTGTGACCCCTCTGAACTGCACATCTAGCCCTGCTCATTCATATACTAATATCCGACCTTCACTTTTCCAGTTCTCACAGCATTTGTTACAACAGTGACTTCAGCAGAGACGAGGCAGAACTAAGACACTTGGTTTCTAACATGTCTGATATATTTAACAAAGAAAAAAGAAGGCTTGTAATTTTTGATGCTTAAAAAACTCAGGTCTTCCATCTGCCAGCCCGTCAAAATCTTCCATGTATTGAATTAAAGAAGGCTGGATGTCACCTTACCTTTACTGACATCTCTCTGTCCCCAGCCAGTGTCTGTCAGTTATATCCATTACTCATGAACAGTATCTGAACAATCCCAACCCTTTCCCTCCTGCATTCCCTGGCAGTACGGTCTATGGATGTTGTATCTCAATAACTGGCGCCTTTGATTCTGGAGCACATCATCATCATCATTACATCCTTTTCTGGTCCCATCAGGAGCATAGGGGCCCGGAGCTAGGTTACTCATTCACGACATTGAAGGCGAGGGTGACCAGCCTCAATAACCCCTGAGTGGCATTATGTGAGCAACAAATTCCAACCACCCCTTGGATATATGCTTAATACAGATGGAGCGACTTAACCCACTAGACCACCAGGCGTCTGTTGGTTAAGTGATTACCAACCAAACGTAGTGAATAGTTTTCTGGTTTACAATAAATCTTTTGGCCTGTCACTCCGCGT
Organism: Coenobita brevimanus; assembly: GCF_032717465.1. Taxonomy (NCBI): domain Eukaryota; kingdom Metazoa; phylum Arthropoda; class Malacostraca; order Decapoda; family Coenobitidae; genus Coenobita; species Coenobita brevimanus. Next base: position 2,002,906 of record NC_137023.1, on the reverse strand, counting down.
AGAGTCACCCGAAGGTTGCATAACATCGAGTGAGTAGAGAGGCGTCCCCACATACCGCACAGTAAATCCATCTCTATCTATCTATTGCCAGACGCCTCAATCCCGTTTGGGGTGGCCACAAACAAATTGCCTCCAAGTCGCCCTGTCCCCCGCCATTTCACTGCCCTGCTCCCAACTCACCCCCCCCTCTCTCATATACCTCTCCACCCCATCCCTCCATCTCATCCTCGGCCTCCCCCTCCCTCTTCCCCCCTCCACCTCACTCATATACACTCTCTTCGTCAGTCTTTCACCCTCCATCCTCTCCACATGGCCAAACCACCTCAGTGTGTTCCTCATAACACTTCCTATCACATCCACATCCACACCACAACGCTCCTTTATATCCTCATTCGTCAGCCTGTCTCTCCACGTGACTCCACAGGCTCCTCTCAAATAACTCATTTCCACTGCTCTCACTCTTGACTTGTGTCCTTCCAACAATGTCCAAGCTTCACTTCCGTACGTTAGAGTTGGTATCACAATACTGTCATGTAGTAACCTTTTCACTTCCATGCTCACTTCCCTGTTTCTTATCACTGTTTTCAAGGAACCAGCAACCTTTCTTCCCTGCTGTACCCTTTCAAGCACTTCACCCTCCAAACCTCCATCCTTACTCATCACACTACCCAAATACTTAAACGTACTCACATTTTCCAATTCCTCACCATCCAACCTCGCTCTACATTCACTAACTTCACCTCTCTCAAAGACCATCACTTTACTCTTCCCTACATTCACCTTTAGGTTCCGTTTCTTACACACTCCCTCAAACTCATCCACCAAGCCTTGCAGCTCCCCTTCGTCTTCACTCAACAACACAGTATCATCTGCAAACGACAGTACAGGGAGTTTCCAAACACTATCCTCTCTCACCAGGGCCACTCCATCATCCACTACCCTACCTTGTACCTCTTTTATTACCCCATCCATGTACAGATTGAACAACCATGGAGACATGACACATCCCTGTTTCAAACCAACTTTCAAAGAGAAAAATTCACTTAGTTCACCATCCACACGCACTGCAGCCTTCGCACCATCGTACATACTCTTCACAGCATTCAACAACTTCCCATCTACTCCATATATTCTTAACACTTTCCACAATCCTTGTCTATCCACCCTGTCATATGCTTTCTCCAAATCCATGAAAGCCGCATACAACTTCTTTCCCTTCTCTAGAAACTTTTCCACTAAAGATCTAAGAATGAATATCTGATCTACACAACCTCTTCCCTTCCTAAAGCCTCCCTGTTCTTCTCCAACTAATTTCTCTGTTCTTTCTCTAACTCTGTCTATAAGTATCCTACCATACACTTTTCCTATTATACTAAGAAGACAAGTGCCCCTATGATTACCACACACTTCTTTTTCCCCTTTTCCTTTGTACAAGGGAATAATTATACCTGACTTCCAATCCTCCGGGACTCTACCTTCCTCCCACGCCAATCTGCACATCTTCCACATCCATTCTACTACTATCTCTCCCCCATGCTTCAGCATTTCACCACACACTCCATCAATGCCTGGGGCTTTCCCCGATTTAACTTTCTTCATTGCTTCCACAACTTCTATCCTACTGATTTCTTCCTGTCTTCTCATCTCCCTCCTTCTCCCAGCCATTCCCCAGCCACGTATACTCGCATTACTTCCATCCTCTACGTTCAACAATTCCTTAAAGTGTTCTCTCCATCTGCTCACTTTTTCTCCCTTCTCCACTAGTAATCTACCATTTTTATCTTTCACTCCCCTGCTAACTTCACTTCCACCCTGTCTTACTCTTTTCACTTCTCTCCAGAACATTTTCTTACAGTCTCTCCACTTTACACTCAAATTCCTTCCAAATTCCTCATCCACTCTCTTCTTACTCTCTCTTACTAATCTTTTCACCTCTCTCTTCCTTTCCACATATAACTCTCTCTTCCGCCTCTCAACTTCTTCCACGCCCCTATTTCTCATCCATTCATTGTATGCTTTCTTCTTTTGTGCCACAGCCTGTTTCACCTCTTCAGTCCACCACGCTGTTCCTTGCACCCCCCTCCGTCTTCTCTTCCTTCCACACACCACATCACATGCTGCACATATTTCTTCTGTAAATATCTTACACATACCTTCCACGTCTCCCATCTGCTCCAGTTCATATTTGCCCAATCGTTCCTTCACTTCTCTCTTATACTCTGCCTTTTTCTCATCCTCTTGTAACCTTTCCACTCTCCTTACAACTACTCCTTCCTCTCGTCTTTCCCTTCTTCTATTCCTCCATCTTACTTGCATTCTAATTCTGACCACCACCAAGTAGTGGTCAGAAAGTCCACTCCCCCAACCTCTATACACTCTTGCATCCTTTACACATCTTCGCATCCTTTCATCCACACACACATAATCAATCATTGCCTTCCTTTCATTCAGTTCACCACCCACCCTTCTCATCACTCGCCATGTATACCTGTGGATCATTTTATGCCTGAAGAGGGTATTGGCTATCACCAACCCCCTCCCAGCACAAATGTCCACTAATGCACTCCCATTCTCATCTATCTCAGCAGGCACACCCCACTCACCAACTATTCCATCCACCTTCACATTACCAACTTTACCATTCATATCACCAATCAAAAACACTCTCTCATTCTTTCCAAACTTTTCCATGCACAATTCCACATTTGTCCAGAACTCTTCTCTCACTCTTCTAGCTTTACACATATAATAGTAAATCCATACACACAGGAAATCGATAGTGATGGTCATGTCAATATATTTTAAAAGTTCTAGGTCCTCTCCCCTCTCCCACCATCACTCTCAGCATATGGCTGTGTGGTTAAACTCGATCATGCCTCACATGTGGAAACCGCGTCAGTGACCAAACCACCCACCCTTGTCTTACTTTACACATATAATAGTCCCTCGGCAAAGCTTCATCTTACTGCCTTTCAAGGTATCAAGGTCACTTCACCCCCTCATCACACACAGGCAACCTATAACATACTGGTAATTGGGCCACATTTGGTTATACAACTTTACGCACACAGTCGGCCTATGGTAAGTGCCACGCCTGTTGATTCTCAGGGTTCATTGCGGTATGGTAGCCAAAAAAAATGACCTTTGATGGATATATTGTTATCTGATATTTGAAGAATGGTCTGAGTCTGGCATATATATGTTGCAGTAAGAATGCCAAGGATGAGGTGGAGGGATGGAGTGGAGAAGTGTATGAGAGAGGGGGGGTGTAAGCTAGGAGCAGGGCAGTGATATGAAGGAGGACAGGACGACATGGAGACGATTTGTTTCTGGCCACCCCTTACGGGATTAAGGCGTCTGGCAATATACTGATGGATAGAAGAACGCTAGATGATGGCAGGCCACTGTGAACTGAATAAAATTGGGTGGTGATAGCGAAAATTATAACTTCCCATATTATTAATGTGTTACTAAGGATGTTTACACTCATAAAGATAGACATGCTCCCATCTTGAATATAATCTCCCTAATGGTGTGAGAATATCCCACATTGTTAAAGAGTTATACGGGTGTTCATAACCAGCAACAAAATTATGTAGCTAATACCGATGTGTCTTTACTCAGTAACGTCAGGCAAAATGGTGTTGCCGCCAAAACAAAGCACCGTGCATCACAGCGTTCTTTTCGTGGCTGAGATTATATGAAGAGAGAGAGAGAGAGAGAGAGAGAGAGAGAGAGAAGCTAGAGGTGCAGCGTAGAGATACTTATACGATGGAGATTATTTTGGCGGTGGCGTGGAGACACAAAAAGAAGTAGAAGAGTAGGAAAAAGAAGAAAGCAATGAAAAAGGAAGAGAATAAGGGGAGAATAGGGAGTGGAAAAGTAACATTATGCAGGACCGAACCATTGAGGTGGTAGTATGTAGGAGGCCTTGGTCTCTAGGGCCTCTGTATAGCAAGACAAGAGCGCCATACCTACGACCAACACTAAACCCAACACAAAAACACCATCAACACCTCAGTACTTCTTTTATTTATTAGATGGTTCCCTTGGGCACAGAAGTTCGTATATTGTTCCACGAAGTGCACATCAAACTTGGGGCATGGTCGTCTCTTTCCTCCCTGACTCGATGTGGGCAGAAAAGAGTGCTGGGCAATACGCAGATTATTATACCTTGGTTTTATTGTTTATTTTTTTTATCTAAGTACTCAACCGTGATATACACCGGGTCACTGTGGATGGGTTTGGTGGTAATGATTGTGTGTGTGTGTGTGTGTGTAAATAAATCCCTAACAATTCAGCAGCACCGCCATCGACTTCCATTACTTCCACAGGTGACGTGGATGAGGGGGCGGGACCTGCACATCCTGACGGTGGGACTGGTTACCTACACTGCCGACGACAGATTCCAGGTTAGTCATTAAATCCTTGTACACCTTTCCAGTTTTATGTAGCCTTTGGTGGTCGGGTCGGCAGCATGTACCACTCCCAATGACCTGGGTTCGTCCTTATATTAAATGATGCGTTTTCGTTTTTTTTTTTTTTTTTCCAATATGCTTAACTCTGGACAAAATTTTGATGACCCATTCCCAAAGGCCCAGCAATCCTGCACGCCGCACGCCTTCATTGTTCACCACTTCATCACTAATAGCCACTGTGTACATTGAATAAACGCTAAGATTGCCTCTTCCGGACTGGCGGTATCGTATTTTCGGCAGTGCTTCTTATGACTCGACGGTACATCTTGAGGAATATCAGCTAAGTCTCTCTTAAGTAAATATAAATCAGACTGTTTCCCGTCCCAGTCCTGGATCGATCTCGGGTCCTTTTAGACAACAGATTGCTTCTCTAACCACTCCTTCATATTCTTGCATGCTGTAGAGATTTCCTCGATGTCACAGAAGCCGTCACTCACAAGCGCATCCACTTCAGCACAGATTTCCTCATGAACGTCTCACCCTTCACTCCAGATGCCTCTCATACCTATTCACATACATGGAGTATTGGATAGGGGGGGGGGTCACTTCTCCAATGACAAAGTGGTGTTCGTTGTCACTACGGATCAGTTGCCTTTCAGAACCCGTAACCGCCGCTTGAACGTGCGCGAGTATCGTAGAGCTGCCCGCCCGTCAGGCGTGTGAAATTCGGCAGCTGAACACATTCCTACACACACACACACACACACACACACACACACACACACACACACACGCACACGCACGCACACACGCACGCACGCACGCGCGCGCGTCAATTAATACTCCGTTCTTGCTTCGCGATCGCGGTTGTAAATATGTTAACCGATTGTGCAGTGGACGTAAAGTACAGTCACAAAAACAATTATCTTCCCAGCTCAGTCTGAAGAAATTTACAACTGGCTAAATACAGTGAAAACCCTGTCTCTACCAGTGCGTGTTTCAGATGCTTCGATTTTTCCGCTATGTATTCGTCAAACTTTGGGAAGATACTTGTGTCTGTGCCTGTACAGTGTAATAATGAACCCTACTTTCTGTTCAGCCGTAATACAACTCTCTGGAGGGAAGTCGTAGCCAGGATTATGCGCACAATGACGATGTATTGTCCATTGTTAAGTCGTGGTTCGGAGCTTTGCTAAATTACAAGATGATCAATTCGAGATAGCGCTGGTACTCTTGTGCATTTTCGGAAAGCTTCTAATAACCAGTCTTTATTTGATGTTAATTCCAGCCTACGAGAATGAACAGTATCGTATACAGCATGACATATCATCTCGTAGATCTGCTATATTCCTGGACTATATGTAATCCCCCATTTAGTTCTTAACTCTCGTGTGCCTGCAGGTGGTGCACAGCAAGGAGACGGACGACTGGACTCTGCAGGTGCGGTACAGCCAGCCACGGGACTCAGGCAACTACAAGTGTCAGGTTAACTCAGATCCCAAGATTGTCCGCAACGTCTACCTCAGCGTCACAGGTCGGTGCATCTCAGTATTATAAAGGGCCGTATTTTGGTCTGCACATCTTCCTTACCAGTTTATTTCTCTCAATGGAAATGTATATATTCATTTTAGGAGGGTTTCTAGTTCCTCTTTCTTAGTTTATTTTACAGGACTTCCGTCGAATTAGGAGGCTTTCTACCGCTTCTTCCTTACCACCATATTTCTGCACTTCGCCCGTTAATGTCATCAAATTTCTCCGAACCAGTCAGACTCTTAGCTTAGTTCCATCTTGTCCCAGTTCTTCCAGCATTACAACTGGGAACGTAGATATACTTTTGACTGTTCAATGTCGTGTTTTAGGGACATCTTAGGACTTGGAAAAATTGTCTTCTCCTGTGACCCACGTGCAGTCGACAGTCATCAGTCTAGGCTATCATCACAAGAGGCTCTCTAACCTATGTCATAAAGCTCTCAGCACAGATACTACGAAATCTCTGTGTCACCCAGAACACGGTTTATACTGCTTCAGGTAAACATTACTGGCGAAATTATCTACCGTGTAATCTAATGCACGCCTTTAATCTGTATAATGGAAAACTAATTCTGTCAACCCGAATACATTCCTGTAAAATGGCCTTAGTTACGTAGTTTGTTTATGTGAATTTGTGCTGCAGATTGGCACTGGAATTCTGTGCTTTAGAATATGGTAGGCTTACAAATAAACATGAAATCCATAGGTAAATTTTCCTGTATTATACTCGAGTGATTGCTTTCACGTATATAAAGCTTCCATGCAAAGTCCTCAGTTTTCAAAGAAGTTTAACTTTAAATATATATTGTGCTCCTTGTCTATCATGGACACAGTTTTGCCTACTATTCCACTGATTCTGCATGACTATTAGGACATGCCTGTCACTTTCCTCCCTGACGCACCATATCATAGAGACTCATCTGTGATCAGAAAAACATGCGAACCCTTTTTTTTTTATTTCGGTACAGTAGTCAGAATAGGTAAGTAACCAGTAGAAGAGGCGAAATATTAGGCGAACCTTTGAATGTACATTAGGGGTACTCTCTTGATTTGTAGAACTGAGCTGTTGTGTCAGATTTCACAGTACAAGCCCACGTTGTCAAGTAATTCCGGTGTAGTGTCAAATGCGTCTCATCTGTATGCCACGTTGAAGCCAGCAGCCGTCGTGCCTCATTACCACATTGATCCCTAGTCCATTATAGCCTCCGGAGCAGCACCCACCAGCCTCCACACCTCACCGGATGCACATCAGTAAACACGGGAGACAGTTTATGGCTGGAGGAAAGTCTTAGCCAGTGTTACACACTGGACGAGGTTTTAGTGGTGCTTCAAAGCTCTGTTAGACTATTAAAAGAACAGATCATGGAGAGGCTGATTATCGTGCATTTTGGAAAAGCTCCGAGTTACCACACAGACGCTGAACGTTAGGTCTCTATACAGTGTGAAATTCTGGCTATCCCTAAAATTATCTAGTATAGGCGGATCAAATACTCTGAATCACGACTATACACAAAATTTTCATAATATTCTGTACCATAACTTGGCGAAGATTTTCGTCCTTTTGTAGCCATTTTTTGTGTCTCAGTAACAGAAGGTGGAAATACTACGGCTTCGTCTGTCCCCTAGCATTTGTTCTTCATGAAAAACACGATATCATAGTGTTCGGTCTCTTGTTACTTCTCTGGAGTCAAAGTAAAGAGATGGCAGTTTTAGGGCAAGTAAAAATGTACGGTGTAATATATCCCCAGATATCAAGGTTTTGTCAGCGACCAGCAGCTGTTTAATTTTGTAAGATTCGCTGTACAACATAAAATTTAAGCTTTTTCTTAGGGCAGCAAGGTTATGTATACATCCTTTAACCGATAATGAGCTGTGGGTGAAGTGCAGTTTCAGCACACAGTTCACCAGGTTCACAGATGAACATGCTGCTGCTGCCGCCTCCGTTTTCAGCACACGTTACGAAGGACCTTATTTAGTGAAAGGATCTTTATTAACCTGAATATAAAAATCTATTGGTAGCAAGAAGAATTTACAAATGAAATTCTTCCACCAGATCACACTAGTCTTATTCATCTGCCCACGTCCCATCCCCCTCCTCCTCCTCTTCTCCTCTCTCTCCCAACTCCATCTTAAGCACACTCTTCATGGTTATCTTTCATTCTCCGTTCTCAGCACGTGGCCAGACCATCTCACGATACTTTTAGCCTTTTCCAGTACATCCACATTAGCACCTTAACGATCCCAAACTTCTGCATTTCTTTCTCCTCGTAACTCCACATGCTTCTTCAATGTAACTTATTTCTACTCTTCTCACTCTTTACCTGTGTCCATCCAGTAGTTTTAACCTCCATACGTTTGAGTGCGGATTGCAATACTGTCGTGCAAAGACTATTTTTCTTACATGCTCAACTTACGGTTCCTTATCACGGCTGTCAGTGTAATGCAATCTTCCTTTCCTGACGTACAGTTTCTTGCAGTGAATTTCCTTTTCTCCCGTCTTTGCACGTCACACTACCTACATATTTATAGACTCACTTATTTCCTGAACATTACGCCATACTATGCACTCCCAGATTTTATTCCTCTCAAAGGTAATATCTTTACTCAGTGCTGCATTGGCTTTCTTTCTTTCTTTCTTTTTTTACAGTCTTCCACACTCGTTCACCAAGCTTTGCAACTCCACTCACCTTCAATATCTTCACCAAACAGCATTACAGACACTTTCAAAACCTTACCCTCTCTCACCACAGACACTCCAATATCCACTGCTTAAAGTTGTATTCCTATTATACCGCCATTCATATATTCTGTACATACTGAGCAACCATCAAGGCTTGACACATCGCTGTTCCAGTCCAAAACTGAATAACAGCACTCAATTTTCCATCCCCACCATACATTCTCAGCACCTTCCATGATCCTTGCCTAACTACTCTATCATATGCTTCCTCCAGACCCATGAAGGCAGCTCAGAACTCCTTTCCTTTTCCTAAATACTTTCCTGCTTTACAACCCTTTCTCCACATCCCCATGTTCCTCTGCAATCAGTTTCAAAGCACTCTTAGCATAGTCTTCCTCTGTCTGTATATGCTGCTGCCTATGACCTCCAGTCTTTGAAACGCAGTGTGTCCAGGCATCTCAAAATGAACAGAGCTTGAATTTGGCTCTCTGTTATATTTTGTTTTTTCTTGGAAGGAACACTCTTACGAGCGTCTGGCCTTTGGTTCCTTCTTCTTTGCATAAAAAAAAGGTACTAATGTGCCATTTGCAATTTGTGGATGTATATGAATCCCCTCTATGAAGAAAATATCTCCCCACCCCTCAGAACCTCACAAAAAAAAAATGTATATATGTGCAGACGGTTAGTTTTGTGAGTTGGAGCCTGGATTCCAAGGGGTGAATGATGTGTGAATGAGTACCTAGCCCATTTCAAAGGGAGTGATGTTAACTTCTCCCAGTTTCGTACTTACTTTTTATTGTTTTCTGTATCCTTCCTCATATCATCCTTAGCTGAAAGAACTAGTCAGGATGATGATGATCCTGTCGATGTGATGCCTGATAATATTTATGGTTATTCTGTATTTTATTTTGATATTCACAGCACCTGATTGGAAACTTGTTATGTCCATTGAAATTCATCCATAAAGGGGTATTCGTGGCCGTGTGGTTAGATGGATGAACTATGGACTGCAATATCGTAGATTCAATTTCGGTTCTTGCATGATATATTTTGTAGGTCCGGATGTTGTTAATACAGTTGTTACCGGTACACACTTTCATAAAACCCACGAAACTACCATACCCCCCAACCCCCGCCTCACGAAAACCATTACACATGCCCTGAATGAGACCAGAGAAATAGTACGCGTTAATATATCGTAAGTGCTTGGGTTTTAGCGCCCAGATGGTGATGTGTTAAATTCCTTCTATAGAGTTGCGACCATTGCGTTTGAATCGCCGCCATGTTATTTACCAGCGATGCATGAACTGAATGCTTGTCACTTTTAACTGTATTTAGTTAGTGTTCTGTGTAATATACTATGCAAACATTTTAAAATTTAGATTAATTATTTGTGAGCCCTGGAGCGTTTTCCCAACTTAACGTAAGGTAAGCAACGTGGCGGGTCCATTGCCGGAATTGTTGCAAGTCTTTCCGTAGAAGGTGCTGAATGTGTTAATGTGTGCACGCCGCCTGTTAGCTGATGGTGTCACCCACAGAGAGCTATTGGACCTCATGAGACAGTTCTTATGTATCGAACTCGTAAAAGAAAATATATACAAGAAAATGTGCAAGCATACATAGAGTTATGGTGTGAGAGGTTCGTCTGTGTTTCCAGTGTGTATACTCATACTGTAAATCACTTCTGTTACCTTCCTCCCTGACTCATTGTATTGAACAGAATCATATATAGACAGAGATTCATATAAGGCTCATTCACCTTAAGAACAATGGGTATCAGGGGAAGGTGAGAAGCACTGTAGTAGGAGTTCAGATAGCTGGCGAACATTTACTGCCGATTGTACAGCAAGTAGTGTTAAGCCAGCCTGTCCAGGAATAAAAATATCACTAGCACAAACCACTTGGCCATTTTATGATTTTGATTGTACCAATGTAGCTGCCGGGTCCTTTGTGTAACTGACATTAGCAAATTTCCCATTGTAGAGAGTATTTTATTTTATAGTCTGACAAAAATCCGTAACTCCTTTCCGACCCTTTGATAGCCAAGCACAGACAGATTTGAGGGTTTGTTTGACTAGAATCGAAGAAGACTCATTCCTACTCCATTTTTAAGATTTATGGAATACAACGGGTCTACATTCATTCCGTAACACATTTTGATGACTGGTATCATATGCCAGTGTTCAACTCTTAATATAGATGAATATTCAAGATGAAGAGATGATATTTTAAGTCGTCAGAGTAGACAGAAAAGTTGTATTTCTGCTGCAGTACCAAAGGCATTAACTTCTGTGCCGCACTACATAATATCTAAAAGAAAAAAATGCTAAAATCTATTTATTTACTCATCCTTTATCCTGCTGTTCGAGTTGCCCACTTTTAACCTACCGAGCGCAATGACATTTTCGTCTAATATATATATACTATGTATATATATATATATATATATATATATATATATATATATATATATATATATATATATATATATATATATATATATGCATGTATGTATATGTAGTTTTATTGTGTGTGGGAGTGGGTGTTGGACACCAGAACAGGTCCACTTGGAAAATTAAATATTTTATGAAATTATTTTACTTTGTGTAATCTGAGCTCCACCCATCCACTTTATTGTAGCGACGCAGCGTTGTAGTGCACTTTAATCCATAGCATTTAATATGGCCAGTGACATACATTGTTGCACACTTCACTTGTAGATGCGACAGGTGGCCTAGCGAAACACAAATGAAAAATGTAAAAATTTTGGTGTATGCAGAAATGAATTTCAGCACAACGTCCAATAGTATGTCACTCTGTAATAACCCTAGCACACACACACACACACACACATACACACACACACACAATTATATTTCTTCCAGGGAACCAATATATGTAAGCTGTACGAATGTAAAGGATATGACAGAAAGTAATGATAAACTTACTGTAGCGTCGATAACGGCAAAAGAATAATACCATTACTAACGGAAGAATTAACAGCTGGATGTGTTGCATTAGTATTGTCGAGTTTAGTGTTCTTGTAGCATAATATTACAGTATAATGCTATGATACACTGTTAACAAAATTTCATTTTATATATGCAAGTTACAAAGACAAAATTTGTATGGTCTGCGTGTAAAAATATGAGAGAGGGGTGTGTGAGCTGGGAGCAGGGCAGTGAACTGGCTGGGGACAGGGCGACATGGAGGCGATTTGTTTGTGGCCACCTCTTACGGGATCAAGGCGTCTGGCAATAGATAGATAGTGTTAAAATCCAACAGTCGTAGTGGCAGCCGTGGGAATATTCGATCCCTAAGAGGTGACTTGAGGTTCTCTGTTCTGTGATGCCACCAGAATGAGCAGGTTGATCTTTGCCCGTAAAGGTACTGAACTAAAGTAGCCTAGTTAGGGACCTTACGCCTTGTTCCTACTTGCTGATTTTCTTTTATTTAGGAGAGCACATAGGTAAGGCGTGGGCTAATGAAGGTTGCTTAAAATGTACTTAAGTGCTGTGCGCCTTTACTGAGCTGAAAACAGTGGTCTCGAGATAGTAAGAGTGGAGAAGAAAAATAGTCTTTCTGAAGAGGTTAAGGCCCAGGAGGGGAAGAGACAGGAAAGAGGACGAGAAAAGTTGCCGCTGGAAAGGTTTATGGCGGCCAGGAAGGCTGAACGGAACAAGAGTTTGAGGGAATGTTTTTTTGTAATTACCGGATAAGACTGTTTTGCCAGCGGGAAAGAAAATATCCCACTGATGCTCTGGAGACAAATGGATGCTGAACTTTTGAAGTTTGTCCGATTGCTATCCATTCGAGCAGTTTTTTATCAAAGAACAAAAATAGGAGTCATACATGGAGTGATCTTCTTTTTTTTATACCATAGTTGATTTACGAGATGGTATATTTAAAGAGATGTGTAATGGAAAATCATGTTGCTATAGAAGTTGGATCCATCGCTCCTACGTAAACAAAAACGGAAGCTACTGCCCCTTACGCCCCCTATTTCTTCATCCTCTTTGATCCCCCACTATCCCTCTCTACCCCTACCCAACCCGCATCCCATCCCGAAAGTTCCCCAGAAAATGGTGCTGTAATGTCCCAAGTCAGGATGGGATGATGAAACTCAGGGACCTGGGGGACAGTGTAATATTTTTCAGCCAGACTCCAGCCCTCACGACTTACCTTATCTCTCGCCCTTCCCCTTCCAGATTTAACCCCCGAATCCTCTTGCTGTTCGTGGCCTTGTTTCGTGTCCTGCTGCATTCAGACGATTTTATGTAGCTTCTGGATGTTTTTTTTTTTTTAATCTTGCTACCATCAGACGATTTTATTCAGCTTTGAGAGGCAGTGGGTTAATGGAGATTCGCTTTTATCTCCGCCACAACGTTTCTCCAAAAATGATAAAATCGTTTGGAGGTAGCAAGGGGAGAAAATAAAAATCATGCATCATCATTTTCAAGGGTTTAATCCCAACACTTTCGCCAGCCGTCCCTCTGTGTGTGTGTGTGTGTGTGTGTGTGTGTGTGTGTGTGTGTGTGTGTGTGTGTGTGTGTGTGTGTGTGTGTGTGTGTGTGTGTGTGTGTGTGTGTGTGTGTGTGTGTGTGTGTGTGTGTGTGTGTGTGTGTGTGTGTGTGTGTGTGTGTGTGTGTGTGTGTGTGTGTGTGTGTGTGTGTGTGTGTGTGTGTGTGTGTGTGTGTGTGTGTGTGTGTGTGTGTGTGTGTGTGTGTGTGTGTGTGTGTGTGTGTGTGTGTGTGTGTGTGTGTGTGTGTGTGTGTGTGTGTGTGTGTGTGTGTGTGTGTGTGTGTGTGTGTGTGTGTGTGTGTGTGTGTGTGTGTGTGTGTGTGTGTGTGTGTGTGTGTGTGTGTGTGTGTGTGTGTGTGTGTGTGTGTGTGTGTGTGTGTGTGTGTGTGTGTGTGTGTGTGTGTGTGTGTGTGTGTGTGTGTGTGTGTGTGTGTGTGTGTGTGTGTGTGTGTGTGTGTGTGTGTGTGTGTGTGTGTGTGTGTGTGTGTGTGTGTGTGTGTGTGTGTGTGTGTGTGTGTGTGTGTGTGTGTGTGTGTGTGTGTGTGTGTGTGTGTGTGTGTGTGTGTGTGTGTGTGTGTGTGTGTGTGTGTGTGTGTGTGTGTGTGTGTGTGTGTGTGTGTGTGTGTGTGTGTGTGTGTGTGTGTGTGTGTGTGTGTGTGTTTTTTCAGCAGCACGGCATCTGCACTTCCACAGAAAGAGCCTCTTCTTATCTAGACCGGAACTGGACCTGCCCTGACACAAATCATCATATCTTGTAGGTTTGAACAGATATTGAAAGACGAACATAAGATTTTACTGAGACACGTTCTGGGCATGACGTTCTTCACCGCTAGATTTTAAGCGACAGTGAAGGACGGAATGACCAGAATGTAAGCTATTCAGATGGTGTGTTCTTTGTGCAGTTTTCATCCCCGCCAACTGGTTCGAACAGTTTGCTTCAAATTATGTGACATTCAAGCCTCAGTGTCGACAAGTCCTAATTTTACTCAGTTTTTTTTTTTCTCATCGAGGCGAAGATGCACTTGACAGGTTGGTGATGATTGGCAGGATGCAACATTACTTCATAATCTCTTTACTCTTTATTGTTATTAATTGACAACATATATCCGAGGGGGAAATTTGGGTTAGTAAATGTTATTCGGACGTGTTGCATCCAGCCAGTCATCACCAAACTGTCAAGTGCAACTTTGCCTCAATATTAATAATAATAATAATAATAATAATAACAGTGTAGTGGGAGCTAGGGAGGCTTTACAGGAGAGAAAAGCCATTACTCACACGGAAAGTAAAGATTTTCGCTATAACTCGTCTATTTCTTTAACGGGGGTACTGAAAGAAAAACTATGAATATAATCGATAACTAAACATCTTTGTGTGGAAATAGACAATAAGAACGTCTCCTTAGTTTTCGTCCTCTTGATAAGTTGAAATAGCCTATAGTGTTTTCGGTCAATTTGCAACAAGGAGTAGCAGACCAAAGGGTATCTGAGACGTATAAGAGGCAGACTGGCCCACACTTACCTTTGACGAAACCTGCCATACATTGCTGAGTTGAAAATGGACGAATTATAGTGGTTGCTCAGCACGGAGATAGTACGCCACCTTGACCCCTGAGCGTGACCACTGATTGATGTGCGCCAGAATGGATTTGCTTCTTCCCATCCTCGCACAATACACGAATGAACTTTTCTCCAGTTGGGATTAAATATTCATATGATAACGCCGTATTCTGAACTTTGCCCTGAAATTGATCTACACGATAATACAAAAAATTCCTTCCTACACTCACGCACGCTGTACGGTATGTATCAGTTTCATACAAATTGGAACAGAAATTCATGGGATAATGTTGTACCCTGAATGCCGATCTTGGCCATTGATCGATCTGCACCGATACTGACACACTTCCCGTTCCCCGTACACAGTGTATATGCGATTTTTTTTTCCCCCTAATTGGATCAGGCATTGCTGAGGTACTTGAACATACATACATATAGAAGTACATAAAAAACTACTCACATCACAACAGATGTGCCTTCAACAGTGACGAAAATAGAGAAGTGTATGACATATGACGTCCCCTGGGGTTTAAGGACGATAGTGAAGAGGGCAAGGAAGGGTAGCCATCAGCAATAACCATTCTCTTATTCACCTTCTCTCCTGAGCCTATCCTTCACATCATTAGGGCCTTCTACAGGGCGCGGACTCACCAACAAAGTTACGATAATCACCTTTCATAACAAGACGCCTGCGAATATTTTCTACTTTCTTTGTCCATTCTGCAAAACAAATTTTAGTTTTCAATGTAATATACAGCAGTCGTGTCAATATGATTTTTTTTTTTTGTTCAAAGAAGACATGAAAGGGAGACCAGCGAATTTTCCATCTTTCGTTCCTCCCACAAAAATAAGTTTGGATTACTTGAGGGAAATGACTGTAACTTTGTTTGTAAATCCAGGCCTTAGAGACAACAGCCTCAGGAGAACACTGTGCGCAGAAATGCCTCATCATCATAGGCAGCGAATACCTCAGTGCACACACATAGTAAACAAGTACATTCAGAAGCACACACCTCAACCCTCTCCCACATATTTTATCAACCGGATGAGCTATATCCCCTCGCACTCCCTCCTGTATAAACGAATTTAGTTCACTCCAGTAAGAAACAAAGAGAGGCGTTAAGCGAGTACAACACCCAGGCTGTGCAGTCGATCTAAAAGCCCGTCCAGGACACGTGTGGTTTTGGTGTATGGTGTATGGTAATGAAAATAATGTTGGAATAATAATACAGTCATGATGAACTGAAACTCCCTCCCCGCTTCAGATGAACTGTTCATAGCGTAAAGCGTCACCGGGCTTCGAAAATGGTGAGGCTCGTGCTGGGACCCGACACGAGCCGCGGACCTTGTGGAAAGGCCTAAAGTTCAACCTTTGGCCCTGCCCTGAGCCCTTGACCTTTGATTACTCCCAGTGTCGACTTACTTCATCCTTACCCCATCCTCACCCCATCCACTAAGACTGATTCAGATCGTATCAAGAGTATTTAAGTTGACCTTACCCTGTGACTTCCAGCCACCGATTGTTCTTAAAATTTAAAAACTTCACAATTTCTCTTTCCTCAGCCCCTCCACCAAGTTTGATCAAAATTGAATAAAAAGTGTTTGAACTTCCCCTACCCTTGACCAGTGACCTTCCTTGGCCAAAAATTAATCTCCTGTTCCTCTGACAGTCCTCAACAATTATGTATAATTTGGCGTCATTCCATCCAATTCTTTTTTCATAATCCTACTGACAAACAGACAGTAAGACTCAGACAAACCAGGGAAACTTATAACCCACTTGCACTTTTGCGCGTAGGTGTAATTGCAAAAGACTACGCCGCTTTCTTTGCATGGTTTTCTAAGACACCTAAAAGGCGACAGACCATTGGATGACAAGGAATAATTAGCTTTACATCGTTCATCATCCTGTCAACCTCGGTATGCTATGTGATGGAGTGCTGACTATGTGAAGAGTTTCGTTTGACATAATATTTCGTGGTGAAATGATGATGTCATGTATTTTCATTCGACTAAATACATTAGTACAGCTTTCAGGATTAAAATCAGAGCACACTTATATTTGTAAATTTTTTGGAAACTTCTGTATGAGAAATATATATATATATATATATATATATATATATATATATATATATATATATATATATGCAATCATTTTTATTCACTATAAAATTTCGTGGTGAATATATTTTTCGTCATGATTTATCGAAAAGAAGTTGTAAATAAGCCCTTTACAATCATCGCATGAGCATAGAAGCATAAATAGCTTAGGACGATGACATGTTAGGGTTTGGAGAATAAGAACACTTTGGCCTCGCAAGTCGAGTTACGCCACCCCCCCCCCCATCCACCACACACCTCTAAGATCATCAACAGACACGGCCAGGAAAGACATAATTTGAAATCCACATCACACCAATTCCTTCACTACAGGATGCCTTTCTTAAACTGAGTAAAATCGCCTGGTACTATTAAAAAAATGAAAGTGACGTCTTCGGAGTAATGAAGGTGTTGAATTATATCATCATTAAATTCCTCCATTCAAATGATGCATCTGTTGTGCGCCTAGCTGTGGAAGGATTTCTGTCTAGGAAGTGGTTAACCCGTTCACTGCGCTGACGACTTTACGTGCACACAACACCCCAGATAGCAGGCACACCCCAACCCACACCACAGCCCCTCACCAGACCCACATACCACTACCCCACACCGTATACCAACACCAAACCCACACACAACACCAACACACCAACAACTCACAACTCCAAACCCACATCCCCACATCACACCCACACACCGTATCTCTACAAAAGGTCCACACCAGAGTCCCAGTTACATTCCCGTCGCCACGTTTGGAATAACAATACAGCAATAGAAACATTTATGTGTTTGTATCTAATCACAGTTTCCTGGAAAGTTATGAAAGTAATTAAATATCAACATCCTCATTCAAACAAATTCCAGTCTTATCATGGGACTCATGGAGGTGGAAGGATAAATAACAGGCTCTTTGATCTTTGGGACGACAGGAACCAAAGGAGAAAAAAAGCGTCAGGTATACAGTCCCTCTCTTCTGACTCCTGTGCCAAACCAGGTGCCTTTTAGTGGAAGCACTGGCAGGTGAGACGCGCATCCCTGAGCCAATAAAGACAGGGAGGTGGTCGGAGTGGAGACAAGATGCCCTTCCTGTCAATCTTCTATCATGACAGAAAATACGTCATTAATTTCACTTTTATATATCCCAATGGTACCCGATAATCCTGACAGACATAGCATTTGCCAGGTCTCTACACGCAGCTCTGCAGTGCTATGCGAGGCTGGAGGAGGGTAGTTGAATCTGTATCTGTTTTTACTGTAAGACCTGAGAAAATGAACAGCAAAAGACAAGGTTGTAAAGAATATAATACTGAGGGCAGGCACGTCAACCTACAACACTTATAAAGGATAATGGTGGACGTTAGAAGTAGATTTATGTTTTTTTAATACAAGGAAGAGGGAACCACAGATTGTTCCCCCCAAGAAAAAATATATAAAGCCAAGTTCAAGTACAGTTCATTTCGAGATACCTGGACACATTGTGCTTAAAAAACTGGAGGTCATAGGCAGAAGGATATACAGACAGAGGACAACAGTTCTGAACTTGATCTACTGAATACATGAAGGACTTGGAGTATCGGTCAACTCTTACATTACAAAGTAGGACAGAAAATGGGTAAGAGTTTGCTGTCATACCTACCAGAGGGGTGCTACAGGACAGCCGTAATGGAGGAGGATGTAAGCAGACAGTTCAGAGGAGCAGTGACCATTGAAGTAGCGAGAGAAAAAGACAGATGCAACAGAGCGATGAAGTGAGGGAGGTTGGAGGGAGTCAAGAAGAGGAGGAGAGTTAATGAAATGAAATGCCTTCCCACGAAGCAGACGATAATTTTGAACCTCACTAAAATCACGTGTTTATTTTAGTCTTGCTGCCATCATATTCTTTCATTCATCTACTGGAAGACTTTGGAAATTTGAATGAGTTAGATACGCATAGTAGCGTCAATACATCTCTTTTTAAAATTCGAATAAAGTAGTGTGGAAGTAGCAGAAATTATCCAAAATTAACGGTGCGTAGAGAAGATCTAAAACAAGTCTGTGGCCAAACGCATTCTTAGTCACAGCCTAGATAAACCAAACTGTATGTATGGGACCCGTACATGATGTTGCCCAAGAAGTTTCCAGTTTTGAAAGTGTAATGTGTTTTTGTTTCCTCCCCAGACAAGCGGCTTCTAGATGGACAACTGTACAAGCTGCCGCCAACCAGTGAAGAGGAGGGTGAGTAGAGGACTTTGTAGATTTTTAACACCCTAAAGTAAGTAAAGTTAATTTGTAATGGAAGAAGTTGTAAATCATGATGTGTCCTCCTCCTTGTTTCAGTAACTTTTTATATGATGATTTCTTCCTATAAATATTGCAATACATTAAGTAAAATTTTATTAAGCATTACCCTCACCACGATGTTATCACGCATATGATATGAAAAATGTTTGTTGGATAAGGGACAAGCGGAAGTGGATACTTTTAGTATCATTCTTGAAAAGCAAGAATAGACCCTGGAAGGACATTTATTTTTTCCATTCCCTCCATGTTTATGATATACACCAGATGGGCATTTTTAGTAACAAAGTGGCAGTCAAGAGATGGGGTGAGAGAAAGAGATCAGTTGATAAAAAGACGATGGAATGAAATCCGTACAGACACAGGCCGGAATGATGAAGGCTGAAAATCAGTAGGTCACTATCACAGGACAAGAGAGAAATTTGCCCGACAGTGGATAAACCTGGATTGTTAATTATGACAAATGGTGATGACCATCATCGCACCAGCCTGCCGGGAAGTACTAGGAAACGATATCTGGCTTCTATATCTCGGGGTTGGTGCGTAAGATTTAGAGAAAATGTGGGAGAGACGCTGTGAGACGCATAGCAGCAGTCCTCATTTCCATAACTTGAGTCTTTAGGCCTATGGTGGGTTGTTCGCTCAATACGCTGGAATACAACGCCAATAGATCGTCTAGGTTACCACAGTTACTTCCCTGAGAGTTACCTTAGATACCCAATTACGTATTATCCCACAAAGGGTGAATAGACACCTGAGCTGAGTGATGTCAGATGTCTGGCCCTGGATTCCAGCCTTGGAGCTAACGGCCTACCAACTACCTCGGCATCATGAATTATTTTGTTGTTGATTCTCATAAACAACTGCTGTACCAATTTTCATTATGTCTGGATGTGGGAATCCGACAGGAAGCGTGAAAATGATTGATTTCCACGTATATTTTAGACCAGCTGTGGCAAGGTGGCTTTCAGGCCTCCATGTTAAAGAGATCAGTAGGTAAAAAGATGGTGGCATCCGTACATACGCTGGCCAGAATTATGGTTGGTTGGTTGATTGGTAATGCAGACGCCGTAATCCCGTTAGGGGTGGCCGTTTGTCTTTGAGTTATGTCGCAAACTACCCAATCACCAAGTGGACAAGGTGCACGGCCTGAGTAAAACCACGATAGAATGATAATTGAGTGTACGACAAGACCATATTGTATTACTTAGATCTGGAGTTACTTTAGCATATGAACATTTAAGGAGAGTCAAAACACCACGTACAAAATTAACATAATCTATTAAACTACCTTAACTTACAACCAATAGTGGGAAAACAAAACACAAAACATCACCCTGCCTACTGGACAAGAGCATAAACTTGCTAAAGTCCATCCTACATCCCTAACCAAGGACATACACAAACCTTAAACCTGGACGACCCAGAGCTAGCCGGCGTCACTGACAGGGAAACAGAGTGAGAGCCGAGCCTCTGCGCCTGGGCTTATATGCAGGCCTACCACAACTTCATTGGGTCGCCAGTTCGTTAATTTAGCAACACCTTAACTAGCTAGTTATACACGTGGCGCAAAGGGGAACAATGAACTACACAAAATATGCGTCCACGTGACACCTCCCCCCCAAAAAAAAAGAACTTTTTACCAAGCCGGAAAAAGTTACTCTAACATGTACAAACATTATAGAGTACAAAAGTAGGTTTACTTCAATATTTAAAAAATTCCTTAAACCTAAAAACATAGAATGGGTAAATGACATGGTAAATCATAGGGAACCTACACTCTGTTCACACTCTTGACAACGCATCTGCAATGGTATTGTCCTTGCCACGAATATGCTGCAGTTTTATATTATACGGTTGCAAGGCTAGAGCCCATCTCAGCACTCGAGCATTCTTAAACTTGACCTTTTCAATAAACACAAGGGGGTTGTGGTCTGTGAACACCGTGATGGGGAATGCGCTACTGGACAGATATACTTCAAATTTTTCTATTGCCATGACAATTCCAAGAGCCTCCTTTTCAACGGTGGCATAAGCCTTTTGATAAACCTTAAACTTTTGGGAAAAGTAGCATACGGGATGTAACACTTCACAATATTCTTGCAAGAGCACTGCCCCCACCCTACATCACTTGCATCGACTCTAATGATGAAGGGCCGATGTGGGTCCGGGGTTCGGAGCACAGGAGCACAAGCCAGCAGGGCCTTCAAACCCTCAAATGCCCGCTGACATTCATTTGTCCAATGGAACGTCTTCTTGGAGCTAAGTTGATCCGTAAGGGGAGCAGCGACCTGGGCAAAGTTCCTGCAGAAACGACGATAGTAACCCACCATCCCAAGGAACCTCATGGTAGACTTTCGGTCAGCTGGTGGTGGATATTGTAAGATGGCATCCACCTTTGCATCAACAGGGGCTAGCTGGCCCTGTCCGACCACATGCCCCAGGTACACGACGTGGGCGTGCCCAAACTCACTCTTGGCAAGGTTCACTGTGAGATTGGCCTCCTCCAGGACATCAAAGAGCTTTCGCAGCCTCTCAAGGTGTTCCTTCCAATTGTCACTCCAGACAACTAAGTCATCTAGGTACACACGGACGCCAGGCAACTCTGCAATCAAATAGTTCATTAGTCTTTGGAATGTGGCCGGGGCATTCCGCATGCCAAAGGGAAGAACTAGAAATTCCCAAAGGCCGCTTGGAGTGACAAAGGCAGAGATTGACTTGGCTTGTTCTGTCAAGGGCACTTGGTAATACCCTTGGAGGAGATCAAGCTTAGTGACGTAGCGGGCCGCTCCTAGGTCATCAATAATGTCATCCATTCTGGGTAGTGGAAAGGAGTCGGGCAGGGTAACAGCATTGACCTTCCTATAATCTACACAAAGGCGGTAACTTCCTCCAGCCTTGGGGACTAATACTACAGGTGAGGCCCAGGGACTCATACTTGGACGGATCAAACCTTGCTCTTTTAGCCTCTGCACCTCGTACTGCAGGAATTCCCTCTTCTCGGCACTGAGACTGTATGGAGCTTGTTGGATCGGAGGGGCTCCTTGAACATCCACATCATGGGTCAGCAGGGTACAGAGCCGAGGGGTGTCACCAAAGAGGTCTGGATGCTCCTGTAGAAGACAGTCAATATCGCCTGCCTGGGTGGGGGCAGATGCTCTAATTTACTCATAAGATTTGTTAGAATTTCACGATTTGACAGCTTACTGCCTACGAATGGTGTAGGGTCATTTTCCTCTGACTTTTCCACTACTCTAGTTCCTGTTAAAGTGACCTGTTCCACTTCCCTTCCTTGTGATTGGTCACGAGAGTGATACATTTTCAACAAATTGACATGGACACTTCGCCTTTTCTTCCGCCTCTCTGGCGTAGCAATGATATAATTAAGGTCTCCAACCCGCTTCAAAACATGATATGGCCCAGAGTACCGAGACTGAAGAGGCTGCTTTGGTACTGGTAGCAGAGCTAAAACTTGATCACCAACATGAAAAATGCGGGATTGTGCCTTGTGAATTTTGTCATAATTGTCTTTCATTCGTATTTGAGCATGACTGAGATTAGAATGGGCAAACTTTAAGGCACGCTGCAAGTTGGAGCGGAACTGAGTTACATATGCAGCAATCGGTACAGTACTCTCGTCATTTAACCAGCATTCTTTCAAGACTTTGAGAGGACCACGGACCTGGTGTCCATAAATGAGTTGAAACGGGGTGAAACCTAGACTCTCATTTACACTATCTCTAATTGAAAACAATAAAAGATCAATAGCCTCATCCCATTCCTGACCCGTTTCCAAACAATAAGTACGTATCATAGTCTTAATGGTAGAATGGAAACGTTCCAGGGCTCCTTGACTCTGTGGATGGTAAGCGGTTGACTTACACTGACGGACTCCCAGGGCCCTCATCACTTGCTGAAACAGCCTGGAGGTGAAGTTAGACCCTTGGTCGGACTGCACGATGGCAGGTAACCCAACCTGTGTGAAGAACTTGATCAGGGCCCTGACAACATTCCTACTAGTGATACTACGGAGAGGTATGGCCTCAGGGTAACGAGTGGCAACATCCATTATGGTTAATAAATACTGATTCCCGCGTTTGCTCCTTGGGAGAGGGCCCACACAATCAACAATTACCTTACTAAAGGGCTCCTCCATGACAGGAATGGGCTGAAGGGGTGCAGGATTGACTTCAGTGCCTGGTTTGCCACTAATCTGACACACATGACAGGTACGGCAATAGGTACTAACATCTTTCATCAACTTTGGCCAGTAAAAATGAGACAAAATCTTGTGGTAAGTCTTACGGACTCCCAGGTGTCCACCCACCCCATCATGTGCCACCTTCAATATCTCTATACGTAGAGATTTTGGGACGACGATCTGATGGACTGTCTCCCACGTGTGATTGGCAGGAGCCTTAGATGGTCTGAATTTACGCATCAACACCCCCAAATTGAGATAAAAACAGTGTGGAACCTCATCTATTTCATTACCTTCAGTAAGCTGTGCAAGAAACAACTTACATTCGGGGTCACTAGACTGTTCCTGAATTAATCTCTCCCTTGTGATAGGGGTGCTACCAAAGTCAAGGAGACCAGAACTAGACTTACTGAGTGTATCATCAAACAATTCCGCAAGGGAAACATCTCCCTCGGGTGTGTTTTCCTCTGGCTCTACAGCAGGGGTATGTGCGTCCAACAACCTCTGGCTCTGACTACGAGTAACAGCACAAGTTGGGAAGAGATTAGGGTGTTTCAGCTCTAAGTCAGTAGTGTTGTTGATATCAACAGGTTTGTCTGAAACGATGGGGTTAGCAGTAACCTGGGAACCAGCTAAATCATTGCCAATTACTACTGAAATGTTCCTAACGGGGAGGTGATCTACTACAGCTAGTGTTACTGGGCCTGTGACAAACACAGACCGAAGATACACTGAGCAAAGGGGATATCTAGCCTCTCCTGGCAGACCAGACACTAGTACAGTCTCACCTGTATAACAATCAAAATTGGGAACATCTTCCTTTAAAATGAAAGATAGATCAGATCCAGTGTCACGCAACACAACAACAGGAGCCGAGAATCTACTGGACTCATGTTTTGATACTACACCTCTCGAGCAGAATGGTTTAAATGATGAGGGTACTTCAAGGGAATCACCTGAATGTTCACATGGCCCCGAAACAAGTAAATCACTAACCTGTGGGTCACTCACCTCCACTGGTTGGGTGAGTGCACTGGCATGGAGAACTGCATTGCCCTGGGTGGGGCTGTACTTATTGGCCAACTTCCTACAGTCTTTTATGATGTGGCCAGGCTTCTTACAGTATCTACAGAAGAGAGACCTCCTCACGTCTTGATTAACTCCACGAGTCTCCTCACCAGCGCACTCACCAGTGGGATCAAGCTTAAAGGAAGGTCCCTGGGTCTCCGTCAGCTTCTTATTCAGGGGCCGTTCACTTTGTGAAGTGCTGGCTGGCTTATGCGGGGGAGCAGTCAACCTGTACTTGTGGAAGGGTTCATTATTAGTTAGGGAGAAATGATCGGCAGCAATGCCAGCCTCAGATAACGTACATAACCCTTTTTCCTCCACATGTGACCTTACTCTAGCTGGGAGGCAAGATTTCACTTCCTCCAGCACAAACAACTCCAGCAAGCCCTCAACTGTCAAACTAGTCAACTCGCTCTCAACCCATTTTTTACAAAGTCGTTGTTTGCGGCGGATAAATTCTACATAAGTCTGTCCCTCTGTCTTACGGCAGCGGCGGAACTGTTGCCGATAAGCTTCGGGCACTTTCTTGTATGCATGCAATACAGTTTTTTTTTACAAAGTAATAATCTTCAATTTGAGTGGCATCCAGTGCGGTAAACACTTCCTGAGCTCTACCAGTAAATGAGCTATGTATTAGCAACACCCACTTATCCTGGGGCCAAGAATGGAGCTCAGCCGACTTCTCAAAATGAGTGAAAAAATCTTCTGGATCCTCCTCATTAAATTTAGGAACAAACTTTAATGCTGCAGCAATTTTGAAGGAATCTGGCTCACACTCAAGCGATGTGGGACTACGAGAGAGACGGATTCTGTCATTGTCCGCTTTCATCCTCTCAACCTCAAGCCTTTTTTCCTCCAGCTCAATTTTCCTCAAAGCCATCAAATCACTAGGATGTTCCAACATGTTCACTTCTTCCTCACTGAAAATTTCCTCCCTCACCATGTGTGCAAGTACTAACTGCTTTATATCATCTTTCCTCAACCTAGGACGAAGCTCAAGCTTATAATAAGCTGCCAGCACTTCCCACTGAACCTTGGTTAACCTAGAAAGAGCAGTCACTGTAGGATTAGAAACAAAATCTTCCAACACAAACATGATGGCGGCGAGAAGGGAAGGACAACGAAAATAAGCTAGCTAGCTAGATAGTGTAATCACTCAAATATCAGTAAACCACTTCACCTAGTGGGACAATAAACCTTCCACCACACACGGGAACGTAGCGCGCACACACACACACTACAAAAATTACGTGGGGAATACAATGTCACCAGTAAAGTGGGAGTACTAATCTTTGCTGTACGTGGGTATGTAATATTCTCCTAATAGATCCAAGTAAAACAACTGGTATAGTAAATATAGCGATAGTGGTGTGTATGGAGCTAAGACAACAAAACACTCCACAAAACACTGTACACCACACTATCAAATAATACAGATCATACAATATACATGACCCATATGCCCAAACAGAGTAGCACAAACAAGAGTTGTAAAGCAACAACACTCTAGGAACAGTTTCGTGAACGGAACACAGCTCTTGAATGAGGTAACTGAGCAGGAATTAGCTACACGCGTATACACTAGTGCACACAATTAGGACTACCAGGGAGAACACTTGTTTCATAAAGCAAACTCAAATATGAGGGAAACAGTTGTTGCTAAAGGCTGAATTGCAATGCACAAGGAGTACACGGGAACGTGTAATGTAGCTAAATATACAGGCTAGTATACATATTCAATCCCGGTCAGGCCCCCATTTGTCGCAAACTACCCAATCACCAAGTGGACAAGGTGCACGGCCTGAGTAAAACCACGATAGAATGATAATTGAGTGTACGACAAGACCATATTGTATTACTTAGATCTGGAGTTACTTTAGCATATGAACATTTAAGGAGAGTCAAAACACCACGTACAAAATTAACATAATCTATTAAACTGCCTTAACTTACAACCAATAGTGGGAAAACAAAACACAAAACATCACCCTGCCTACTGGACAAGAGCATAAACTTGCTAAAGTCCATCCTACATCCCTAACCAAGGACATACACAAACCTTAAACCTGGACGACCCAGAGCTAGCCGGCGTCACTGACAGGGAAACAGAGAGTGAGAGCCGAGCCTCTGCGCCTGGGCTTATATGCAGGCCTACCACAACTTCATTGGGTCGCCAGTTCGTTAATTTAGCAACACCTTAACTAGCTAGTTATACACGTGGCGCAAAGGGGAACAATGAACTACACAAAATATGCGTCCACGTGACAGTTAGTTGTTTTACGGGAAGAGGCACTAACCCTCCGCCAACCAACGTTTTGACACGTAGGGAACACATTTGGGCTGGTTATATGGATACCACTCAGCGTCGTAAATAGTTTCCTGGCTAGCAGGCAACCATTAGGCTTGTCACTCAGTGTAAAGCCACCTGTAAAGGAAAGAAGAGTAATACAAAGTGAGAGAAAAATGGGAGAAATGGGAAGAGAGGAGGGCAGACACAAAAAATAAATGAAGGTGAAGGAAGAAGTAGGCAGCACTACATCAAGTGAGTGAATGATGGTCGCCACCAGCAGAATGATGCAGAGTGAAAATTAGCAGAGTTAAACCGATCCAGTAGCATAATGCAACATGTCTTTCTGCACATAATATTTCTCGGTCATTTTGGCAGTGTTGAACTACTGTCACAGCTGCACTTGTTTGCAATAGGTCGGGGTGTGGGTATACAAGCATCATGAAGTCTCAAATCCTATAGAACAAGGCGAGGTCATATCAGTGCCTCCATGGTAAAGGTGTTGAATCAGCTCGATGACATACGACAGAGTCTGATTTGTAAAAGAAGTGACGAGTAGAATGACTGTCTGAGATGTAAAAGACGTGGCGAGTAGAATGGCTCAAGGTAAAAAAGGGACCCAAGACAGGAAGACTTGCATCATAATCACAAACCGCGTACAGGTGCTGCAAGAGGACCGCATTAAGGCAATAAGGTGCTGACACTAACGCAAGGGTGTGAGGCTTTCTTGGCAATGAGAGCAGAGGATGTGCGACTGTTAAGGGAAATGCTGTACTTGGTTTACATAGGCTGGGAAGGAAAACATTCTGCTATATTCGTGAAAGACGTAGAGTAAGGACGTCCAGTGGTGGGAAGGTAGAAAGTCGTTGTTTGGGTGGCATTGTTTTATAGTGAGTATGGATTTCAATATTACGGCATTGTAAATCGGTTTTCTGTGAATGCATGTGGGGTTATGAGAAAATGCAGAGAGCCAAGAAGATTGCGTATATGGTATATGAAAACATGGAAACGCGATGTATGGAAGCTTAGGATGTCAAAGAACTGAAGTAAAAGCAAAAATGTGTACATAAAATACAGGTGTGTGTTGAGATTCGCTTGACAACTTTTTGTTTATCCCTGTAATTGTATGGTAATTAAAGAAATTGTTTATTCATGCAGGTGGCCGTAAAAGTCGCTTAAAATGATAATTGTGTGGATAATTTTGCGTGTGAGTGAAGCATAGAATTATGCAGACTTTGAATAATGAGTGAATGAGTGTGTAGCTCACTTTCAGTGGGCATTGTCTGAACAGCTCTGCTGTGATATTGTTCCATTTCTGTATTTTTGGTTCAGGCCGACCCGTTTTGAATACACACACACACACACACACACACACACACGCACGCACTATATACAGTATATATATATATATATATATATATATATATATATATATATATATATATATATATATATATATATATATATATCGTACAGTTCATACATTCATACATTCGTGCAAAGTATACATTGGGAGAGGGAAGGGACATCTTGTGGGCTTGCCCTACTTAATCCTCAGGCTTCTGTCACAACATGCCTTTTTAATTTTTATCTGTCTCACTCTGTCAGGAAAGTACGATATGCACAGCGTGGGTGCTGGGGTCTGCAGGTGGAGTCGTCACTGGGGCTGGAGTGTGTTGTATAATGATGCATGTTTTTAATATCGCCTTTGTTTCTCTGTTTGTGTCAGGTGAGTACGGTACGCAGATCGTGGGTACTGGGGTGCGGTACCTGCAGGCTGGGTCGTCGTTGGGGCTGGAGTGTGTGGTGACCCATACCCGAGCGCCACCCACAGCTGTCCTCTGGTACCACGACAACCACGTCCTCGACTACGACGCTCCCAGGGGCGGCATTTCTATACAGGTACCTCCTCACTTGTCCTTCCTTAGTACCATCACAGTGAACATGGCAGGAAAATGATAAGTGGTGAAACAACAAAAAGAAAAGGAATTATTAGACTGCTTATTTAATTTTCTTACACACACACACACACACACACACACACACACACACACACACACACACACACACACACACACACAGATAGATAGATAGATAAATAGACAGGTAGATATACGGGCATACGATATATACTGTGTAGGAATCACAGCAACTCGAGGAAAGTATACTGCAGGTGAGTTAGGCCAACACTGGGGAGATGCACTTCATGTTGTAGGAATATCACTTTTTTTTTTTTTTAATGAGGAAGAAGGAACCAACGGCCAGGAGCCAGCAAATTGTTCCCTCCAAGAAAAAACAAAAACAAGATAACGCAGAACCAAATTCAAGATGCGTACATTTCGAGATGCCTAGACGCACTGCGTTTGAAAGACTGGAGATCATAGGCAGTAGGAAACAGACAGGAAGACAATTCCAGAATTGACCTGTTGCATAAATGAAGGACTGGGAGTAACGGTTAACTCCCGCATTAGAGAGTTGGACAGAAAAAGGATGAGAGTTTGTTGCTAGACGTGTGTTAGCGCACGTCGTAATGGTGGGGGGATGCAAGCAGACAGTTCAGAGGAGCAGTGAAGTAACGATAGAAAAGAAATATAGATGCAACGGTACGGCGAAGAGACAGAGGTTGAAGGGAACCAGTAAGTGGAGGAGAGTTAATGGGGTACGAATAAACTAAACAAGAAGCGGTGCCAAGGCACAGCAAACCCGTCCCCGGCAGTCATTTTAGTGCTGACATAAACACAACAGGATATCCAGTCAAAGATGTTACATATCAGATTTTGTGTAAATAGGGTGAAAATTTACGATTTTATGCCAAACTGAAATTTTAGGCCCGACCCACCTGACTGACCCTCCTACCGCTAACTGGGGGGTGACCCCCCCTGATGTAACGAGGCATATTATAGGATGCAGGTTTGAAAGATGCACCGGTAGGTTTTGGTTTCATGTCGGTATAACGAATTTGAAAGGACTTATGTCGGAAAAACATTTCTTTTCTTTTCTTTTTTTTTTTTTACATTTTTTAGGCCTATAGCTTGGCCCTTGGCCCAATTTGGCCCAAAATTTAATCAAGTGATCAGAAAGTCATAGCCCATCATCCCTATAATTTTAGTCAGAATCGCACTGGTAATTTTCGCTTGAAGTTAAGACAAACAGACAGACAGACAAAGAAGCAGACAAACCGAGTGAAAACAATACCCTTCCCCGAGCCCCTCTGGGGCGGAGACGGGTAATAAACGCTGGAGAGAGTTTCCAGTGAACGAATAATGATCTTTCAGCTCTAGAAACCCATCGAACCAAGAACACAGTTCGGTGGCTGGCTTATTTCTTCGAACTCTGGAAGAATAAAAATCACAGCAAACCTTTGTTCTCTGAATAATAATCGTTAATAAGTTTCATTCAACCCGGGCACCAACAAACGAGGAGGATATATTCATTGTCTTCCTCTCCTGCGTCATGCCCCCCCGCCACGCTCTCCATACGCATCACTTAGCATTTGACTATCTTGATGTGACGACGTATATCTATTGTCTTTGAGGAGGACTCGTCGAGCTATCAGAAGAGCCTCCCCTTGTTTAGTGTAGCAGCCATCAGCACCCAAGATCGATACAGGTGGATAAATCCCTACAGATTATGGTGAATGCGTTCTTATTTCTATGTTTTCTTTGTTTACCTGTTTAAATATTTCGTTAGGATTGTGTATGTGTGAATGAAGATGAGTAATTGATATGAATTTAAGTTGAAGCTTTGTTTTCCTTGTGGTTGCCATGTAGCTTGTATTTTATTTACCCGGAATTGTTTAACTAACTTACCACCCCTAAATTGATTGCCAACATTAACTGTGCCTCAGCTAGACAAATCACCAAAAGTTTATCGTTCCCCTCGTTGTGATTTACGTTTTCAAACACAAGTCAAGGAACTCACTTGCCAGAGACTCTTATTTAAATTTAACTTATTTGCCTAGAAACCCACATTCTCTTCTACTCAGTGAATAAACATACAAATGATTGTATTTTTTGAAAGACCACTCCAAATAAATACTGCTTGCATATAGCTATCTTTGGGCAGTCATACCTGAACGTACAAACAGACTTTGATCAGTTTCGTGTTGCAACCAAGAATTGTGCAGGAAACCAAGAAGAATCGCTGGTATAAAATTCTCCAGTGTATCATATTTCTCTCCCAAAACAAATTAAGATACGACTGGGAATTAATCGTAAGTTTGCTTTACTGTATGTATCTGCACAGGTGGAGAAGTCGGGTCAGCAGACGAGTTCGCGGCTGCTGGTGTCAGCGGTGCGGGAGGCTGACTCTGGCAACTATACCTGTGTACCTGTCAACGCCCCCACCGCATCAGTCACCGTACACGTCAGCAACGGTACGTGTGTGTGTGTGTGTGTGTGTGTGTGAGAGAGAGAGAGAGAGAGAGAGAGAGAGAGAGAGAGAGAGCTGCGCCACTCCCTATTCAGTTTGGTTTGCTTTTTATACCACAACACATGCAGTCACACTCAATAATTCCATCGCAGTTTGCGTGCTGGGAACTAACGAATGCAGACTATCCAGCCACGAGTTTTTAGTTTATTAACGTTGCAGGATTTTATTATGTTTCGACAGTTTCGAGGTTCCACAATGTTATTAGTGGCAAATACGGATATTATGATTATATTTCGAAGAAGAAGGAATTATGAGCATAAATAGTCCACTGAAATTACCGTAATCATTATGTTCTTATTCTGAAATACAGGACATAGTGTATAAAGTACTGTATTCTGCTGTACATGTAGTCTAAATTAACCATGAATCGTTGTGTATTCTTAAGTCAGTAGAGCAAGATAGTATGATCGCAACTTTTTTTTTTTTTTGAGGGGGGCGGGCATTCAGCCGCAACAACGGCATAAGAAATTTTGCAGTTTTAATAAGCTTTTATACACACCTATCTAAGAACATGGGAAAATTTACGTCAATTTCATGTGCTATATATACAGGTTATATGAAAGCAACACTGACATTCGAGTCCTAGTTTCTATCACTGATTTTATGCCTCAGAATTTGAAGCATATTAAGGTATAACTTTGGAATATTAAGCATTTCATATTCGTTCAGTTATGGTACTGTTGCCTTATTATATTCCCCAATGGTAGTACTGTTGCAGGTATGGGTGCAACAGTACATCACAACATGATTACTGAACATTAAACACTGATCACTGACACAGGGAGGTGAAGGTCTTGGTCATAGAACCACCCATTCCCCAGTCTCAAGTCTCTGCTGCTTATCTACCTTAAATTCAAGGCCCCTGGGTAGCTGCAGAAGTGACAGGTTTCCGTCCCTGTGTTCGTTTGATCGAGCTGTACAGGCCGAAATTATGAACCGACCTTGACAATTGAGGAGTTAAATGAATCCTCGTCAGCTGATGGTTTGCCCTCGTCAGCTGATGGTTTACCCTCGCCATTCTGTAGCTTCACATAAACGTATCCGATAGAGACAATCCGAATGCGTCACGTTAAAAAGGGGTGCCAAATCCCTAATCATGGGCTTCTTCTCACAAAATTCCGCCAGCCAGTTCGATCTCTTGTCAGCCCCCTAGCCTTACCGACTTCCATTACCTCTCTTCCTCACACAATCATCATATCCCTTCACCTTCTCCTTGGCCTACCTCTCCTCCTCCCTCCTTCAGATTCGCTCAGATATACCTTTTTCATCATTCTGTTGTTATCCACCTTCTCCACATGAATATACCATCTCAGTACACTCAATTCGTTTCTGTTGTCCACAGACTTCGTCACTCCGCATCTTTGCCGAATCACGTTATTTCGTATCCTATCCACTCTCTGTACTACACATACATTCCTCAGCAGCCCCATCTCTACTGCTTTCACTCTTGACTTTTCATTCTCATGGCACACCATATTCTCACATCCATATGCTAAAGTTGGCACTATCACTCATTCATGTAAGCCTCACGCAGCTGCAACACTCAAGTCTCTGTTTCTTATCAAGGCCTTCATAGCACCAGCAACTTTCCTTCCCAGTGTCACTCTACTTTCCACTTCTTTGGCACATTTTCCTCTTTCTTCTTTCACTGTACCCAGGTATTTGAACTCTCTCACGAATTTCAGTCTCTCTCCTCTCACTGTAACATCACAATGGGAGTCACCTTCTCTCTCAATAACCATCACTACTCTTTTCTGCATTTACTCTCAAGGCACGACGCTCACAGACATCAACAAAACTCTGCACTAGTCTACCAAGTTCTTGTCCGGTATTTGCAAGCAGTACCGGTACTGCATTATCAGCATGCAACAAATTTGAGATATTTCATCCATCACCACTCATTACCAACGTCATCCCTCTCTCCATTACTCGTGTTTTTACATCTCTCATTACCCCATCCATATATATATATATATATATATATATATATATATATATATATATATATATATATATATATATCATCATCATCAGCCGTTGAGGTCCACTGCAGGACCGGCCTATCCCTACCGAAACAGGGACGATACAGCCAATGTATCTCTACCCAGTGGCTTAGGCTGTCTGGTAGAGACTGTATGTAGGGTGAGAAGTGCTTGTGAGTGTGATTAGTGTTGTAGTGACTTTGGATGTGTGTGTAGTCTGTGAACCAAGTGTAATCGGCCGCCTTAAGCCGATTGGGTGCAAGCATTCTAGTATGCGACACAGGTTCAACCACAGCACCCCTTGTGTCCGCCAAAGTAGCAAGTGGCTTGGTGAACGCTTCCCAAAGTTTTTACAACTCAGGTGGGAGGCGAACCCAGGCTCACCAGCGTGCGAAACGCACACTCCACCACTGTACCAATGATGAGGTGAAATGATGAGGTGAAAGAGAGAGAGATTGTCCAGGTGCTTGAAGGTGCGAAAGTGGATGTATGTGGAATAACTGAAACAAAATGGAGAGGAGAAAGTGTGAGAGAATGGGAGTATGGATGGGGTATATGTGCAGGAGTAGGTGAGAATGAGAGGGCAAAGGAAGGAGTATGTATAGTTGTGAGTAAAAGATGGAAGAGGAGCATAAGACAGTATGGATCAGTTGGGTCAAGGATTGTGTGGGTAAAGTTGAAAGTTGGAATACAAATGTGGGCGATTGTGTGTGTGTATGCGCCAACGCAAGATCGTGCTAGAAGAGTGAGAGAAGAGTTCTGGACAAATGTAGAAGTGTGCATGGAAAAGTTTGGAAGGAATGAGAGAGTGTTTTTGATTGGTGATATGAATGGTAAAGTTGGGAATGTGAAGGTGGATGGAATAGTTGGTGAGTGGGATGTGCCTGCTGAGATAGATGAGAATGGGAGTGCGTTAGTGGACATTTGTGCTGGGAGGGGGTTGGTGATAGCCAATACCCTCTTCAGGCATAAAATGATCCACAGGTATACATGGCGAGTGATGAGAAGGGTGGGTGGTGAACTGAATGAAAGGAAAGCAATGATTGATTATGTGTGTGTGGATGAAACGATGCGAAGATGTGTAATGGATGCAAGAGTTTATAGAGGCTGGGGGAGTGGACTTTCTGACCACTACTTGGTGGTGGCCAGAATTAAAATTCAAGTAAGATGGAGGAATAGAAGAAGGGAAAGACGAGAGGAAGGAGTAGTTGCAAGGAGAGTGGAAAGGTTACAAGAGGATGAGAAAAAGGCAGAGTATACGAGAGAAGTGGAGGAACGATTGGGCAAATATGAATTGGAGCAGATGGGAGACGCGGAAGGTGTGCGTAGGATATTAACAGAAGAAATATGTGCAGCATGTGATGTGGTGTGTGGAAGGAAGAGAAGACGGAGGGGGGTGCAAGGAACAGCGTGGTGGACTGAAGAGGTGAAACAGGCTGTGGCACAAAAGAAGAAAGCATACAATGAATGGATGAGAAATAGGGGCGTGGAAGAAGTTGAG
This sequence comes from Coenobita brevimanus, assembly GCF_032717465.1. Classification (NCBI taxonomy): domain Eukaryota; kingdom Metazoa; phylum Arthropoda; class Malacostraca; order Decapoda; family Coenobitidae; genus Coenobita; species Coenobita brevimanus. Next base: position 1,968,348 of record NC_137023.1, on the reverse strand, counting down.
AGGCGGAAGAGAGAGTTATATGTAGAAAGAAAGAGAGAGGTGAAAAGATTAGTAAGAGAGAGTAAGAAGAGAGTGGATGAGGAATTTGGAAAGAATTTGAGTGTAAAGTGGAGGGACTGTAAGAAAATGTTCTGGAAAGAGGTGAAAAGAGTAAGACAGGGTGGAAGTGAAGTTAGCAGGGGAGTGAAAGATAAAAATGGTAGATTACTAGTGGAGAAGGGAGAAAAAGTGAGCAGATGGAGAGAACACTTTAAGGAATTGTTGAACGTAGAGGATGGAAGTAATGCGAGTATAAGTGGCTGGGGAATGGCAGGGAGAAGGAGGGAGGTGAGAAGACAGGAAGAAATCAGTAGGATAGAAGTTGTGGAAGCAATGAAGAAAGTTAAATCGGGGAAAGCCCCAGGAATTGATGGAGTGTGTGGTGAAATGCTGAAGCATGGGGGAGAGATAGTAGTAGAATGGATGTAGAAGATGTGCAGATTGGCCTGGGAGGAAGGTAGAGTCCCGGAGGATTGGAAGTCAGGTATAATTATTCCCTTGTACAAAGGAAAAGGGGAAAAAGAAGTGTGTGGTAATCATAGGGGCATTTGTCTTCTTAGTATAATAGGAAAAGTGTATGGTAGGATACTTATTGACAGAGTTAGAGAATGAACAGAGAAATTAGTTGGAGAAGAACAGGGAGGCTTTAGGAAGGGAAGATGTTGTGTAGATCAGATATTCATTCATAGATCTTTAGTGGAAAAGTTTCTAGAGAAGGGAAAGAAGTTATATGAGGCTTTCATGGATTTGGAGAAAGCATATGACAGGGTGGATAGACAAGGATTGTGGAAAGTGTTAAGAATATATGGAGTAGATGGGAAGTTGTTGAATGCTGTGAAGAGTATGTACGATGGTGCGAAGGCTGCAGTGTGTGTGGATGGTGAACTAAGTGAATTTTTCTCTTTGAAAGTTGGTTTGAAACAGGGATGTGTCATGTCTCCATGGTTGTTCAATCTGTACATGGATGGGGTAATAAAAGAGGTACAAGGTAGGGTAGTGGATGTTGGAGTGGCCCTGGTGAGAGAGGATAGTGTTTGGAAACTCCCTGTACTGTTGTTTGCAGATGATACTGTGTTGTTGGGTGAAGACGAAGGGGAGCTGCAAGGCTTGGTGGATGAGTTTAAGAGAGTGTGTAAGAAAAGGAACCTAAAGGTGAATGTAGGGAAGAGTAAAGTGATGGTCTTTGAGAGAGGTGAAGTCAGTGAATGTATAGCGAGGTTGGATGGTGAGGAATTGGAAAATGTGAGTACGTTTAAGTACTTGGGTAGTGTGATAAGTAAGGATGGAGGTTTGGAGGGTGAAGTGCTTGAAAGGGTACAGCAGGGAAGAAAGGTTGCTGGTTCTTTGAAAGCAGTGATAAGAAACAGGGAAGTGAGCATGGAAGTGAAAAAGTTACTACATGACAGTATTGTGATACCAACTCTAACGTACGGAAGTGAAGCTTGGACGTTGTTGGAAGGTCACAAGTCAAGAGTGAGAGCAGTGGAAATGAGTTATTTAAGAGGAGCCTGTGGAGTCACATGGAGAGACAGGCTGACGAATTAGATATAAAGGAGCGTTGTGGTGTTGATGTGGATGTGGTAGGAAGCGTTATGAGGAACACACTGAGGTGGTTTGGCCATGTGGAGAGGATGGAGGGTGAAAGACTGACGAAGAGAGTGTATGTGAGTGAGGTGGAGGGGGGAAGAGGGAGGGGGAGGCCGAGGATGAGGTGGAGGGATGGGGTGGAGACGTATATGAGAGAGTGGGGTGTGAGTCGGGGGACAGGGCGACTTGGAGGCGATTTGTTTGTGGCCACCCCAAACGGGATTGAGGCGTCTGGCAATATATATATATATATATATATATATATATATATATATATATATATATATACTGTATATATATATATATATATATATATATATATATATATATATATATATATATATATATATATATATATATTGAACAACCATGGGGACATCACACAACCTTGTCGCACGCCCACATTGATCGTGAACCATTCACTTAGATGCTCGTTTACCCATGCACATGCCTCACTACCATCATAAAAACTCTTGACGGCACCTAGCAGCTTACCATCTACACCGCACATGCGCAAAACCTTCCACAACCCTTCTCTGTCTACTTTGTCGTATGCTTTTTCCAGACCCATAAATGTCACAAACACCTAATAGTCCTTCTCACAAGCTATCACCACTATCAGTCTCACAGCAGAGATTTGATCCACACATCCTCTGCCGCTCCTAAAGCCACCCTGTTCATCACTCTCTAGGACTTCTGATATCTCTCTTACTTTCTCTATAATGATTCATCCATATACCTTCCCCACAACACTCAATAAACTTATGCTACGATAATTCTTACTCTCACTTCGCTCACCTTTATTTTTATACAGGGGTACAATCACAGCCTTTTACCACTATGCCGGCACAGTTTCACTCGTCCATGCCTTCTTACATATCTCCAGTCATAAGGTGAATAAAATCGTCAGAAGATAATGATAATAAACTAAAACATACGTCATCGGATTCATGGAGATAAATGGCATAAGAGTTTTGTATGTATAACTGAGAAGATGTGATCTGGAATAAGAACATTCAGGTCCTTTGAAATTATGCAGGCAAAATTCCAAAATGCTCAGGAATAAGAGGTCAAAGAAAGTATATGAAAGTGAAATTGATGGTAAGATTGGAAGAGAAAAGCCGTGCATGTCGAGGTAGGTCCATGGCGGGAATACGTCCATGGCGAGTTTATCCCTGGGGAAATGGACTCAAGGAGGAACATAAGTTCAGTGGCTAATGTGACCCTGGGTGTCGTCTCCCACGCGGCATAGCCCCCTCGGTCTCACACAGTGACGGTATCCATAATAATATATACGGTATAGATAGATAGATAGATATAGATAGATAAATATAGATATATAGGTAGATAGATAGATATATTATGTATATATATGACCGGTTGACAGATGGACAGAGGCAAATAGGTAGAGAGAAAACAGATTGGGACGGAGAGATAGACAGCTTTACAATATGACTGTGGCAATGGATCTGTCTTATGGAAAATCCATACTCACAAATCCTGCAAGTATACTTTGTCAGTATGAGTCAGTGGACTGTGTGACACAAACCAAAGATGCATTTTCAGAGTGCAACGGGAGACGAACGAGTATCACTCTAAAAGATATTTATGTATTATTTTTCTTTTATAAAATGTTTTGCTTGTGTATCATTTTTTAAGACTTCACTTATATAACTCTCTTACGGTAGGGACTACTCTAGCATTCTCCTTCAGCTAACACCAAACGATTTTATTCAGCCGAGAAGGGGTCACGGAAACCTGAGTGTTAATTCTGGAACCATTAATCCTCTTGCAGCTGGAGGAAACTAGTATTCCATTCCACCTATCGACAAATAGTTGTAATGGGGGTGAACAAGATCTGAAGACAACAGTAGGAGAGTGGATATCGTAAACACACTAAAAAGAAAATAAAAGATCGTCCAACCCAGTATTTAGTAACTATTATTATACCCTTTTGGCGTAAATATATTGGCTGCTACGGAAGAATGCGGCGTCAAATAAGGTTAACGTCGCACTTTTTGGGATTTTTAAAAGTGTGTCTGATGATGAAAAATTGAAAGTGAAAATTGTCCTACTTATCAATAGTAAGAGCCATGGAATTCTATCTATCTATCTATTGCCAGACGCCATAATCCCGTAAGGGGTGACCAGTTGACTCTGAGTTATTTGTTTTACGGGGAGGGGCACTAACCCTCCACCAACCCACTTGTTGACACGTAGGGAGCACGTATGGTTTGGTCATATGGTTACCACCCAGCGTTGTAAATGGTTTCTTGGCTTACAGGTGTTACGTCGGCTTCACCAGTATCACCACACACACAAGGGATGAACATTGACTTTCCTCAGTGACTTTATTAAATGAGGGTTCTTCATATCGTATTCCTTCGTCATTGCCTTACCCTTTTTAATGAAAACTTTAACATGTGACCTTGCTCTTTGACCTGTTCCTTTGACCTTAGTTTGTGACAGACTACACTCAGAATCAAATTCCTTCATTTATGTATTACCCAGAACCTTCCCACAAGAAGTTATCTATACTAGCTAATATCTGTTCAAGTTGACCTTACTATGTCACCTTAATATTTGACCTATGGTTCTCTTGAATAGTGTCCCGCAACCAGTATGCAGCCAAAAGCTTCCTAGTGCGCCGCCAAAAGCTTCCTAGTGTGCTGCCGAAAGCTTCCTAGTGAGCCGCGAAAAGTTTCCTGGTGTCCTGCCAAAAGCTTCCTAGTGTGCTGCCAAAAGCGTCTGTGTGCCGCCAAAAGCTTCCTAGTGTGCCGCAAAAAACTTCCAAGTGTGCCGTGGAACATTACCCTCCCTCACTTTATAACAAAATTACAACAGTTACGGCCAATAAATATTAATAAACATAATTGATATAAGTTAATATTGTAAATAATTCAACAGATGTATTCGAGCTAACTATTCATTATTATATACATTATTATATATTTCTGTAATGTGAGTACGCTACTTAGGCAACCGTCGCCAAGAACTGTCTGATTCGGACACTTGTATACCGTTTTGGAGTGCATGGTTGTGTTATTAAGTTTGATGTGCCTTGGACCCTAGGACTGTTGCACATGTAGGACCATTGGCTGCTGATGTTTTAGTGCTGTTATTTTAAGAGTTTTCCCTGTCACTGATTTCTTCACTTAAAAGGAATATCGAAGTACATTCCTCGTAACTGGGATCATCTTTTTGCCGCACCTGCTGAAGCACCAGTCTGTTATCTCTCCTTGAAGGCACGAGAAGACCTTGTGGATATCAAGAGTGATCGTAACGTCAAACACAATTCGGTAAACTAGCCCTAGACTTAGCTTGGGCTGAGCCGAAATGAGAGTACCCAACTATCTCAGAGTGTCCTCTTGAGTGCTGTTGTCATTGGCAACAACATATTTGTAAATTCAGCATCAATACGTACAGTACAAACAACAAAAAGAAATCAACTAGACAAGGAACTTCGTGCGGGTCTTCTTGTGACAGAACCGGACATTAGGAACGTGTGTTCCTCAGAACAGGCGCAAGGTTTTCATTGATTGTTTTTATTGGCTAAAGTAAGTGAAATTTTTTATTTTACGCTATCGAAATACAGATGTTGTTATATATGTTCAAATAATAACCTGTCTCGGTAAAACTGCCCAAGTTTATATTTTCAGGAAATAATTGGACACGGTACGTTACTTTAAATAGCATTTTTTGTGTGTGTCATTTTAGTTAGGTGTTTTACGGGGAGGGGGACTAACCCTCCGCCAGCGCACTTGGTGACACGTAGATATTTATCTGTTCGGTATTAGCTGAATAGAAAAAAGTGAATATAACATTCCATAAGGTAAAGCCAATATACGACTCGCATCGTGATATTACGTTTAACACTGGTTGTAGAGACCTTTTTAGTGATATTATTACAGTTCTGATATACCGTCATATTTACACAGTTATCGTAACACTGTTAATAGCATGATGACAATAATGTAAAACTAAAAGGCAATACACAGCTTAATACATGGCGATTCCTTTTCCTTCAATAAAACATGCTTATGATCCCTAATATTCCTACGTAAATGTGGATATAAACATGGCTAACCTCTGCAATTCATATCCAAAAATTTTCATGCTGGCAATCTGAAATCTGGGCAGAGGCATCCATCAAATGTTTCGTCCAGCAGTTTGTGGGGCGCCGGAACTTACCACCTCCCAGCCAGAGGGGCATGTGTTCATCATTATTTGTTCGCTCAGGTGTCGCAGGAGCTGTGGCTTCTGACTGTACATAGTGAAGCTTATTATTCCTTTGTCTCCTGTTTATATATTTTTATAATCGACAGAGATTAAATTACACAAAGAAATATACTACGATAACACATAGACAAAAGAATCTGATAGAGGGCAGGTGCTAAACGACTCCTATGCTCACATTGTTACTTCTAGATAGGCGCACTGATAAACATGACAACTTATTAGATACCGTACAAACAACTGCTTTCCGTGGCAGTGTTCTGGCAGGCGTAGGTGGCACTTTAGCACATTTTCCCTTGAGAATTGTTTTACATAATACGGCTCACTGTTTTCCTATTGGTCATTTAACTCCTTCAACCTGAGGACTGACTTTTTTTTTTTTTTTTAGTCTTCTTACCTCCATGAAACTGTATTCAGATAAAAACTCCTTCGTAATGAAACGGTTAATGAAGGCTATATCTCCTCCTTTCGGCTCAGCAACTTCCTGTTGTGAAAATAATTCTGTGAGTAACAAGAATAATATTATTTCACCGGAGTCAAGGAGATAAATCTTTTAATTATTGATTTAGTAAGTATAAATATGCGTACAGAAGAGAGACGAAAAGAAAACGTGAAAGTGTGTTGTCTCATGGATATTCTCTCTACAACCAATATCCATTAAATCAGGAAATTAGGATAATGCCACAGATGTGCTAGCTTTTTTTTTTTTCCCCTTAATTAGATTACAGCCCCATGAGAGCTACACAATACAGCTTATCTTACTAGCATATAACCTAAGTATTATTAAAACTAAGAGCAAGAAGGTGTGAAAGTAGCCTCCAATATTTGACGAAAATTTCCGAATCAAGTGATGATGATAGAATTTGTCTGACCTTTCTGTATCGTTGCTGACTACACACTGCACTGTGGGATGCAGACTGATTACATCCAACAGCAAGAAGGAGTACACAGAGAGTGCAACAGCCCTACCCTGCAACTGGTCTTTAGGCTGAACATTTCACGTTGCCTTGTGAACTTCACTTTTTTCAGTCATCACAAAATCGAACTAGTTACCCATTTATTTATTGTGTAGCCACAACTTGGAAGCTTCGCCATAACTATTTATGGTTACTAGCGAGGGCGAAACCCTCGCGAGTCTCTCCTCAAGTATTGGCATTGTTTCACATATGAGCGGCCCAACCCAGACCAGCCCGGCCGTAACGCTTTTGAGAAGCTTGTATCTCAGCAACCACAGGGCCGATCATTGTGTGGTTTGCACCGCATGATAGCCCAATTCTTTAAGATTTGCATTGACAGGCTTCATCACACCAGGCAGTGCACGTGACATGCACCAAGTGCAGCATGACGAAAATCTTCAAATGAGGGCCACATACCAGACAGTTTGTCGTAAAGGCATGAAACCCGGTTGGTAGTTAGCCATCAATATACGCTAGGCATCCTCGGGGTGTAAGGCCACATTTAATTGCTTTCAGATTTAAATGGCCTCGTTCGTACTGTACCTCGCCGACAGACATTTTGCTGAAATTTTGGCATCAAAAACAAGTCTGTGACCTTTAAAAGTAGTTCAAGGTCATTCAGATTTGGAATATGTACAGAGATTAACCTAAGGTAGCTTCTTGTGTAACAACAACAAGCTCTAAAGACAAATGTGTGGAAGAAGTAAATGAAGCATGGGTATATTTTACGTTTGTCTCAATAACTGGCTAACTGTAAGCTTAACTGTAACCATATTCCTTTCAGATGATAAGAGAGACCACAGCTATATTTCTGTAAAGTTACAACTTTAAAGCTTTTGTGGCTTTATCTAAAACATGTTACAAAGAAAACACTGAGCAGATTTGAATTCGGTACTTTCCACTAGGCAAAATGGCAAAATTTTCAGCCAAAATTCTCTGCAAACTTTTTTTATCATGGGAATTTCAACCAAATAGCTGTATATCTCAATTACTTTATGAGATATTTCAATGTCAAATATGCAGTTTTTGCACCGTAAATGACTATATGACCTTCAAAAATAGGTCAAGGTCACTTATATTTGGAAAAAGTACTAGCGTTACCCTAGGGTACCTTACTGTCAATTTCCATCAAGATCTAAAAAAAAAACGCAAAGAAAATGATAATAATACTTACCAAAACAAAAAGCTTTGCCATATATATGGTGACATGTAGAGGTGTATGGTATGTAGGAGGACCACTGGGCCTTGATAACAGACTGTGAAGCCTATGCCCAGAGTCGGACACATAAAAGAAAAAAAAAAAACTTCATCTTTGCCAGACTCATAACACTTCCATCAAGTTTAGCGTTAAAATAATTCGAGTTAACCTTTCCCAGTGACCTTGACCTTTGACTAACTCTTCTGAAAATCGAAAATCTTCATCCTTCACTCACTCTTAATGTTTCCATCAAGGCTGGTCTAGATCGAATCACAAAGTTTTGAGGTATAGGGTCCAGCTTATGACCTTGACCTGTGTCCTCCGTTTTGATTGATTGTTCTCCAAATTTAACCACTTAACCATAGCCTTGCCTTCATCCCTCCCACTAAGTTTGGTCTAAATCGGACCAAAACTATTTATGTTCACCATGCTTGATTACTTTGACTTTTGACATATTGTTCTAAGAACAACAGGTTAACTTTTGAGATGATCCTAGCCCTTTCTCTAAGATTTGTCCAACTCTGATTATAACATATTTTGTTCACGTACAAACAGAGAGACATACAGAATGACACACACGCCAGGCAAAGCATTACACCCATTGCACTGTCATTTACACATATGTAATTACACGTGCTCCATAACAGACGGTCAAAAAATAGGGGTTTACTTAAACCTTCGTGCACTTGATCTTAACAAAACGGCCGTTATTGCTGGTCATACTAATGAATTCCTTTATGCATGTGTGCAGAGGTGCGTGCGGCGGTGCATCAGGGCGGCATCAGCCCGGCAGCCCACACCCCGGTGGGTCCTGGGGCGGCAGTGCTGCTGGCCGCGACGGTGGTGGCAGCGGGTAGGATGGCCGTCTCCTAGCACCAGCACAACACTTGTTAAGGTGGGTGGACAGAGTGGTGTTAAAAGTTAAATTAAGGCTAAGTAAGACTAGCTACTTAACGGCCATACCACGTTGAGTACACCGCTTCCCGTTCGATCAGCGAAGTTAAGCAACGTTGGGTCTGGTTAGTACTTGGATGGGTGACCGCCTGGGAACACCAGATGCTGTTGGCATAACGTTCTCCCTACGTGTCAAGTGGGGTTGGTGGAGGATTAGTGTCCCTCCCTGTAAAACAATTAACTCTAAGCCGTTGGCCACCCCGTTTGGGATACATGGCGTCTGGCAATGAATGTGAAAAAAAGACTAGCTGATCTTAAGGTGAGTATGGCCAGTGTTTATCACGGTTTATGAAGACTATACAAGAAGAAACACTCAGGGAGCATAGCAGCCTCGCTCTGTAATTGTTTTCAGGACCTAACATTTGTTTTTACCTGTGATCTTGAACCTCAGGTGATTGTTCTCAAAGCTGAATTACTTCATCTTTTCCTGACCTTCAGCCGAAACACCAGATTTAGTTTACATAGAATCAGAGCTGTTTGAGTTGACCTTTATCATTGATACTGACCTTCGACCTATTGTTTTCAAATCGACTGTCTTCATCCTTGCCTGTCCTTCAAACACTTAAGCAAGTTTGGTCCAGACTGACTGAAAAATTATTGAATTATTGGATCAAACCTTTGACTGTGCGCAGCGACAAACATTTGATCGAGAATATTCAGTGTGGAATCACAACATCCTTACCTTACCCTCAACCCTTGCACAAGTTTAGTAAGAATCGAATTAAACTAGTTAAAGTTGACCTTGCCATACGACCTTGACATCTGACATATTGTTACAGAAAACAGTTGATCAGCACAGACACACTCCGAGCAAACATTACCCTCTCTCGCTTTACTGGAGCTGGTGCATTGAGCCCAGCTGTTCGAAAGGTAGGTTTAAGGCTATTGGTTTTAAGATTAATTAAGGCCAAATAAGGGCAGGTGTTCTTAAGGTGGGTCGGGCTCGTGTTTTTACAGGTTAATTAAGGCTATATACAACCTTCACTCCTCTGACATATTCTTGTGCTTGATACTTCCCGACGAAATTGGTCAGATTTTGTGGACAACCTTTTGCAGTGTTGGTAGTAATGGATACTTTATGGAATCTGTCCAAAGAATATCCAGAATAAAGTCGCATGAAGATAGGAGAATAAGGTACAACTGACGTCACCATACAGAAGGATTTGACGTAATTGTAAGGCAGGATAACGTTAGCCCCTTGAATCCTTTTTTTTTTTTTTTTACATCTTCCACATTTTTTCAGATTCGGAAACACCTCTCATATTGCAGGAGATAATGAAGTTTATAGTAGGAATGAACAATGATGTCTGTATAATATCTATCTCTGCAGTTCAAGTCAACCACAAACTGAATCCAAGCAACTGGAGACAGTACATACAACATGAAGGTGACGGTCTGATATTAAAGTGGTTAATTTCTCTCCAGTGTTATCAGCTACTTAAATATGAGAAGTTTTCCTCCAGTAAATAAAACAGGAAAGGGCTATCGGGATATACAGTCTTGTATTGGAAAGTCTAACGTGGCTCAGGTGTAAGTAAGCTGAGAATGAATACTTACTTTTGAATTACGTTCCGGTTGTTGCTGTACGATTTTATTTGGCTGAGGAGAGATCATCCTGTTTCAATATTTAGAAACGCTTTCCAGTAAAAACACAACAGTATCCACTAGAAATGATCTTCGGTAACCCCATCATCCTTAGTACAACCTTAGTATTTTGCTTAAGCTAATGTCAGACAATTGGCTTAAAGCTGTGTTCAGTAGCATCGGCGTCTTTTTACACAGAGGTAAGCCACCGTACTGGTTTCAAAGCACCCTATAGGAAGATTAAGTCCTACCGACACAGCTTCTTGACGGGAATATAATTGTACAATAAAGGTTTGTGAAGTTAGGTTGGAGTAAATAGCTGGTAACAACGGAAATGGAAGTCATGAAAGTGAGTATTACTGACATAAACAGTTTGAGAAAAGCAAAGAAATGTTTGGTGTATGATTGAGAAACAGGAAATAAAACCAGGAAGGGCGACAGCTGCAAAACAGCGAGAATCAGAAACTATGAAAAGAGGTGTTTGATTAGAAAGAATGTATAGCCTACAAGAGGAGAGACGAGGTTAAACTCAGGAGACAAAAGGAAAAAGGAATCACAGTTTATATACAAGAATTAGGTCAGTGTTGCTTCATTATGGAGAAAGCTGGTTATTAGGGGAAAGCAAAGACGCACTCGTGGAGAAACAATGAAAGTTTGCAGACTTATATCATTATCAACATCACTTATCCTGCCTCGTTTTCCAACCTGCAAGTGAGGTGAGGTAGGGTTCAGCAAGCAATGAAAAGTAAAGACTATAATATTGTCGCATTAATCAACAGCATTTCCAATGTAATGAACAACACCCAAATTCTTTCATCATTCAAGCCCTTGGAATCCTGGCTTCACCTCATATTTTCACCTTTCCGCGCGCAGCTTAATTACTACCCATCAAACAGTGTCAGTCCGACAACTGTCAAAAAGTTATTAATATGCATTCCATAGCTACAATATTCATCCAACCTACTCGATCTCTTGTTAGTTCCGTAACCCAGCCTCCATACCTCTTTCTCACTCATTCGCTCACCATGGATGTCCACTTTCATGGCCTGCCACGCCACGTCCCACCTTCAAACTCGATATATATATATTTTTTTTCCACCACCTCATCTATACCCGAGCTGTCTATATGATCACTTCAGCTTTGTTCTCCAAGGACTTCCATACTCATAGTCCTTCACGAATTCCATTATTGCCGGATCCGCCCAAGGACCTGCCTAAGGACGGGTCTGTCTCTGAGTCGCTAATGTTAACGTGTGTCCCTTTTGTTAAGTTGTGGCGCCAACCGCGCGGCAGTCTGTAATATGATACGATAATTCTAGATGTTATGTGAATGTGGTGTGTAGAGGCTCGAGATAATTAAAATTTGTAAAAAGTGTATAATATCCATGTCACAATAAAATACGACAAAAATGACACGTAAATGAACAAAAAAACAAATGCGAAATTTTCAGCTTGTAGACCTCTGACAATGCATTTCTCTCTCTCTCTCTCTCTCTCTCTCTCTCTCTCTCTCTCTCTCTCTCTCTCTCTCTCTCTCTCTCTCTCTCTCTCTCTCAGTGTGGTTCTAGAAGCAAGTGGTCACATTAATTGCTCCTCGCTGTCCCTGTCCTCTTCTAATCCTGTATAGTTAATATCATGCAACTATTAATCATAAGTATTTGTATGTAGTTTTAGTCACGCCTTTTGGGTCCGGCAAAGAGTACATTCGTTCTTGGTTCAAATTTTATCCATTCAGCATTGCACACATGTTTCTGATAAACTCCATCACCACCATTCTAACTCTTGACTTTTCCCTTTCATGCCAAACCAGAGTTACACTCCCTTAGTCTCATAACTTATCACTTTATTGGAGTAATATGAATAACTCCAGCAATATTACTATTATCATCAGAAAGAGCTTTAACAGAAAATGTGAGAGAGTCAGTTGCGTTTCTCAGATATATAAATGCGAAACTTTTACTGTAATTTTATGAGAATCTCGTATGCAGTCTGAGCGACGCCTTCCTTTCGTCTTTTACGATCATGTCAAGACGCACTCAAGCATACCAAGGCCGAGCGGGAAATGGAAGAGAAAGATAAAGAAGCAGAGGAGAAGAGGTTGAAATAGAAAGGAGAAATTACGAGGAGGAGGATGGAAAGGAGCACACTATAAGAAAGGGACTGGAAGAGAAAATAAGAGAAAGGGGATGGAAGGAAGAGACTTGCAGAAGAGAGACAGACAATAGAAAAGAGGAGGAGGGAGGTAAGAAATAAAAATGAGCTATCAGGATGCGAAAGATAAGAAACGAAAAGGAGAGGGTATTAAAAGGGAGATGGAAGGAAGGATAAGAGGTGGGATGGGAAACTGTAAGGGAAGAATATTAAAGAGAGAGAGAGAGTGAGGATGTCTATGTGTGTGTGTGTGTGTGTGTGTGTGTGTGTATCTATATATGTGCATGTATATGTGTGTGCGCGCACGTTTTGTTGGGGGCCGCCGTCACATTGTCTGAAAACGCTATGGCAAAACGTCATCAGGCTGGATGTATAATTTTATGTAGAGCAAACATTAACTTCTTTATTTATAATATTTTCATACGTTAATGTTATTTTTATTGATGTAGATGTCAGAAATATGATGCAATTAATCCTGCCTCATCAGTTTCAAGTGACATCTGGGATATATCGTACAGACAAGTACAGACATTCAGACATAAAAGGAAATACAAATATGCAATAATTAATGATGACGTTATGGACGAATTACAATGGAGACCATTTCGTTCATAAGGTCGTCAGTAATTATACCTCCATTGCGGCTGAGATTTTGTCAAATGTTGATAAATTGTTTCCTGCTAAGCTTTGCCTCACCAGTAATTTCCCAAAGTTATACCCTTTCCTCCCGGGTTACCAAAGACAGATAGATATAGAATTGTAGATAGATAGATATAGATAGATAGATAAATAATTTTGTTGCGGACCCTCACTAACGGAACTGTTAACCATTGCGAATGATAATTGTCAGAAATATTTTAATGCTGAACATATAACGTGTGACATTTGCACTGTTATGGGCTGTGATAAATGCGAAGTGGATGGTTTGTGCACATCGTTGGGAGGAAGCATGAAGATATTACAAGGGGTGATTTCATTTTATTTAACGTTATGAATATTCCATTTTTCTGAGTGGCCAGAGATACATTTTACTGTATTTTGAATGATATATTTTAACAGTTTGAGCTAGATAATTTTCTTTTCTGTTCCGTTCTCTTACTGGCTAGGTAATGTGTAGTTTTTTGTGCTTGTCAGTTTTATTTTATTTAGAAAGGCATTACTTCGAAACCTCATATTTAGTGTGTGGAAACATAATGACTATCTGAAACGTACTAACTTCATTTAAGCAAGGTTCAGATGCGAAGATAGTTAGCCCACGTCTCGGTGTTATTCAGTTGTAGTTTCAACTTGACTCGTAATATGAAACGGACTAGGATTTACCCTTTATGAACCATACGGATTAATGTAAATCGTGTTCATTCTTTGTAACGGAGGATTGGAAAGCTACCCTATCCTAGCTGTGAGCGTATGACTAAACATGTTAGTGGAAGGCCTTATTCTCATGATTTTTTTGTATCACTGTTTCTTTTTCTTTTTTTTTTCTTTTTTAAGGAAGAAGGAAGCAGAGACTAGAAGCCCTTAAGATGGTTCCCTCCAAGAAAAAAAAATAATAAGACAGCCAAATTCAAGATCCGTTCTAGTAGCCTGGACCCACTGGACCTAAAAGAGTGGTGGTCATAGGCAGCAGGAAGTATAAAGACAGTTCCAGAGTTGACCTGTTGCAGTCGTAAAGGACTGGGAGTAACGGTTAACTCTTGCATTATGGAGCTGGACAGAAAAGGGATGAAAGTTTGCTCCTGGACGGGTGCTACACGCCCACCATAGTGGTGGAGGGATGCAAGCAGACAGTTCAGAGGATCAGTGACCATTGGAATAGTGATAGAATGAGGATATAGATTCAACAGTGCGGCGAATAGACAGAGGTTGAAGGAAGCCAATATGAGGAGGAGAGTTAATGAGACGAAAAGCCTTTGACTCCACCTTGTTGAGAAGAGATATATGTGGAAAGCCTCCCCACACATTAGAGTTGTAGGCTACTATATACAGGGGCGAATAAAACCCGCGTAAAAAGTCAACAACTGTGCAAGAGTAAAGAACAGCGTTGTAGTCAAGACCAGGCACCTCGAGACCAAGACCAAGATCAAGACCAGACCCTCCGAGACCAAGATCAAGACCAAGACCAGATCCTCCGAGACCAAGACCAAGACCAGACCCTCCGAGACCAAGACCAAGACCAAGAATTTATGTGTCTGCTGAATGAATGAAAAGTAGCTACAGCCTGCAGGTGCTGCACTGCTGGTCAGTTTTCACAGGCGTCTGGGCCCCTCGAGTGAGCGCACTAGTACCCCAATCACCCAGTTGCAGATTATGTATTGATGCGATACTCAACAACTTTTAAACGAATTTAAGTTGATTATCGCACACGAGTTGAATGAGGTCGAGGAGTTTCTTGGAAGACAATTACTAAGAAGAATGAAAGAGAGAAGAGGGCAATGGGGATAATTCCCGGGACCAAAACTCAAGAGTATGGAGGGACCAGGGCCCACACCAGGACTGTGACAATTTTACTTCTTTTTCTGGCCCGCGTCAAACGTTTTCCAGGCACCCCAGGGCGCAGTCATAGCTCTCTACGGCCCTGCACACAGTTTTTACGGCTTTTGAAAGTTTTTTAAGTTTTTAACTTTTGAAAGTACGATTTTGAAGTTATATTGTATGGTGTTGCATACTTTGTCAGTGCCATCGTACTCATGGATAGCTGTATCTTCCTCATGCGAAAGCTGGTTTTCGGAAGACTATTTTTCGCACTTCTCTCCGAGCTTTACCTGTGCCCAAATGTTCCATACACAACATATTCATTTCTCGTTTCTCGTGAACAGTCGAGGGGGACTACCTATTTTTCATGATAATTACACAAGAGACCGAAGGGGTTTCGGGATATAGAGGTGGGAAGCAAAAACTTTTCGTAAATATATAATATACTGTATATTTTACTTCCATAAGTGCTCCAAATACTTCTTACGGTCGTACCCACTATTTGTTTAAGAGAACAGTTTTCACTAACTTTCCCCCTTTAAAGAGGCCCTCATTCCAATCTGCTCACTGCCCTTCTTGCTACTACAGATGATTTATCGGCCCTCAGGCTGCCCCCCACTTTAGTGGGGCTAGAAACGCCACGGGGTCACATGGCCATGGCCCCCCGCTCATAGGTGAATAAATTGTATGAAATACGAGGGTGGCTGTGAAACACTAGAAAATATTCTGATTTCTTCTAAAAAGGTCACAGACGTCACTGCAGGCCTCCGTGATAGCCATTTGGAAGCTCTGATGGGTCATAACTCGAAAGGGTGGAAGCCACTGATGTCTGACTTGGCCCCCATCGCTCCAAAATCCTGGGTACGCCTCTGTAAGGGAGGAAATATATTTACAAAATTTATTATATGTGAACAACTGAACATCTAGGTAAAATATTTCTGCTTTCATTGCTTCATTGGCATGAAGAAACAAACATAGGAAAATAGAAATTTTTGTGGTTACGTTTTCCGAGCGAACTAGCTAAATCCGTGGTGTACGTGTACGAAGGGTGCGAGGATTGCATACACCATACACGTATATGAAGTACACGGAAGTGAACAGAGCTGCAAACATGCGTACGTGCGAACGAAGATTATCACTGCGAGAATGGCCACGTCATGCATGCTCTCTCGACTCGCACGCACTCTATCAGCGCGGGCAGGGCTCAGCTCATGCATCATCACCGTAGTGCTAGCCAGGCGGTATCTAGAGACAGTACAACCCTGTATGGCGCGCCGTGAATAGAATCAGGCATGATTTTTCTCCGTGTATGATCACAAATTCCGACCTTCCCCACGCCGCGATGCACTTTGAAATACTGATCTCGACCTGGTGGCGAGCCAAAACTCCGAGACCAGAAGCTTCGAGACCAAGATCAAGACCAAGACCACGTCAAGCGAGACCAAGATCAAGACCAAGACCACATCAAATTGGTCTCGAGACCTATAACACTGGTAAAGAAGACACGGAGTCAGGTACCATACTTAATCTCTTGGAAGCAGATTTTACAAGAGAGGTAATATGATCTTTCCAAGATAAATTCTGAGATAATGAAAGCCCCAGTGTGTTCAAATATGATGCAGGATTGAGGTGGATATTGTAAAAAATTAGATACTCCTGCGTTAGATTTTGACTTGTAGAAAGATGTGTACAAACAAACAGATAAACAGAATGTGAATTTTAGTAGTAAATAGATAGACTGATATCATTAACCCTTTCATCGTCGGAACAAAAATAGTTTTCCGTTCCAGGTAACGTCAGATTATTATGAGTCTGGCAGTGAGTCAGAAGTGCCTTAGTGTTCTGTCTGTTTGCAGTCAGACGCATGAGTGTTAATTACAATAATAATAACAGAGATCGTATTATGTTTTTAATTCACATATTTAACGCCTTTTCCAAGGGATCAGTGAGTCAGTTTTGATAAGCAAATGCCTCATGCCATAATAACTCACACGGTTTTCAGTACTTATGACTGCCCGTTACTTTACGTATAAAGAGCTTGCATATTAAAATATAAGTTCGTGTGCTTCACTCTGGCTGCTTAAAATCATGTGGCATGAGCTGCAAGAGAACAGTCAAGTTGTCTTGACCATGTGATGGTTAATGGTACCAGTATGAGTTTTAAATCAGGCTTACGTGCAATAATATAATCCAGCATTAGTTGCATTAGAATGCCCGACCTTGAGAAGATTAAACTTTGCAGGGAATGAACACTAAGCACAAACAATCACCCCATTTCCCTTTCGTTTGTTGCCAGCAGGAAAGATAGGGGACTGGGTAACTAATAATACAGCGGGATCAGAAAGTAGTCTCAGCCAGGTGCAGGGACCGAGGTGAGGCTACGTATCGTAGTCCAGAACATCTGATGACAGGGAAAGAGTCTGCATCCCCTGCGGCATCATCATCACCCTGGCCTCCATTTTCCTCACAAGCATAGGGTAAGCCAGGATCCAGAAACCAGGAAAAAGGCAAGCACAGTAAAGGGGATTCCTTCCAACAGTATACAGTAGTGAAAGAGGTCTCTCTCTCTCTCTCTCTCTCTCTCTCTCTCACACACACACACACACACACACACACACAATGCAGTGGTGCAGTGGTAACGCTCTCGCTTGCCAACTGGTGGACGGGAGTTCGCGCCTCGCTCAGGTTGCGAAAAGTTTCACTGACGAAGTGGGTGGTTACTGTCCCCCTTGAGCAAGGGGACGGGTGTGTGGGTGTGTGAAGGTCACAGTCTTGCCCTTAGATCGGACTATATGAGCTCTCAGCTCCCTTCCGGGAGGGTAAAAGCTGACGATCACGACCATCAAGTGATCCTGACCGACCCGGTGAAATTACACACACACACACACACACACACACACACCATTCAAGCCCACGGAATCCCAACTCCACCTCAAAGGCCTAACCATAAGCATACTTTTTTATATATAAAATTTTATAGATGTGTTTCAGATTGCTTCTCTGATAGTCAGTCATAATTTAATAATAATAATAATAATAATAATAATAATAATCCTCAGCTGCATCTTGGGTAATGTAACTGTTTCGCCCATTGCACTGCTGCCGTCATTATTATTTTTAATGCTCAGATAGAACTTTTTCTCGCTCCCCATCGTGATAAGGCACGGTCTTCATCCAGAAGGTAGATGGTGATGATGAGGCGCATATTATTACAAGAATAACTATTGCCTAGCAATAGGGAGGTCCCGTCATGGCAAACTGGATTTAGGGCTGACTACAGTGCATTGTTATTACGGACATCTTTTCCCTTTGTTTTGAGCCTGTAGGCCTCATAAAGTGTCTCTCGATGTACTGCGGTTGCACAGGCTTTATTATTTATTTCTTTATTTTTTATTATTATTTTTTTTTTTTGTGAAGAATAGTCTCTTACATATATAAAGATATGAAATGAGTAACTGGCTCTGTGGGGAAAATTTTTTTCTACGTCAGTAGATAATAGCAAAGGGAAACCAGACCCCGCGGATGGGAAATGAACTCCTGCTGGCAACTGTAATGGGGAAAATAACATTACATAATTAAACCGCCAGTTCTACTTCTCACGTCCTTCTGATGCTTAAGACTACTAAGCTGAGAGAGGCCTGACATGTTTCTGTGTCCATTGATGTTTCTCTTAGTTTGGATATGATAAGTAAGGAGAAACGTAGTGGGCGAGCCAGGAGTATGATGCAGACACAATGGATAGGTAGGCACTCTTTGTCCCTGACTCATGATGTCCACCTCGACTGGTGTTTTAGGCCACTGTAGTACCATTTCCCTACAGAGCGAGTGGTGTCCAAAAACTAAGCTCCTAACTACAAAAGTCCTTCGTTATGTTGAATACAATTGTCACGTTGTAGCAAAAAATTAACAGATATGACGCCGTTGTAATCAGTGGGACACTGAGATTACCTTTAATGTGAGAGAGAGAGAGAGAGAGAGAGAGAGAGAGAGAGAGAGAGAGAGAGAGAGAGAGAGAGAGAGAGAGAGAGAGAGAGAGAGAGAGACGCGTTTGAGTTAGCAAAATGTGGAAGAGCGAAGGAGAGGGCAAGAGGTGGGGGAGGGAGAGAAAAGGAAGAGAAGGATGGGTGAAAGAAGGCGACGAGATGTAGGTGGGAGGGGAGGGATTGGGAAGCAGAGGAGGACCAATGTGCTAAAAAGAAGGCGAGCAAGAGGAGATGAAGAAGAAAAGAAGACGAGGGGAGGAGTAGGGACGGGAAGGGGAACAAGAGCAGTAGGGGAGAACAGGAAGCGGATAGGAATGTGTGGTGAGGAAAGCTAGGTGTGGGGTGGGTGGAGGGAGGTAGTGAAGACAAGAGGCGTGTTGTTTACCTGGTGTGGTGTGGAAGGGAAACATTCATTACACCACCAACAAAGGCCACAACTCAGTACGATAAGTGTTTACCTGCTGTGGGTGTTCGTGTACACCTGCCCTGCCACGCTAATTAATGTAGCACAGGTGAGTGAGGTAAGCCAGAAAAGGGGGTTGCCAGGCCGCTGTGTCAGGGAGTTTCACCAGCCATGCGTGTGACCGAGAATGAACAGGTGATATTCAAAAGGCCGGGATGTGCTGCACTTGGATGACGTAATCTCAGGTTGGGTGCACTTGGGAGCAATAATCAGTAACCTCCACCTTGTCCCCCTCCTTGTACCCGAAAACCATGTAACGGCAACTTAACCCTGAAGTGAAAAAGACCAAGAGAGTTCAAGATGAAAGTAGAGTGATGGGGAGACAGTGGAAGGAGACAAACATAACTAGATTTTTGTCTTTAGTTCCTGGGGTAGAGGTGGGTTAGCGATTCGAATTCCTCCATTTACACTATGCATGACACGAAGGATACCAACACCTGTCTATAATAACGGTTTAGTTAATAATGAATTTAGTCATCAGTACCATCATCATCAGCCTGAGATAATCCAGTCATTTTCCAATCTTTATTCTGTCTGACCGACCAGCTGTTAGCCATTTCATCCAAACTCAGCAAATAGCCAATTCTCATCCCCAACTTTTTTCTCATGTTGCCTTCTACTATTCCATTGTTGCCACTCAGTCACCCTGGTTATTCATGGCTTATCTTTCTACAGAGGATGTGAATTGCCAATGTTCATTAACACTTTTGAGGCTGTGGCGATTATTTCCCCTACCTTCGATTTTTCTCATAACGATGAAGCTCTCTTTTTATCTCCCTATGTGATACCCACCATAATCCCTTCCTGTGCTCTGTGAGTATTCCCAAGTTAACGTTACGAGGATTTTGTTAAACCCCAAGTGTCGGATCCCAGAACTAGAAAAAAAAAAAAAAGTTCAGAGAGGTTATTAAAAGAATTTTTGCGTAAATGCAATTTCTTCTTACTTCATGATATTAATTTGTTTACCAAAGCCATTCATTCCATTCCGCTTCTTCGTGATAATTGCATCATGACCCAAAACTGCCACAGCTGCCTGCCCTACGTATATTTATCGTTACTTTCTGCTGCATTTATTTATCCCTTGTTTTAGCTGAGGGGGATAAATACCTCTGTTAAACATGACTGGGCTTCATATTCATAAGATAACCATTACACTGTCATTCATATCGGGGTCATCTGTTGTAGTTCCATAATTTCTTTGTTCACTAAAAAGCACAATGTCGTCAGCATGTTCAGTCACTCAGCGTTGATGATAATTCCTTTGCCGTCCCAGTCTAGGCTTTGCAAACGTCCTACAAACATACAATGGGTATTATGGGTGAAATAGTGTCCGCTTGTCAAACGCCCCTCTTTATGGACAATTTCTGAATACTTTTATGGAGTATTGTCATTGCTCTACATACAAATATTTTCCAATAATTTCACACCTTTTTTCCAGCTTGTTACCGAATGACTGTCAGTGTTGCAGCTGTTTCATCTAATCACCTACTTCCCTTAATCAGTAAATACATATGCAGTAATCACCATCATATCTAAATCATCACAATTACTTGACTTACTCTTCAGCCCAGAGACGTCTTATTTTATTGTGGTTATATCAGAGTATTTCAGTGTTGGTTAGTGATTCCCGGGCTAGAATAGATGGCAAACATTGTCACAGATAACAGTGGTATGATCAGTTGTCTACAGTACGCTAACCTGACAAGATCCCTGACCTCTTGCAGCTTCGTTGGTGGCTAAGTATAGTCAGAATGAGGGCCGTTTTGACTAGTAACAAGGACTCGTTACTACCTCATAACCGACATGCTTATCTAATTCCATACAAAAAGTTTTCTGTCGTGGTTGTGTTGCAGTTATTGTAGGACCAGTTCGATAAGATGGGACCACTGTAAAAATTTGTACACAGCAAGGTGAAATTTACTGCACAGATTTTTTTAAAATCTTATACCTCTTTTTCTTCGCCATGGCAAGACAGTTTCTTTCAGGAAGTAGACATTTCCCCGGTTGGTCGCAAATACTGTAGTAACTGTGCCGTCTGCGGTGAAATAAGATAGGCCTGTCTCATTCAGAACTGTTATATTAAAGTCGTGTCGATGGGTCTTACAGAGGATGGGCTTGACTTTTTGAATTCGATGGCGTATTTTCAGTCAAATTCTTGCCGCCATAAGATAATTATATTCTAATCATGATAGACCTTTCGGCCCGAAGGAGTTGGAGATAGCCTGCATTATGTCCTAGAATATGACTTTTTTTTTTTCTAAGGAAGATGATACAATATGTAAGTAGTAGTCTGATTAAAGGGAAAATACTTCAGCCGAATTTAATGAGTTCAGGCCATGAAATTCAAATCGCAAATATTCTCTGCCCCAGCTTAGGGACGATCTCGGGAAGCAATCTACTTCTCTGTCACAAGACCACCACTTCAAACCACATTCGTTTTACCACATTAATTAACAAATGATTTTTAAATAATAAAAGCTCGGTTGGACAAATAGCTCACTCCCACTTGAATAAAATGGTAAGTACTTTAGTGTTAGCGGAATCAGAATACTAGACTTGTTCAGTCTGTGAGAGGGTTAATGGGGACAGTACAGTATAGACTCTTTTTAAGCTCTTGTGTCTCACTCTCGGCTCAGTAAATTCGCATTACATTAGGGTGGAGTACAATGGTAGAGCTGTCCTGACCACGAGAGGGTTACAATAACGGTCAGGATATAAATTTCTCATTTTGTAACTCTACAGAAAAGCATGCAGTGATAAGATATTGTTTGTTTATCACATGCCCTTACTGTATTCCACTTGGAGAAAGATGAGTCAGTTCTTTCTTTTGAAGTCTACTAGTCAACTAAATCCAGATGACTGAAATCCTGCAAATGCTCTAGCGTCAGATAATGGACAAAAAGAATGAAGACGGGGATGCTGCATGGCTGCCGTAATGGGTCAATCCTGAACGAAAAAAAAAAAAATGATCACATGTAATCCATCCTTCATCCAGTGCTATATCGCCTCAGCAGGAGCGTAGGGACACCGGATTAGGCAGTTCAGACCAAACCCGCAGTGTGAAAATAATAAATCTTCAGCAATACCTTTATGTGCCACATCCATTTAAAGCTTCCCAACTAATTAGCCACCAGCCATGAATTTGTTGAGAGTGTATGTGAGTGAGGTGGAGGGGGGGAGAGGGAGGGGGAGACCAAGGATGAGATGGAGGGATGGAGTGGAGAGAGATATGAGAGAGGGGGGTGTGAGCTGGAAGCAGGGCAGTGAAATGGCGAGGGACAGAGAGACATGGAGGCGATTTTTTTTTTTTTTTTTTTTTTTTTTATGCGAGGAAGAAGGAACCAAAGGCAATGAGCCCGCAGTAACAGTTCCCTCCAAGAGAAAAACAAAATACAATAGAGAGCCAAATTCAAGATCCGATCATTTTGAGATGCCTGGACACACTGCGTTTGAAAGACTGCAGATCATAGGCAGCAGGAAATACAGAGAGAGGGAGACAGTTCCAGAGCTGACCTGTTGCATAAATGAAAGACTGGGAGTAACGGTTAACTCTTGCATTAGAGAGTTGGACAGAATAAGGCTGAGAGTTTGCTGCCAGACGGGTGCTACGCGCCCGTCGTAGAGGTGGAGGAATGCAAGCAGAGAGTTCAGAGGAGCAGTGACCATTAAAGTAGCGATAGAAAAGAGATAAAGATGCAACAGTGCGGCGAAGAGACAGAGGTTGAAGGGAGTCAGTAAGAGGAGGAGAATTAATGAGATGAAAAGCCTTTGCCTCCACCCTATTGAGAAGAGCTGTATGTGGGGAGCATCCCCACACATGAGAGTTGTACTCCACACAGGGGCGGATAAAACCCCTGTATAGAGTCAACAATTGTGCAGGGGTGAAGAAAGTGCGGAGTCGGCTTAGCACACCCAATCTCTTGGAAGCAGATTTTACAAGAGATGTAATATGATATTTCCAAGATAAGTCCCGAGTAAATGACACCCCACTCCTTGCGGGATTAAGGCGTCTGGCGATAGATAGATAGATAGACGAATACTTACCGATGAACTAAATAGTTCTCAGCTTAGTGTGCATAAACTTTTAAAGGCAACATTACATCCATTTAAAAATATTATAAAACAGTAATGATGTGATGCATAAAACCAGCATAATTCTAGATCTGGTTGCATGTTACACGTCAAGTTGTCGTGGATATAAACAGCGTAATTTAGATGTACAGTACAGTACATGCTGTTATGAAAGTATTAGTTATGAAAAATATGAGTATACATATTTTCCGGCCTTCATTGTGACTGTAATTATTAGTGTATTGTCGTGTCCACCACCACATCAATCCGAGAACGTAATTTTTATTCTAATTTCGTTACCAGACCAGTTGTTCAGCTTAAAAGACCATCCTAGTAGAGATGACGGTCAATGGAAGCTGTGTCTAACCACGCCAGTTCGGAAGGGAAAAAATCTATCTATCTATCTATCTATAGCCCGACGCCCTAATCCCGCAAAGGGTGGCCGCAGACAAAACGCCTCCAAGTCACTCTGTCACCCACCATTTGACTCCCCTCCCCCCAACTCACCCCCCCCTCCCTCATATACCTCTCAACTCCATCCCTCCACCTCATCCTCGGTCTACCCCTCCCTCTCCCTCCCTCCACCTCACCTACATACACCCTCTTAGTCAGTCTTTCATTCTCCATCCTCTCCACATGTCCAAACCACCTCAGTGTATTTCTCCTAATCTTTTCAACCACATCCACATCTACCCCACAACGTTCCTTCACTTCTTCATTCGTCAACCTGTCCCTCCATGTCACTCCACATGCTCCTCTCAAGTAACTCATTTCCACTGCTCTCACTCCTGACTTGTTCCCCTCTTGCAAGGTCCATGCCTCGCTTCCATACGTCAGGGTAGGGATCACAATACCATCATGCAGTGACTTCTTAACTTCCATACTCACCTCCCTATTTCTCATCACTGCTTTCAGTGTGCCAACAACCTTCCTTCCCTGCTGTACCCTTTCACGTACTTCATCCCCCAAAGTTCCATCCTTACTCATCACACTACCCAAGTACTTGAATGCACTCACATTCTCCATATCCTCACCATCCAACCTCACTGCACACTCTGTGACTTCATTCCTCTCAAACACCATAACTTTACTTTTGTTTACATTAACTTTCAGCTTCCTCCTCCTACACACTGTCCCAAATTCATTTACCAAACCTTGCAACTCCCATTCATCTTCACTCAACAATACTGTATCATCAGCAAACAGCAACACCGGAAGCTTCCAAATCTCACCCTCATTCATTAGGGCCACCCCGACATCCACTGCCCTACCTTGTACCTCCTTTACGACCCCATCCATATATATATTAAACAGCCATGGAGACATTACACACCCCTGTTTCAGTCCCACATTGAGATCAAAGAACTCACTCAGCTCTCCATCCACTCGCACCGTAGCCCTAGCTCCCTCGTACATACTCTTCACAGCACTCAACAATTTCCCCTCCACTCCATATATTCTTAATACCTTCCACATACCTTTCCTATCTATTCTGTCATAAGCTTTCTCCAAGTCCATGAAGGCAGCGTACACTTTCCTTCCCTTCTCTAGATACTTCTCCACTAAACATCTTAGAACAAATATCTGATCTACACACCCTTTTCCCTTCCTAAATCCCCCTTGTTCTTCTCCAACTAGCTCCTCTGTCATATGCCTAACCCTATCAATGAGTATTCTACCATATATTTTACCAGTCACACTAAGAAGGCAAATACCCCTATGGTTACCACATACTTCTCTCTCCCCTTTTCCTTTGTACAGAGGAACAATTATACCTGATTTCCAGTCCTCTGGAACCCTTCCCTCTTCCCAAGCCAATCTACACAACTTCCATATCCACTCCACAACAATCTCACCCCCATACCTAAGCATTTCACCACACACTCCATCAATTCCTGGGGCCTTTCCCAGCTTAATCTTCTTCATCGCTTGAAATAGTCCGGAAACAGCAATGTATAAATATTTTACCATCAGAATACAGGAGGAAAAATTATTACTGGAAAAAGGTTATATTATTTCAGACAGCCTTCACTATTAATTTTTAAAATATTTTCAGGTGGTGATGTATTCCCTCAACAGCCCATCAGGTGTCCGATGCACCTGGTCTTTATGATGCCGGGGACGTCCACCCTCTGGCCTAGCAGCTCCCTGACACCTCTTCTTGATATAACAGATTTTGCATTTTACACCTTAAATTCTGTTGTACTTCATTTATGTGTGTGTTTACTGTAGATATAGTTTGCATAAATATGTAAATTAACTCCTTCCTTTCGAGGATGTATTGTTTACTTTATCCTTACTATTTCCCTTTTTCTTTTTTTTTCTTTTTTTCCAATTTAGGAGAGGCTTCACACGGGAGAGGTTAAAACAGGCTTCATCAACACTTCCCTTGCGAGAGGTCTTTGTTGAAGTAAATAAACATGTATACTGGTGTACCTTCATGAAAATAAAAATACACCATAATGGAGCTGAACGGTTTATATAAGTAACAAAAAGGTGCACTCGGACACAGAAACGCCTATGGCCTCCAACTGGTCTAGGGTCCAAACATTTGACTTTCTCCTGTGACCCTGACCTTTCACTAATTATATTCAAATTTAATCTCTTCATTTTTACTTCAGCCTCAACTTTTCCACCAAATCTGGAGGAAATTGGATCAAAGCTGTTTAAGTTCACCTTTCCCCGTGATACCGAAGTTTTACCTTTTTCTTTGACCCTGTCCTTTGGCTGATTGTCCTCAGAATTGAATCGCTTCCCCCTTGCCTTTTCCTGATCCATATAACAAAGTTTGATCTAAATGGGATAAAAACTTTAAGTTGACTTTGTCATGTGACCTTGACTTTTGACCGATTTCCCCCCAAAACAACAGATCAACCCTTTTGCTGAAGCTCAGACCTTACACTAAAACTGGTCCAAATCTGGGAAAAAACTTTAAGCTCTTCATACACAGACACATGGTCGAAATTTAACCTTGACCTTTGATTGTTCTCAAAATCCCTCTGTTTTTGTCTTACCTTCATTCCTTCCATCAGTATTTAACTTGACCTTGTGAGGAACTGTAAGGCAGATTTTGAAATGATGTCCGCATCAGGTCTGTCCAAAATAATAATAATAATAATAATAATAACAAAAGCCATTTCAAGAAGTCTCACACAGCATACCAATAATTCTAACAGTACAAAGGTCACCATTGATAGCCGCACCCAGCCCTGCAACACAGTAATGGAAAAGAAACTGTTATATTTTACGGAGGAGAGGGAAACCCTGGGGGTCCCACCTTGACTAAACTCTGGTGCGGGTGAAGGCCTACAACTATACAAAAAAAATTTCTTAGGCTAAAAAAAAAATGTACGGCTGTAACGGCTTTGGTCGGGAGCCACAGGGAATGGAGGTCCGTCTGTGCCTGAAACTTGACACAGGACGTGGTGGAGGCCAACTGCTGTGCAAAATTTCGTTTTCTTAATCCCCCATTAGGCCTGGACCCCATTCTACATAGAGGTATAGTAACCCGGTAAGTAGTAAAGCAAAACTCTGCCAAACAGGCGCGGCAATTTCACCTCTCTTCTTACATTCTCACATACTTAAGGAAACAAACTTTAATATAATACTGTGTACAATACAGATTACTTGATTTTAGAGTTCAAGACGTATATAGCACAAATTTTACCTACTGTATTTAAGGAGGCTGCCTGGATGCCCACAGCAGCGTATTTATTGACGATCCCTCCATTCTAACCTAACTTCACCCCCAGACGCCCTATGATTTTAACCGCCTAGAAGTGCCACTACACCTAGAGTTAGAAGTGCCTAATTCCTATCGAACCAAAACTTCTACACCAACGTATCCTAATCAGTCTGAGAACGATCCATTTGAATAGGCAATTTGGAAGACCAGCGACCGTGTGGTAAAGAAATAAAAATAAATGAGTAAGTGAGTGACACAACTATGGACAAGCACTATGTTCGGCCGCCCCAATGGTTGTGGCAAAAACGGTGGCCAAGCCTAATTATGGAGTGGCCAAGAACTCTTTTACCAGCGTCCGGGGGTATTCCCTGGAAATTCTGGATGCCACTGGGGTAACTAGGCTTATTTCGGGGGTGGTCAGCCCCACTCCAACCGCCCCTCTGGCTGTGGCATACAAGAACACCTAATCATAAACACCTAAACTACGAAAATTACTGACAAATCATTTTCGTATTTTAGGTGTTTTATTTATAATCACTACCTCTGCTTAAAACCCGAGCCGATTAATTTTTTACAAGTGTTACAGCTATACTTAGTTGGTCTATTCTATGAGAAAATATCATTTAAATAAAAATATGAGGTAAAATACCATCAAAGGTGATTTAGTTAATTATTGTAGAAATGCAATTACACAGACAGTACAATTACTCAAACTGGATGGCTCTAGGAAGCAGAAATGCATTTATTAAAGTGTTTCACAGATGCTTACAATTACATAAGCTGTATAAAAATATTGAAACTGGATAGCAGGAGTCACACATGCATCACTCATTTGTAATATCATTTGTAATATCATTTTTCTCAAAATGTATCAGAACCCTTGATAGTGAGTTGTCCAGTCTCAATCCTGTCTGTACTATTAGGACTCAGTAATGCGAGAAAAAAACGCTGATGTCAAATTGATTTCATTGTCTGGACTACAAAAATAGACACTGCCAGCTATCATTTCTTTAGGTGTTCGTATGGACTGCCACAAAATTTTATTTTTCTACATCAAATTCTATATATTCCCGCTTTACGAATGTTGCGGATGGGTCTCCCTTAGCTGGAGAAAAGTTGTCTGAGTATTAATAGTAAATGATATACTGTCAATTAATGTCATTCCTTACAAAATGTTAAAACAATAAATATCCATTCGGTCTAAATCATTTCTTCAGTTTAGACGTTGTTTGTCTACATTCGTCAGTTCTACGCAAGATTAAAAAATGTAATAGTGCAATATACGGTCAGAGATTAGAATACAATATCATACGCCAGCTAATATTTTAACGTGGTAGGTAAAATAAGTTCTCAGAGTAACACCTAGGGGAAGTAACTTTGGTAACCTGGATGATGCAGTGGCCTTGCATCCAGGATATTGGGTGAATTACGCGCCATAGACTCAATGGCCTATGTTACAGAGATGAGCACCGCGGCAAAGAACTTCAAGGCGTCTGTCCCCACCTTTACTTTTACCCAGTATGATATAGTACAGCGTTTTAGTGTCACAGCTTTAATAATACCCAGGCTCCTATGACTCACTGTCAGTTGAAGAAAGCCATCTGTCGTTCGCTGCGACTGAATAGCAGAGGTGTCACGATCATGAGAAAGTTGCAATATCGTCACCCTCATAAACAAACTGCCTAAGTCATTTTTCGGCAATTTCTGGATATTTGCCTACATCAGTTCTTCAATATGTGGCGCACATTCCACATTAAAAAAAGTACATGAATGTTTTTGTCCTATCAAGAAGTTATAAAAGGATAAACATTGAATAAATATGAAAATTAAGAAAATGAGGTTTTTTTTTTCGATTCCCCGAAAAGTAGAAAATATGACTTAGGCAGTTTATGAAGGTGACGAAATATTAATAGAAAGCTACAGAATCACTAAGTCCAAACCTCACACTATCGATTGTAGGTGCCTTGTAGTCTAAACACAGTCTGTTCTAAAAATAAGTACCGGTAATTTGAATATTTGTGTGATTAATAACTCTCCCACTCCACCCTCCAATTTGGCCTCTCGGTAACCTGCACACCATGTTAACAGGAAATGGTCTAAAATGATGATGCTGAATATGATGCTGACGACATAAGGGTGCTGAGCTGCCGTCCTAAAAGAAGTTTCGGAATTTAAATTTTGTTAGAAGTCACTAGTTGTAAAGAAAACTCCGACACGTTTTAAAATGATAGGTCCGCTAATACCATCACATTAAGCTAAATGCGACAACCTTCACATTCGCTTAGAATGAGCGGTGCACATTAGCCCCCACGCATTGGAGGTGTTTTTCACAGGATGAATGCTGGACGTTGCGATCATATGAAGTTTATTCCCAGAGTCAGACGCATAAATAAAGTAAAACGAAAAAATAAGTTTGTGTTATGCTCTATGGAGTATAAGAAGGAAGGTTGTTTTAAGCCACAGACCTGAAATTTCCGCCTTTTGAGAGGGAGAATAGCCATTAGAGATTGAGTGTTCTTCAATCGTGAGGTGTGTATGGGATAAAAGCTTTGCCGGTCATACCAGGATACGCCGTTCCTTTCTAGCTGTACGAATAACAGACAAGATCAACATCAGAAGCCTGACCATGGTTTATCATGTTAAAGTCTAGCGTGCAAGCTGCTCATTTTCCACAGTTATTTTTGTTCACATCGTCATTACTTGATGGGTCATGAATTAGCTTCAGTACACAAAAAACCGTCCGGTATATTGAAGTTGTCGGTTACAAATGAGTAGTTACAAAGGAAAGCAAACAGAAAAAAAAAGGGGGGGGGTGGAGGAAAGTGTAGAGTTTATTCTAACGGAGTCGACTCACCAATAAACTGAAACGTTTGAGCTTCGCTGTGAAACCTGAGCCACTGGTTCACTTCTCCGCCTCTCCCTCTCCCTGACGCTGAGTCACCACGCACACCTGCCCCACCGCATTCACGTATCTGCAAACTGCAAACCATTTTACCGATAGCCATAGCCGAAGCTAACATAACCAGGCTCTAAAGTACTAGATCTTACCCTATTTTAAGTTAACCATGTCATTATCCAAGACCTAACCTAATCTAAACCAAACCTAAACTACACTTTTCCGGAAAAGAAACAGTGCCTGGCCGCACATTACCAGGTTCATATATGGTCAATCCTGGCACACAACAACCATGATGGAAACGCAATGTATACTGTGTAGACCCCATTAAAATCCTTATCGTTCAGATTACCTCTGAAATTTTCTCTCTATGATTGTGTTCCGCACAGCCACTCTTCCTTGTTCTTCCTCGTGGCTGTCTGTGATAGAAATGAATGGAGAGAAATTGTGAATGAATAAATGATGACGCAGCCCTGAGGGGCTACTCTCCCGCATTTTGTCTGATCAGTTGATGAGGTCAGGTGCGGGTAAGGGGGATGGGTCCATTATGATGTGGCAGGGGTAAACCAGCTCTGCTGTAGGGCCCTGCTGCGAATGTCACTGATTCCACTGCGCTGTTGACCTTCGTGTGGTGTGTTGCAGTGAGGATCTGTCCCTTCTCCCCTCTGGGGCTAAGATGCGAATGAGTTTGAGAGGATGAGTACAGTAAATTGGGAGTGTGTCGTCCTGTATCGGCCACCTCCCTTTCCTTGGGGGAAGCAGCCTAGATGTATAGATAGATGGATGATTGTGTTCCCCAGATCTCATATTGTCCTTGTTCTAGGACTATGTGCTCCCAATTTTGTGATCTAAAATTTACCTAACATAACAACTAAAGTAAATGATGACAAAATATAAAGAAAAGGTGAATACTTTACTGGCTGTAATAGCAACTGAGGTGAAAACACACCGTTTTCCTTAATGTTTTGCAGTTTCACACTAACCATACTACTTATCATTATCACTTATTACTACAAAGTCACTTATAAGGTACTGAAGTAACATTCAGAGTTGCCAGGTGAGGAGAAAAAGGAGCATTTGAACACCAAAAATTCACTTATTTGCTTATTTATCTACCACTAATGCATTTACAAGGTAATTTTCTGTCTCTATAAGTACTTATCTTTGGTCCTATAAACCCAGAACAGTCCAAAATAATTTCATAGCATGCTTCACTTTAACATTCACTTGTGTGGTGCACTTCAGTGTTACTTACCACTTCCATATGAGTTGTGGTGGCAGTAAGATTTATGTAAAATTAATTCACTCACCAACGCCTCCATACTCATTATCACACTAGTTATTTTCTTTCATAGTAAACCTAGATATTTTCACAATTTACAGTTTTCTGAAATTTGGAAGCATTCGGAGGTGTGGTAGGCAAGGAAGAACTCTCCCAAACAATGGTCAACCTTGCACTAGACACTCAGATGTAGTTGTAACATTCTTCCCCATGTTTTTCTTATAATTTTTGCATTTTCTCACCATACATACCACTCATTATTAATCATTATTACACAGTCATTTACAAGGTACTGAAGTATCATTTCTTCAGACTTACCACATGATGGGAAAAAATGTAGTTCTTAACTTCACCAAAAAGACACCAATTTACTGTTGCACGTATGGGTTTGTTGATGTCAAGAACGGCGACTCACTCTCTCATGGACTCTATCAATGCCCGTTCAACACTGACTCACTGACTGACTTACTGACTTCACCGACTGTCCATCACTCTTTTCTGACTAGCTGTCTCACACAAACTAAATGCCACTGACAGGATGTTATGCACAAAACTCCGTGCATTACTCTTTGGCTCATTGAGGGTCTCTTTAAATACCTCTCCCAACTATAGTACAAGTGCAGCCCGGAATATTTTAGAGCCTAAGAGAGAAGTCACATTTTCTCGTGCAATAATGCACTTAAATTAGCAATACAAGATAACAATAATGACAAGAACTAATTCCTACGGTAAGAGACAAAGAACACCAAGCATACATGACGAAATCTCTAGAATGTCACTCACATCTCCAGATATAAACATTAACCTCTTCCTATGGTACAGCACTTACTTTCTAGAATGTTCCTCACATCTCTATTAACCATTCCTTTCTGTCTGCTAACTATTGCTTTCATTTTTCCCTGTGCAGTGAATCATCGTTATGTGACTCTGTTTTGATCCTTGTAGCCTCGAGTAAAATACATCTCAACTCAGAGCGGTCATATGACGGTATGTTGACACCATGGCTGCTGATGAGTTGCAGCCGAATTTCTGTTTGACTGATTAGTCTTCTCATTTCCTGTACTGCTCTACATATGCATCATCTCTGAAGTATGTATCATCATCATCATCATCATTCATCATCCAGTCCTACATTGCCCCATGAGAAGCGCAGGAGGCCGGGGCTAGGCAAGTTTGTCTTGACATTTAAGATGAGAGTGACCAGCCTCACTCATCCCTGCATGGCATTACCTGAGCAATAAACCTCAACCATCCCTTGGATATAAACCTTCACCGGCTCAATCAGATTAGAGCGCCGAAATTACTCACTAAACCACCATGCGCCATAATTTGGTTATATGGTTACACAGCGTAATAACTGGTTTCCTGGTGTACAGGAAACCATTTAGCTTGTCACTCAGTGCAGAGTCACCCTCAGGCAGAAGGAACAGGAAAGAATGAAGGAAAGAAATACAGAAGAGGGAGTGTAAAGTCACCCGTAGGCAGAAGGACAAGGAAAGAATGAAGGAAAGAAAGACAGAAGAGGATGGAAGGAAAAAAGGATGGAGGAGAAGAAAGGGCAGATACCTGAGAGCAACACTACATCGAGTGAGTGGATGGTGAGCGCCCCCACCTACCACAAAAGTATGTATCAAATTTATGTATTTGTTCTGCAAACACTTTACACTCGTAGATTCTGTGGCAGCACACAAGGAAACTATTTACGTTATTATATAGAGAAATAAATGGAAGTATCTTGAGGGTCGTGTTCCCGAGAGACGCTCATATTTCATACAATTAGTATTATTATTTTTTTTATATTAAATTTTCATCGGCGAATGAAAAGTCATTCTTAGATTTCGTCTGAACCATGTCCAATAATTCTGAATAACGGACTAAGAGTTAAATGCGGTGGTATAATGAGAGGTGGTTTACTAAAACAGTCGGCCTTGTCAGTGTGAACATTTTTTTTTTTTTTTTTTTTAATGCACAAGTCTCTCTGGATGCAGAACTCTTCGTTAGTCGTTCACTAGCATTTTTTGGACGCGAGGTACTACGCTTGTATTAAGGCCCGATGGCTCCTCATCTATCTGTTCATTTTGTTTTTCTTAATTTCATTTTTGTTACTTCTGGAAGACTTATATTCACCTCTAGAAATCCTCCTTTAGCGAATGGGACAGTCAAGGCTACACCAGACCTCTCCAGTTCGATTATTTAACTATAGTAAAATTGACTAATAGAAAGTGGAAGTTATAAAAGACGTTATCGTTATTATACAGAGAGTAGTTTGATGAATTTTTAAATGTTATTGCCTACTCGGAATTATTTAAAGGTGTGAACAGAGAGGTCTTTCATTATTTTAAAAAAATGAATAAACAATTAAAACCAGTTTACTTCTCCAGTGACTTCCTCTCACTTGAATGAAATGATCTGTTATTTGGTAAAATAAACAACAAGAGTTATCACGATCATGCAAAGGGGGTGTCAAAACTAGGGAATAGAGAAAAAGGAGTGAAAAGAAAAAAAAAGAAAAAGAAAATAGAAAACACTCAAGAAAGCAGCCATCAGTGAGAAGACTAGCTCCTGGATGAGAGAAGGCACCAGCAACAACAACAACGAAAAGTTTCCAATGGATTTAGCATGTTTTGACTGGATGCAAGTTATGACGTACGGACATGGAACTCATTTATTTATTATGTTGCGGAATATTTGTCATTTGAATTCAGGCAAAAATGAATAGAAAAAAAAAAAAAGCAGCAGCACATCAGTTTCCAGTCATTTCAATGTTATTTTCAAAACAAGTGTCTCGGTAGTTACGGCCAATCGGTTGCAACGCAGATCATCCAAAAAAATGATATATACCCGCTGCATAAAAGTCTCCTGTGTTCTTCCCTACAAAGTAATAGAAATTCTGGCATCACAACTGAAACAAGTATATAATAATCTGATTTTTGCTACATTCATACAGTTATATTTGGATCGGTAGAGCCTTTTCGGATTACAGGGGTCAGATATTGCATTCATCCACCCCTCACAACATGAAATCTCTCCTAAACTGAATATAGTAGGCTTTAGGTCGCCAGAATATGCCAAAAGTTTACGTCACCTAAGGCAATGTGTTAAGCTATTCCAGTATTTTGTCTCCCACCCTTTATGTGCACAGGCCAGCTGAATTATTAAATACATTATACGAGGGACAACAACAGGTATGGAAACGACAAAGATTCTCCTGATTTTTATTTTTCTATTAAATAATTATTATTATTTTTACTGCTTTGGACGGAATACATGTACATGGGCGGGCAATGGACTGTCACTTGGCCAATTCATATTACACTTAAGGCGAAATATACGGAGATACGTAGTAAAAATTCAGGACCCCTTTAAAATTCAAGAAAAAATCGTGCATAGTGTCCACTCTCAGTCCCAGGCACATACTCGTTATAGAGAAATACCTCCTCTCCTGCACAACAGCCTTTAGGCTGAGGAAAATCTACACCTTTTTCTGCGAGAAAGGATGTGCGTCAACAATTCTGGTGTAAAATCCTCAAGTTGCCAGAATCAGTAAACTTTGAATGACAGGTACTTACTGATGTGTGCAAAGCCAGTGTAACTCCGTTTTATTTTTTTATTTTTTTATCATCATCATCATCCGGACCTCTTTTCCCACATTAGGGCAGGGTGAGGACATTTTTCTTTAGCTTGTGAAAAGTATCTATTAAACATCAGGCTTCTGTGACTCACTCAGTTAAATAAAATAATCTAGCGTTAGCTCAAAC
Organism: Coenobita brevimanus; assembly: GCF_032717465.1. Classification (NCBI taxonomy): domain Eukaryota; kingdom Metazoa; phylum Arthropoda; class Malacostraca; order Decapoda; family Coenobitidae; genus Coenobita; species Coenobita brevimanus. The sequence continues at coordinate 1,933,033 of NC_137023.1, read as the reverse complement.
TCAGTACTGATGTTGTCACCACCATGAAGGCGTTAACCATCAATTGTGGTGTATGCATAATGATATCAATACTGTAGATGATCCATAGCAAGTGGAAATGTTGGGTGAGAGAGATTCAGGCTTGAGTTTGAATTCTTTATTTTTCTCAAAAGTTCTGGGCAACACAGAACCCATCATGAGACGCTCTGAAGTTGGATTTTGTGCAGCCCGAAACGTTAGGAGGGGAAAAAAATTCAAACTTAACCCTGAGTTTCTCTTCCAGCCAACAATTCCGAGATCAACAGTGTTCTAGATTATAATATAAGAATGCTGTATTGTTACCACGCTGTGAGAAATGTCCACCTACCTGTATTTACCTGTTTCTGTTTAATAATTCACACTAGAGTCATTAGCTCTTCCGCAGCCTGGGTTACTCTGCAGTAAGAACATTCGTCTGGCGTTTGTACTGTGCGAGTATTACGAACCTCATTTTTTGGTCTAAACTTTCTTCAGGCCATTTTTTTTTTTTTTTCTGCGGTAGGTTTTTCTGAAAGCAATATAACTGACTTTAGACAGGAAAAATGCAAACGTTAGTATTTCGCAGTGGCGGGGGTAGTAATGTGCATGAGTGACAGCCAGCATTCTCAAGTTTGAAAGTTTAACTGAGGCACAAAGTTATTCTTGACGGATATTATTCCTCGCCTCTTATGTTGTGTGCTCACCCTCCCCTGCTCCAATAAAACTCAAGCACTCGTAGTTAAGGCTATTTTTCAACACTGTGAATACCATTGATCCGGTTCATATCCTGGCTGTCAAAGAATCCAAACCTTTCCATTCAACTATGTGGACCGGGATAATGTGCAGCGTCTCGGGAAACACCATATGCTCAGTAAATCAGTAGAAATGTTTCCTCCAGAGTGTCGTTATTCCTTTGTTTGGTGTGAAACTCAGATCTCCACTGCTTAAGTCCACATAAAATGAAAATGGTTTAGGTTACAATGGCAATTTTAGTCATTGCTGGATGGATAAAATCGTCAGAATTTACTAAACCGTATTTCGTAGCATATGATGTTCGTTTACGAGTTTTATCTTCCCCTTAGCGACTCCCTCCTTCCCCTCCCGTTCACCGCTTTATAACACCATTTCCCCTTTATACGCACCTTGGCTCTTTTACATACCTCCCCTCCCAGCCCTCTGACACCCACCTCATTTTTTCTCCTCCCCTCACTTCCCCCCGACACCCAACTCACTTCTTTCCCCTCCCCCCACACTCCCTGAAACCCAAACCACTCCTCCCCTCCCTTCCCTATCCCTTGAGACCCGTTCCATCCCTTCCCTATTCCTTGACACACTTCCCTTCCCTCTGATGCAATCACTCATTCCCTACATCTGTTCCTTCCCTACTCCTCCCCTGACATACTCCACCCACTAACACCTTCCCTCTACCTTCATAACTGGACTCCCTGCACTGCCCTCCCACACTCCCCTCCCCCTAGCTTTTCCACAACCCCCTCTCATCCACCCCAGCCCCCCAACCCTATTGTGTACGGGAAGGGCCTACCTGGTTACGAGTCCCCTGCGATGTACCCTTAACCATAACAGTGCTCCTGTTGTAGTGAGTCCCTGGGGAATATTTTAGTATACCTCGACGTGGGTTTTGTAGGAAGAACACTTAAATTTAGTGGGTGGGAAGGTAAGTATGGCCAGCAGGTGTGTTCGGCAGGTGGAAGGGAAGGTAGGTAAGGAGGTGGGTCTGCAGGTAGGTACGTAGGTATACTGGGTGAACTGGTGTGTTGTTAGTTGGCTAGGAATTAAAGCAGGTGGGTAGGTGGCTTTGAAAGGTGGCCGCGGACTGTGTGTGTGTGTGTGTGTGTGTGTGTGTGTGTGTGTGTGTGTGTGTGTGTGTGTGTGTGTGTGTGTGTGTAAAATATGACTATCGTTTTTATTTAGTTGTATCTACTGTCAAACTATTTTATTCAGCAAAGAGGTAACTTAATGGAGTTTGCTTCTAACCTCTTCACTATCTGACGTTTCTCTAGATTAAAAAAAAAAAAAAAAGCCGTCAGGTGGCAACAGAGCTACAGATTATGATTACTGTGTCACTGTCAGCAATTAATGAACCCAGATTAAGGTACTATTGACGATACCACAGTAGGAGGAAGAAGTGTTTTACTTAAAGGTATAACAATATTTGAATATATTTGAACACTGATATTGTAAGTCTATCAAAACGTACAGTATATAAATGTGACATAACTATAATTACCTGTAACCACTTCAGTCCGATGACGTATTAGGTAATCTTGTCTCCGCTAGATTTTATTCAGATTTTAAGATTTTTCGACCTGCAGAAGTTAGATGTACAGTAGTCTTCATCAACACCTTTTAATTCTTTACTTGCTGTTGGGCGGCCGCAACCATCATCCGCCCACTTGATGTACTGCTGCCTACTTCTTCCTTAGGTGGCTCTACACTGAATAACAAGCCTAATGGTTTTATTTAACTCAGGAAACCTTTTTACAACGTAGGATAGTAAACGTGCAGCTAAATTTCATGATGATGTGGAACCTATTATGGTGCCCCTGTTAAAAGGGTGGAGAGACGCAAATGCGGTGTACATCCAGAAACCAAACATCCACACAATTCCCCGCGCCTCGCTGTGGCAAGGAGCAGTCCGCCACATGAGAACATTTTACTACACGGACCAGCCCTGCAGGGGCGACAGCTTACCTGCGGTTGATGGATCTGTTCGATCAGACAGACCGGAGTTGATCTGCTACTACTACTAGTACTACTACTGCTACTACTACTACTACTGCGACTACTACTACATCCTTACTACTCCGTCTTTCATAAGTTGGAAGAAATCGTCTCCGAGTAGAGAGTATAAGATCTATGAACACGTCATTGGATTTAGGGGATTAACAAAGATAAAACACTGACTATTATATGATACTGAGACAAATAAATGAGATTACAGCTGGTGTCAAGAGTAACTATGGGTATACAGTAAACAAAAATTCGTATGTGTGTACTGGAGGTGCAAGGTTGGAATAAAAAGGCGCGTTCACACGTGTGCTGGAACAAGTGCTGGCAACACGTAAACAGCACAATAACGTACAAGCTGCAAACATGCTCGTTACAGCACCGTCCAGATAATGTTGGCAACATCATGATAAAGTGTCAGCTGCGCGCCTCGTATGGACACTCTTATCCCAGCACCTCAGCTGCCAGTAAATTCGATGCTCCACGGAAACATGTTTGCATACACCCGTCTAAATACTGCTGCATACATGTATCCAAACATGTTGCCAGCTGTGTTGTCAACACACGTTCGAGGACACGTGTGGACGCACCCTAAGAGAAATCTGGAATGATGACACAAGAAATAATTGTGACATGGCAAAAGGATGCAGTGGACAGCATGTAGGTAAACCGGTACTGCAATGGGGCAAGGATAGCCAAGAACAAAAGTTCAAATATTTCACCTCTTCTATCGCTTATTGTCCTCTGGGGGCTATCATTCAAAAGTCGAGAGAAACCTGTTTCTTTGTTCAGAGATAATTCTCTTTAATGTGATATGTTAGGGCGGAAAGTGAAGATGCCTTAATTATGAAGGAGACGCAGTAGAACAGAAGGCGAATGGCATAGGGTGTGTTTGTTTCAGCAGGGTGACGTCCTCCAGGTAGGTCTCAATGTAGATTTTTCTGGCATGGAGGAGGGGCGTTGCACATTAGCGAAGGTGATGATAGGTTGTATTTTTGTCAACGTGAGACACCTTCCAGCACCTCTTCATTAGAGTTATTTTACTTATTACACCTTATTATTCTTTTTTGTGTTATTTACAGTATATTTTCATTACATCGACACAGACTGCATATATTACATACAACAATAAACAGTCACAAACAGAAATAACCTGCAGCAAAGTGCTCAACAAGGTGCTAGAGAACCTCCTGTGCCAGCGAGAGCGCAGGCATATGAGTGATGAACTTCTGCCTTCATTAGCACCTGCCAGCACCGGTGCAATTGTCTCAATGAAAGGAGCGCCCCGCCTCGGCCGGCTTATGTTGGATCAAGGGGGTTCTCTGCACAAGACAAGTGTAAAAAGAAATACTTTGAGGTGGATTACATCGCTAGAAAGTTAGAGTTTCAGACACTGTATAACAGCAGGGAAGCTGGAAGGCGAAATAATAGACTTAGAGTATGGTAGAGAGAAACATTAGAACCGTGGAGGATTGTTTTGGGAAGAGGTGACTTTATTGAATGATGACTCAAAGGATGCCTTTGTCGAGACCATCTCTCACACTATGCGGCGTCAATCAGTATTTGCCTATATAAATAGGTACCCTAAATGCTGTTTAAGCTTTTGCCTGGTATTCTCTCAAATATTTTGAATTTTGTACATTTATACACATTACACGGACACTTGGAAATAATGTACTTACCTAGTTCATTAATCGTTCCACTGTAGACCTTCTTTCTGTTCGCTTTTTTTTTTTTCTTTTTTTTTTTTTAATGTGGGATCATCTCTAGCCTGGTCACTCAGTATCACACCATCAATTTTCATACGCAAGATGCCTCAATCTAGCAAAGCTCTGTATGATACTGCACTTAATCTTACTAAGGATTTCCACCTGCACTGTACCTCACCAGCGAAGCCCCATGTGGTGCTACATCTATCTACTATCCATTTCAGACCCTATGAGGCATCGTTTTTCGCAAATGTGTTCTAAACAAACAGTTGGATCAATATGACATTTTGGCACAGCTTGTTTGACACCGTCCCCTAATTTATGGCACTACAGTGCATTGCCAAGTGTGTTTCATAAAGGAGTTTACTCTTGGCTTTGAAGGCGAAGCTGGCAAGAGCCGAGTAGACATTCGGACAGGGGAAGGTTTTACGTGACGTAGTTGTGACGTGTATCACTCCACCACCTCTCCCTCCACTCCTGTCCTCCCTTCCCTCCCTCCTTGCCTTCCTCCTACCCCGTATCCCCACCTTCCCCCTCGCGCTCCCATCCTCCTTCTATCCTTTCTTCTCTCTCTCTCTCTCTCTCTCTCTCTCTCTCTCTCTCTCTCTCTCTCTCTCTCTCTCTCTCACAGCGTTGTACATGAGACATGAAGCCATGCACATGTTTCTTGTCTATAATGGCAGATAAATCGAAAGTATATGCTACGTATGGTAGGGTTTTCTTTTTCTGCAAACGATAGTGATTGCTGCTCCAGCGTAATTGGCTGTTGCATAAGTGTTGTATGAGGTTTGTTGGGTAATTATATAACCATTGAAGGTAGCATATGATCCTCTTTCCCACAGGCTACGTTGTGTATATAATGGGATGAGGTACCTGGGGCTTGATCATTTATAGGAAATTGGGTAGGAGTCGGAAAGGAATACGGGTGGAAATGGAGCGGAGATTCAAGAGCAGAGTAAGAACGTAAAACGAAATTAAAATGAGAGGTACATAAACAAATTACTTCTGACGTTAGGAAGACAGTGTCATACGATCATCGTTCTTGTAGACATGTGTTAAAAAGTCATTGCAGACAAAGATAGAAAGCGGATATATGATGGGTGGAGTAATAATACAGATATTTGAACATATATTTTAATCTTCATCACTATCGAGAAACAGCTCATCCTCTCATCCTCATCATCGCTGTCGATGGTGATGCAGACGGGGTCGACACCTTCGTGTATGTTGTCAGAAGACCAATACTCGTCTTCGAAGGCTCTGGCTCGTCGTACCGCACCTGCCCACACCTTTGTTGCGCAAAGTTTGGCTTCTCCTAGCCTGACCTGTAGACTTGCCTGGGTGAACCGCTGCAACGAGAAGTGCACATACCGCTTCATGCAGCCCCGCACCTGCTCGATGGCTTTAAGCTCTGGATGTGCAGGTGGCAGTCGGACGACTTCATGACCCCATTCAAGGATGATATTGTCAACCGTGTACCGTGGTTCTGGCCGGTCCTTCTTGCAGAGTTGCAGAAGCTCGGGATGTGTGGCGTGTGGTGGGAAGGGGATCTTGCGACGATCCAGCCATTTCACCAGCTCCGCGTTGTTGGTGGCGGTGGTGGGGCAGCGACTCTCCTCTGTCAACTGGCTGTGGTAGGGCGCATTATCAAACACTAGCACCGATGACTCAGCCAGGGCCGGTAGGAGCTGCGACATGAGCCAGTGGAGGAACAGGTTGCTGTTCATTTCCCCGTGGTAGTCACCGGTGTTATTTTTTGCAGGGAAGCACAAAAATGAGTCATTAACGAAACCGTGGACTGTGCCACCTGCTACTACCACAAATCGTTCCCCTTCCCCAGGTGGCACCTGTCTGCTGTAGGTAGCACTAGTGGCAGGCTGGGATGTGTCTACCCACTCTTTGTTGTGCTGCATGCGAGTGGTGAACCACGTCTCGTCCACGTACACCACCTGTCTTCCCTCCTTCCGATGTCGCTCGAGTGCTCGGAGAGCCTCAATACGGCGGCACACGACATCCAACGACTCCTTCCGCACGTATATTTTCCACTGTGACGTCCTGTAGCGGAACCCCATGTTGTGCAGCACTCGCCACATCGCCGTCTCTGAGATTTCCCTCGGAATAATACCTACCATCTTTAAATCTTCTGTCAGGGTGCCAACAGTAAAGGTTTTCTTGGTTGCAAACTTGGCATGTACATGGCGGCGAATGGCACCAACAGTGAAATTGTCAAAGACAGGTGGTATGGCAGGGGGTGTCGGGAGTCTGGCGGTGTTACGGGGGGAGTGGCTGTCCCAGGTGGTGTATCTGGGCAAGAACCCGTGCTGCGCTGCACCATCAACCGCATTGCTTTTACGGTCATTCCCATGGCCTCTGCAACACGATCATAAGGCCTGTGTGGGGAAGCCAAATCTGTAGATTAGATAAAATACTTGCAAATATAATATGTAACGAATTTTGATAACGGTATCATGATCAAAATAATTTTCCCTTTTATTGTCATAGATAGCAGTGAAACATACTGACTGTTTTATCTGTAACTACGAAATATAACTATGATTAATTACTTACCTATTCATACTAATCCTAATTTTCTTAATGCTTTTCTCTTGGTTAAAGACATGGAAGAGTCGAAGCTCAATTACTCTTTTGCACCCACGCGGACATCGTATCATGTTGGCCATGACCGACAGCGATGAAGCACACCTTCCTCCACAGCATGTGGCTATACACCTTCTCCGGCCGCATGCTCGTGAGCTACCACGTTAACTTTTTCACATACCAAACGCCGTATACCGGTCAAACAAGGTAGAACAGCGATCACGATCGTTTGCATAAACGATCCTACCATACTCGGGATATACTTTTGGGTTATCTGCCATTATAGACATGTAATATGTGCATGGCTTCATATCTCATGTACAACGCAGTGAGAGAGAGAGTGTGAGAGAGAGAGAGAAAAAAAAAAAAGAGAGAGAGAGAGAGAGAGAGAGAGAGAGAGAGAGAGAAGAAAGGATAGAAGGAGGATGGGAGCGTAAGGGGGAAGGTGGGGATACGGGGTAGGAGGAAGGCAAGGAGGGAGGGAGGGGAGGACGGGAGTGGAGGGAGAGGTGGTGGAGTTATACACGTTACAACTACGTCACGTAAAACCTTCCCCTGTCCGAATGTCTACTCGGCTCTTGCCAGCTTCGCCTTCAAAGCCAAGAGTAAACTCCTTAATGAAACATACTTGGCAATGCACTGTAGTGCCATAAATTAGGGGACGGTGTCAAACAAGCTGTGCCAAAATGTCATATTGATCCAACTGTTTGTTTAGAACATATTTGCGAAAAACGATGCCTCATAGGGTCTGAAATGGATAGTAGTATTTCTGTACTAATAAAGCCAGAGTTTACGAATGGGCAGGTTGCAGAATTTTATACATTGTATAAATTTCACTTTTTATTGTATTTCTAACAATGGCAGGCAAACACATACAAATACGTTCTCTCTCTCTTTCTCTCTCTCTCTCTCTCTCTCTCTCTCTCTCTCTCTGTCCATCTATCGCCAGACGCCTAATCCCGTAAGGGCTGGTCACAAACGAATCGCCTTCATGTCCCACTGTCCTGTGTTATCTGGCTGCCTCTCTCCCCAACTCGTATCTCCCTCCTTCATATACCTCTTCACCCCATCGTTCCATCTTCGGCCTCCCCCTCCCCCTCCTCCTCCTCCCCATCATCAGATACTCAGTCTCCCAGTTCACCTCCTAACCGCCATCTCATCCTCAGTCAACTCCTCCCGTTGCTCCCGGCCATCTCATCTTCGGTCTCCTCTTCCTCCCCACCATTTCATCCTCGGTCAATCCCTCCCCCTCCTCTCCATCTCACTCACATACATTCCTAGCCAGTCTGCCATTCTCCATCCTCTTCACAGTGTCAACCCGTTTCGTTCACAGTTTCTAAAAACAAAAACAAAAAAAACAAAAAAAAAACAGATGCAATCATAAATACAGATACACCTCTGTACGATAAATAACTACACGTCAAAACAGTGATACGACATTCGGAAGACAAGGTTTTCAGATAATATGTAACCGCTTCATACTTTATCGACTGAAACTGTGGCGGTATTGGTGTGCAAAATTGAAACTGGGGCGGGATTAATGTGCAAAACCGTACAGTCGGAAGGAGTAAAGGTAATTTGGAGCGACTGTTGACCGAGGAATTCTGTTCTGGTTGAGGAAAGGCGATTTACTCCTGGCGAGAGAAGCCCTTCTTCCTGAAACGTTTAGGAAAAGACAATTCTTTGGTGTCCTGACAACCTGAAAGTTTAATTTCCCCACTAGTTTAATTTCCGCACTTGTTATTTTGTGTTGTTGGTCCAGTACTATGGGGGTAGGGGAGTAATCACATATGCACCTCACGGTGACTTTCGAGACTTCAAACACTTGTGCGTAAGACTGGATGTGACTAGCGCTGTGTAGTAAGAGCGTGCAACGATTATGTTCATGCCCAGGGGAAGGCGGTGACTGAATCAGTACAGAGACGGCATGCAGTCCTAGTGGACCCAGGTTCGAATCACGGCTGGGACAGGTAACAGTTTAAGGATTTCAATTTCATAAAAAGCAGACTTTCCTGATCTACCAGAAGACCCGCCGACATGTCGTAAAAATATCCCCGCTAATACCAGTACGCTAGTCCTGTAAGAGACAGCCCTAGCATGTATTCAATATGGACGGTGGGTGTTAGCGCCGAAGTGGTGACATGTGGAGGTGTAGGAGGACTACTGGGCCTTGGGATAGGCCACTGCCTCCGAGAAATAAGCCCTGAAGCCTTTGCCCAGAGTCGGCCACATTAAAAAAAAGTGCTCGCTCTCTTTCTCTCAAATCTGTATGTAATTCACCGGGGCGGTCAGGATCACTTGATGGTCGTGATCGTCAGCTTTTACCCTCCCGGAAGGGAGCTGAGAGCTCATATAGTCCGATCTAAGGGCAAGGCTGTGACCTTCACACACCCGTCCCCTTGCTCAAGGGGGACAGTAACCACCCACTTCGTCAGTGAAACTTTTCGCAACCTGAGCGAGGCGCGAACTCCCGTCTACCAGATGGCAAGCGAGAACGTTACCACTGCACAAGCGAGCGGTGTGTGTGTGTGTGTGTGTGTGTGTGTGTGTGTGTGTGTGTGTGTGTGTGTGTGTGTGTGTGTGTGTGTGTGTGTGTGTGTGTGTGTGTGTGTGTGTGTGTGTGGAACACCAGGGTGATTAGCACAGCATTCGGCTTCCTTGAAGCACATTAGGATGATCACGACACACGTCTGTGTGGCACAACAGGATGATCGTTTCTCTCTCTCTCTCTCTCTCTCTCTCTCTCTCTCTCTCTCTCTCTCTCTCTCAAACATGGACGATCATCACGGCATAGTGCACCGCGGCACTCTGGTTGGGACCCACTCCTACAACTAATTTCACTATGTCTTAGATATTTTTTTCTATTATTATCTTATAAATAAATCGAGTTTCAATCCCGTGAATCTGAAATGAAATCGTGGTGATCTGCAATGGATCAATATCATGTAAGAAAGAGAGAGAGAGAGAGAGAGAGAGAGAGAGAGAGAGAGAGAGAGAGGTACAATAAGGGTTTATAATACGATGAGAGAAAGAAGTCAAATGGTTAATGACAGTGTTAGAATTCGAACAATTTGATGAGACAGTAACAGAAACAGGTCAAATGATTTAACTGTACGATAAGAACTGTAACGGTATAGTAAGACAGGCAGAAGATTGGTACAGTAAGAGCTATTATGGTACAGTAAGACTGGTGAGATTAAGTGATTTGAAGGTACGGTAAATTATGTTATCGTGTGGTAAGAGAAGTGATTCAAATGGTTCAAAATGGTTCAAATGGTTCAGAAGGGTCAAATGGTTCAGAAGATTCAAATGGCCCATAATGGTTCAGAAGGTTCAAATGGTTCATAATGGTTCAGAAGGTTCAAATGGTTCAGACGGTTCAAATGGTTCATTGTAATGAATGGCAGATAAATGGATTGGTAAAGAAACAGACAGATAAGCAGATAGACAACAAGAAGGAACACTCACGGTATGCAACACCCGCACCCCCCAATTAATCCAAGGGCTGAACATTTGACTTTGCCATGTGACCTTGGCCTCTGAAGATTTCTTTCAAAATCGAAATCTTTCCCGGCCTTACCTGAAGCTTTCTGCAAAGTTTAATCTAAACTGAATAAAATCTGATTCAGTTGGCCTTGCCATGTAACCTTGACCTTTGAGTTATTATTGTCAAAAACAAGAGGTCGACCTCCTGAGTGATCTTGACTTTTCCACAAAGTTTGATTCAATTTAGATCAGTCCAGACACATTTTGGACACACACACACACACACACACACACACACACACACACACATACTGATCAAAATCTGTTCTTGCCCTCCGACTCTGATCTTCGACTGATTGTTTTCAATATCGAAGCCCTTTGAAGACAGAAACCTGTACTTTACAGGGGAAATATCATCGTGCTCGAGTGCCAGAGGGTTAGCCTCTTCATGCCCACAGTGGGGGCGGAGGGACATTGGTTACAAGACTGTGACAATGTAGGATAACTTTCACCTGGTCGAGGTGTAGTGGCTGCCTGGCTCTCTCATAAGGGTCCCGTGTTCGATTCCCGGCATAATGGCAATATATTGGAGGATAAAGCCCTTTGTTCTTGCATTACTCTCAGACCTCCCCCCCCCCTCCCAGGTTTAGTCTATATTGGATAAATAACAAAGCTGACCTTGCTAAATCAAAGTCTGACCTAGCCCAGTGACCTTGACCCTCGAATTATTGTTTTCATTAACAGTAGTAACCCCTTGGCTAACGTACACTCATCCACCAAGTCTGGTTAAAAATTGGAGGGAAAAAAATGAGTTGTCTCGTTTACTTACAGACAGACACACGTCGAGTAAAACGTGATATCCTTTCTCACTTCGCAGACGCAGTCGCAAATATAGTAAATACACAACGGTGGTATTCTGAAATACCGGTATATAGCCAGAGAAAAACACGTACTTTTCCTTATATAAATTCTGGTATTTCTGTTTGTCACTTCGTCAAATCACTTGCTTCATTTCTGATATTTGTACTAAAATTTTTAACCACGCTCAAAAAAACGGAGGAACGGGGGCTGTTACATTCCGGGCTTTTATGTTTTTCCATTTTTCATATATTTCCAGCCGTCTGGGACTGCTTCCATATACCTTCCTGACAGTTTTTCCCCTGCAAGGGATGTGATGATTATACCACGTTCTTGCTTTGGTTCTGTGCTGCAAAACTCCTGTCAGTCACATCCCTGCATTACCGAAGGTGGTAATTTTGACTGCTGATGAAAAACAAATTTATGATTTAATTTTACAGTAATTACTTGTTTTTGTCAGCCGTGTTCATGGGACAATATTACTGACATATGCTCACCGTATTAGACAATGGCATTTCATGTTATGAAAAAAAAAAAATACCGCAAGAGTTTTATTAATATTTTAGTCTCATATATTTCGCAATTAATGTCAACTTCACATGCAGATGACCCAGGATTCCTGCGACTGTAGCAGCATCCCCAGCACTGTTATTAGATGTTTTTTATTACTGTTTTAAATTATATAAGAAACCTTTAGCATCTAAATTATTTTAATAACTAAAAATACTTACTTTCACATATGTTATGGGGTGTTTCGAATAAAGTGCAAAGTTCTGATGGGGGCAATAAAATATTGCTAAATATCTACAGTAATTATTTACTTTAGGGTCTGGAAGATTCCCCGTTACCTGATGTGTAGCAAACACGAGGATTGATGGGCAGGCCAACCCCTTCAGTCAAAGGATATGTTATTATTATTATAAGAGAAAGGTCGTGGGTTCATGAATTAATCCACGATCCACGACCACCCTTTCTCTTATAATGATTCTCAGGTGGTAATTAAATTCAGCAGTTCAGTTGATGCTTTACTAGAAAAAAAATTACTAGCAGAAAAGTATAGACCTGAAATTAATGTAGCTTATTATGCTTAATGGATTCTTTGTTCGAACCTACAGATTGTTTGGTTTGTTTGCTTCAGTTTGGGGGTTTGAGTTTAGTGTTCGAACAGACAAGCGTTGTTTCAGTTGAGGGTTTGAGTAGGTTACATTGGGTCTTCCTTGAGTAGTTCTTGGCATTTCTTTTTGAGTTTTTATACGGGGAGGAGGGTTGTTTTTCGTGTTTGTACTTTAGTTTTATATTTTCAATAAAGTCCTGGTCTGTGCTGACTAGGACAATTGCAGTACCTGATGATGGCTTCAGGAGGGCTGAAAATTCGGAATTGATAATGTCTGAAAGAGTATTCACCACATTCTTTTTTTTTTTTCCATTAACATTGACAATATGTACTAGAGCTGCAGGGACTGAGGGACAATCGTATTTTTAGCTTCGAATTCTTTCCCGATTCTTGGGCAAGTCAAAATTCTCCACAAAAATCGAAGACAGATTTAGCTTTCACCATTTACGTTCCTGAATTGACTGTTGGTGTTAACAAAATGACATTAACAAATGAATGAACATCCGAGACAAACGTGACATTCATTTGGTAGTGACTAATAAAGTACACGTTCTACAGTATGTCATTGTGAGCATTGTTACTCACTCTGTTATCATTCAGGCTCCTATGACCCATTCTCAGGGGAACATGAGTCAGCTGGGATAGAATACTAGAGGTGAGCTGATCATAAGCAGGTTAACAATATTATAACCTGTTTTCATCTGACGGAACAGGACCACTAACAACCTATATACTAAGTCGTGGATACATGAAATGAGACTAACCTTAGTTACTCGTATGAGATAGGAATGAGCCTCCTTGGTTACTAGTTAAATCAACTCTTCAATCTGCTCAGAAATGGTTAGAAATCTCACGTTAGAGCAAACTTTCAACAGTATTGACATTTAGACTCGTGACTCTCCCAGCTTCATAAAATTGCTTCGCGATATCCGAAACAGAATTACAAGAATTTTCCCGACCACAAAAGGGTTAATGGTACCAGTCTTATCACCCAGTATCCTTTGACTTACTCTCAGCTTAATGAAGCATACTAATTTGGCTGGGATAGAGAACTACAATTGTTTCAGCCTTGAGATGGTTATTGTTGGCAGTATTAACACCCTTTAAGTTCATAGTCTATCCCAAGCTAACAAAACTGCATGGTATTAGATGGAAAAGAACTCTAGAACTGTTCTGACCATGAAAGGGTTAATGACATCAGCATATACACACAGGCACCAGTTACCCACTCCTTTGAATAAAATCATCTGGTGTTGAGTGGTACAGAATCCCAGAATTTCCTTAATAATGAGGTGATCGTAAACCTGAGATACGAAATGGACGGGACGGCAAACGTTTAAATTTTAGCATCATTACTGAACACATGATAGGAAATAAAAAAGTGACATCTACCTCGTACCTGATTGCATCAACACATCTGCAGTACAGTCTAACCAGCTCACAGCCGGCCGTTAGACCAATGGATTGTGTCTTGTTTGCCCTTGGATGTTCGTACTTTGAAATGGGAGCCAGGACTGTAGAGCCGACAGACAATTGTATGTCTTGGGGGAAGACTTAGCCTTAACAAAAATTACCATCTGCATTAACGAACCCCCCACGAAGTCTGCAGGCCTTAATTTAATACTTCTTTTGATGTACAGTACTACAGTACTGTGGGAGTTGTGGCTCTGTTATTTGTATGTGCTGCGTGTATTGGTGTATTTTCAATCGCGCAGTCCACCAGGGCGTAGACCAGTCATTTTTCTTCAATATTCTGGCTTAAAGTGGTCTACAGCCTCTGGACCCCATGCTTTCAGTTGTAAAAAAAAGTCGTTTCATTGTTTAATCGTATAATTTTGAAACTACATAATATTCAGGAAAGTTTAATGAGACTGGAAAATCTGTGCTCACTGTCTCCTTGCTTATCGTAATGAGTCGGATCTGTATTCACGACAGCAGCTGTACACACAGCAAAAAAACTATCGTTACAGGGGGGGTCCGATGTGTTTCATACTGAACAACCTGGCTGTCTCGCTAGGGTTGGTAAGCCTGACAGTGGGTGAGTTGCCAAATAGGACGAGGTAGAAATATGCATGGGAGAAGCAATGGATATAGCTTATAATAAATATGCAACAAACACACGCAGGGATACCAATGGAGGAGGCTGTTATCAAAAACCTTCATTCGTGTGTCATTTTATATCGCGCAGAAGGTGTAACGATAGTTTTTTTGTTGTGTGTACATGGATGGTATTATAAAAAGATCATTAATTTTTTATAGTTAGTTTGGAGGCCGTGGGAAGGAAGAGTTGACTGCCTACAGTATACAGTGAGGGTATTACGTATCATCGTCAGGTGTGGTGAACTGCTTGGGAAACCTCAACCATCGCACACACGAATTAGCCCCGGAAGCCCAAACACGTCTTTATTGTGTTCGTGTTACGTCCAAACGATTTTTTACCAATTTAAGGAGAGCGCCTTCGTAGTGAAAGGGATATATCTGAAGTTACCAGGTAGTTCGTCCAAAGCCGAATAAAGTACCCTGCATAGCAAGAAGAATATACAGGACTCCATCGTGTGAAGACGTTAATCTAGTCAACATATGAGCTTTGTTATGCAAGTTTTAAAAAATTTAGAGCAGTGGTTCCCAACCTTTTTGGTCCTGTGGCCCCCCGAGAAAATTATGAGAAGCTCCATGGCCCCTATATAACTCAGATCGTATATTTATATATTTTTAATATTTGATATTGTGCAGAAAACGGTAATTACCCCAATATACTTAAGGCTAAACTAGCACAGTAAGGTATATTTCATACTTGATTTCTGTCAGGTTTTACCCAGACCAAATACCTTATAATATATTACCAATAAGGCCCATGGCCCCCCAGTCAATGTCCCATGGCCCCCTTGGGGGCCATGGCTTCCAGGTTGGGAACCGCTGATTTAGACGATACAACAAAAAGGTCGGGTTTCCAGTATATAATAGCAAGCTGTAAATTTCAAATCTGCGTAAATAGCCTCCATGAAGATATAATACCAATACTGGAGAAGCGAATTGAAGGAAATTGGGCGTAAAATGGATAAAGGGCAAGAGAGAGGGGAGGGGAACGTGGGAAGGGTGAGAGAGTTGAAAGAGCATTTACAGTCAAGGGACGAAAGTTTGCCTACACTGTACTTTCCACCCGGCTGTAACGATGGATGATGTTACGTAATATATTTGCGAAACCAGTATGAAGCGCACAATTGCAGGGTATGAGAGTAAAAATTAGTTTCCGACTTTCCTTTGACTTTGAAGGAAGAGTGAGAAACATGCAAGGCAGGGTATGATACTGGCGAAGGAGTGGCAGCGAATTATTGGTTGTGGTAGTACAGTCGGTGACTATTTATCCTTATATTTCACCAATTCTGTTTTAGGAGAGGTGACAAATTTTTTGCTGTTTGCACAAGTGGGATAAATTATTCTACTTTTCTTTGAATCTACATTAACTCTTCAGAGGAAACTTTTTGGTTAACCCAAGACGATGTTACTCAGAGATCCTTCCAGCTACAGGGGTTTAGTGCAGCCTTCATTAGCCACAAGTCTCCCCTAACTTGAACCAGGGAAAGACACCCACACGGGGACGCCCTGTTGCGGCTGATTTAAGACCCTCAAACATTTAGGAATTTAACTAGCCAGCATGTCATTTTCCTTAGAAAGTTGAACACTCTTTTTCAGTGTACATTTATACGTTTCACAAATGTCATTACCAAATTTTTTTTTTTTTTTTCATCAAACCTTGCACAGAAGTATAACGGAGGAGAAAAAAGAAAGAAAAGGGAAGAAAGGGAAGAGAAGGAAGAAAGAAGAAAGCAAAAGGACGAGGAAAAACAAAAACGGTATAAAAAGCATCCCAAACAGTTTGAGAGAGAGAGAGACAGAGACAGAGAGAGAAGGGGGGGGGGGCATTAACGGGAGGGTGCCAAACTGAAACGGAGTGTACCGAACTTGAATCCACCTACAGTATAATGAGTTGGGCATGGGTGGGATGTCGCTGTGATGCAGTAAAAGTGGGATTTTGATTGGCTGAGGGGGATAGAGGGAGATTCTGGTTGGCTGGCCAGGGTAAAGAAGGCGGGTAATTGCCTGGGACATGCGACAGGAGGCCTCGCTTCTGATGAAGTATTTCGCAAATATTTTTACTGTTCCCGACGACATAGATATAGATACAGACAGAGATAGGGATAATAGACAGACAAGGCAGATAGATAGAAATTGTCACTGAGTTGAGCCACGCCCCTCTCCCCACTTGACCAATCAGAACGCTCGCTTCACTGAGACCAAACTGTGACGTCATCGAATAAACCACACCCATGTGCTGAAAAATATTGTGCAAATTTTCCTTACTGTTTCCAGCGTGATGTGAGCATGAGCGTGCTCAGTAAGAGTGTCTGTATTACCAAGCCACCTACTGATTGGGTACAACGCAGATCTTGTATGCATTGTTAAGGGTCATAATGTTTCAACTGAGAGCTTGGTGTGAACGAGCCCCCAGTGGCTGACGATAATCCTTCACGCGTGAAAAGGTGACAGAAAATATACAGATAATTGTGTATTGTAGCTGACTGAGCTCAGTAATGTGGGATGCAGGCACATCAAACAGTTCACACACACCACAAAGCCCGCCAGGAGACAGGACGTGTGTGCTAGGCAATCCCTAGGTCCTGTTCTCCCCACTTACTATTTTTTTAACCAGCCCATACCCCACTGACCGGGCTAATGTATGGCCCGGCCTGCAATAAAGTTGCAGGAAATCTTTGAACGAACGAACGAACGATCAAACAGTTACAGGTAATCTATAAAAAGTTTAGTTTCGTATACACTATTGTGCTTTCAGTTTTAGCAATAACGCCGTCGAGTTCGGAGAATTGAAAAATCGTTTGATTAGTTCGGAGTCTCGGACACGTAAAAGAATTATTTTTCGGGGCTGTGCCGAAGAGGTGGTGGTTCAGTGGCAAAAGGATAAACTGCCGAATGTAAGCTGGGACTTGTGTACCATGCTGGGGCAGAGAACTGTTTGAAGATTTGAGTTTGGCTATTTTAGGAGAACGACTTTCCACAAGAACCGAAGACATTTAATTGAAGAAAAAAAAAAGTCTTGAATGAGATTTTCGGTATAGGGGGTACGGTAAAAGTGCCCAAGAAGTCTGGAAAACATTTGTGGTGTGAAGTAGGACCGCTGGGCCTCGGGGAAAGTTGTTATATATATGCCCTTAGACGGAATCAAAGCTGAGTCTAGGGACCCAGTTTACGGTCTCGAAACTGTCATGGCCAAATGAGATTTTGCTACACAGAAACAACTGAGTGAACTGGAATCTGTCTTCTGTTTCAGTAGGATGAAGTCTGTTATTGTATATTCATGCTTCCTCCAATCTAAGTAATTCAGCTTTCGAGAGAGATCTTGTATTGAGGGGTTAAACGAAAGCTGCATCCAACCTCAGTAGGTCGAAAAGTATCCCCAAAGCTGAGTAAAACTGACCGGTGGTGGAAGAAGGGATAAAATGTATGATATTTCGTGATTCCAGAAGTCTAAAGGTACTTATGATCCATGAGAGAGCAGGTGGTGCATTAGAAAACACATTCAGCTGAAAACAGGACGAACCCGAGATCGATTACCGGTGAGGTCAGATTGCAGGGCACACTTTGATTCCTCCGTGTCCACCCAAGAGTACGAGTAGGGATCCGGATGTGTCAACTGTTGAGGGTCGTTTTCTAGGTGAAGACTAGAACTTAGCAAATACTCTCTGCCTTAATGACGCTATGTGATCGACAGGCATCATTATAACCTCCTCCTTCCCCCTTTTTTAACCAGTAGAAGACCTTGTACATTTCGGCATCCGGCTTCATTAGCTGGGAGACACATATTGCACATGTAGAAGTGTTGTTGACGGAAGCTGTACGTGTGCCAGGACAATGAGAACAAAAGGGACAACGGAGAAAGACGACGTGAGAAAAGTCAATTAAAGAGGCACAGCGACAGAAAATCATGGATGGGAGATAAGGTACCGAAACAATGAAAGACGATACGGAAAAAGAACGGGAGTGCATTTGAGAGATATAAGACAGAACAGAGTGGGAGAAAATACGAAGAGGAAGAAAATGAATGTAAAGCCGAAGAAATAAGGCAAAAAAGATCATAAAAGCAAACGTAAAATGAAATGAGAACACGTGTGAGAAAATAAGGAGAAAAGATAAATTGGGAAAAAGTAAATATACGAAAAGTGAGAAAGACCGTGAGAGGAAATGTTGAGAGACAGGCAGACAGCAAATGAGACAAAATACAGAGAAATACGGTTAGAGAATATACAGAACACAGCAAATGTAAGAGAATAGAGGAAAATAGCAGAGAGAGAGAGAGAGAGAGAGACAGCGTAAGGGAAAATACAAAGAGGACAGTCAGAGAAAGACAACGAGAGCAAATGTGAGAAAATAAGGGAATGCGTAAGGAGAGAAGCTGGGAGGGGAAATGAAAGAGGGGAAAGGGAAGGGAGAACAAAAGGGGAGAGTGAGGGGAAATGAGAAAGCACTAATACAAAAGGACTAAGCGTGAAGGGGAGGACGGGAAGGGCATAAAGGAATAAGAGGTTGGCATTAGTGAACGTAGGCGAATGTAAAGAGAGAGAGAGAGAGAGAGAGATTCTGTGCACTGTGCTGTATAGGCGGTGGGTTACATAGTTGGGTTATTTAATTTAAAAAAAAAGTACCTCCACCCTCTCCACCGCCCACACTTGCCTATGTGGGTAAAAAGAGAGAATGAGCCTCTTCAGTCCAATTATAAATTTTCTGGTTTATCTCTTGCTACGTTCAGACTATTTTATTCATAAGGAGAGAGCACCGCACTGTGATATATGCACTGAAGGATGCTAGCTCTTGCAGTACAAAAATCTCTCCAAAGGTGGCTAAAATCGTCGGTAAACTGCAAGTATTAGTGGAAACATCCGTCATCGAACTGCCGTCCCAGACAGATGCTAAAAGAACAGAGATCAAATATTCACAAAGTAACCCAAACACGATAAAATAATAATAATAACAATAATAATAATAATAAACATACAGCGAACGCATCCACTCTACACGCCACTTGACTGGCTAACAAACAAGGGCTACGTGCACTGCCATCTAGGATCCACACACCGCACTAGCGGTTGCCGCCCTGCTTTCAAATTTTGGGAACTGTAGGGCAGCACCTCGTATTCGTGTGCATCCACGAGACCATGGTTGGTGATGCTGTCCCTTCCGGTCCTTCTGGTTACCATGCCGGTTATTCTGATCCAGTCCTAGGCCAAGGTTGTCATGGAGGTGCTGCCATCTTCCTTCGCTGCGATGTTAATTCACTCATCTGGACCTTCCACTCCCGTGCAGGCTGTTGCTCTTCAGGTGTTTTTGTGTCGTCAGTATACAGCTTGTAGTCTTTATTTTCCCTCTAGTACTACTATCGAAAGGGGGGATCTGGAACACCTTCTTCTTGGCCTTCCTTTTCCCTTTCTTTTACTAGGCGACGTGAGTGGTCATCATCCAGTGTGGGGTGGCAGTAAGGCCAACCTTCGGGGCGTTCTGCTGGCTTTCTTAGTGGAGGACGAGGAGTTCGGTGTTTTGAATTCCAGTGAGATGATGTATTTCCGTTGCCAGACTGGGACCTTTACCGCTACTGAAGTTTGTCCCTGTCCTTCGCTGATGCTGTTTTAGATATTAACTGGGATGTGTTGGAATACCTGTATGGCAGCGACCGTTTCCTATCACTTTTAACTGCGCTGTGGGTGGACCTTAGCCTCATCTTCGTCACTGGTGTCTGGATAGGGCAGACTGGCTATTTCTCATGGAATCAAGTGCCACTTCCATTCTGTCAATGATTCTGGCTGTATTACTTAGGCAGTGTCATATTTCAACCTGTTGCACAGTTTTCTCCTTTATGCATGTGCACCTAGGAGGCCATGGTTGGTCATGCTGTTCCTTCCGGTCTTCCCGGTTACCATGGCTATTTATTCTGATCCTATTCTAGGCCAAGGATGTTGTGGAGATACTACTATCTTCTTTGTCGTGATGTTCCATTCAGTCATCTGAAACTTTCCACTCACCTACAAGCTGTAGCAGTGTAAGTTTTGAGTTTGTAGTCTTTATCTTCTCCCTATTGCTACTGTTGAATGGGTGTAACTTGAACACCTTTTTAATTGGCCTTCCTTAATCCTTAACCGGGCAGTTTAGATGGTCGTCACATACTGTTGGGAGACAGTGTGGCCGGTCTTATAGGGATGTTATGGTGGTTTCCTTAGTGGAGGATGAGGAGTTTGTTTTTGTTCTGATGATGATCCTTGATGTCCAGCGGCATGTGACCCTGGTAGCTGCTATCTTAACATTTTTTATTTCCACAACACAGAATAATAGTTGCAATACACGCTTTACTACAGATTTACAAACATATAGCCCCATGATTCCTTAATGTTTCATCCACCATAGTAGCATCTGTCTGGCATGAAGGTCACACGGTTCTTGACAAGGCGCGGTTGTCGTTGTAGAATTTCCGCTGTTTTCACGTGGTTCATCAACTACTCACCCGTACACTCTTGGGATGCTGCCCACTGTTCCACACAGTATTAGCCCAGATATTCTCCTTGGGACTGCAGACTATTTTTTCTATTTTTGTTAACTCCTGAAGATTTACGGCTGGTCGTTTTCATATATATATATATATATATATATATATATATATATATATATATATATATATATATATATATATATAATGTTAGATTATTTTCGCATACTCTTCTGTTAGGGGACTTCCTTAAATGCTTTAATGACTGAAGCTCTGTGATAGTAGCAAAAAGAATAAGAAAACGAGAAAAAGAAAACAATGAATATAGGAAAAAATGTTACCTCCACATAACCACCATTAGGAAATAATACACCACGTTTACTGCGAGCTCCGCGGTGGCTGAGTGATGCTTCAAACTTTGACAGCGAACAAAACCTAAATTTATGTTCGCTCTGGGGTTCCTAAAGTGCTTCTCTCAATAATTTACTTCTGCATGCTGAGAGCGGCAGTTGTAAAAGTTTGGATGAAAGTGCGTTTGCTACTTTCCGGGTATTTCACGCTCGGTTTTAAAGTTGTATTCTCTCTCTCTCTCTCTCTCTCTCTCTCTGCTTTATTTGTGAAAACAGTGAACTCCTTTATCATCAGAGGTCTGTAATTTTCTTTCTAGTAATACGAGTACAAGTGATAGTAATATTTTCATACACTGTGAACATAACAGATGACCAAATTGTCACTTAAGGAAAAAAGGATTAGGGTAAAGTTTAGGCTACATACAAATAATACTTTGTAATTCATGAAAGGAAAAAGTATGTTGGAATATGGAGGAAGAATACATCATAGACTTCACTCGTGACAAGTTTTCATGATACATTAGGTTTTAATAATAATAATAATAATAATGAATTTTCCGCATTTCTAAATTTCGGGCAGAATTATTAATTTTACCTTCAAATTTTGCAAGAGTTGAGATGGGCGCACATTCATGTTTTCAGTACACGAAAAAAGAAGACGCATATAATGATTTCGGAGATTTACTTTCAGTGATCTGCATTCTTTAGTAAACAGCATTTTGAATACCAAAGTATATTTTTCTATTGTCTGACTTAGTAACAAATCAACACTTGCCCGTAAGTGTTTTGATGGGGCAGTTTTTAGACATAGATGGTAATATTTACGATATCGTCATCAATGAAGTAAGGTTTTTCCGACAGTGGAGGTGGTGTTATGCTTGAGGGTCGGGCTAAGCAGCAGCGTTTTTTTTTTTTTTTTTTTTTTTTTTTTCCCATTAAGCCTGTTATAAGTCTGCATTCAAAAGTTTTATTTGAGGATGTGTTTTCTTTTTTGTTCAGTATCTGGAGACATTTTGTGAATAGCGTTGGACACAGCATCACATTTACCATTTAGGTCGGTATGCAGCTGATATGGGAATGGATTTTCCATTACTGGCAACTTTCGATTTGGTTTAGCTGTAGTTCCTTAATATAAAATCATATTTCCAACTTATTTAAATGTTTGCTTTAATGAAGGTATCTCAAAATTCTCAGGTCAGATTATCCAGGGGTGGTTCATTAAACGTAGACATTGATGTGGACACTTCAGAGGGTTCACTTTGAGCAACTTACTTTGGGAGTGAACAAGTCGAGTTGTTCCTCCAGCTGCATCTTCTGGAGGCTCCAACTCTGGCACGGCACAGGCTCCTTGATCATCTGTTCTCAGTGTCACGTCCTCGTTCGACGATCTCTCTCACATTGTTCCGGCCACATCTTTATCCTCTCTCGGTCGAGAGGTCAGCATATAAGAACCTTCAGTGACAGTTTGGGGAAAAGTGAGGAAGCCTCCGAACTGCGACACACCCACATTCTAAGCTGCACTATATTGCACTGGTCATTGTATATAAGGCACCTCTTTTCGACAGACATAACGGACTCAAGAGGGAGAGGGTAACCTTAGGCACCGCGATATATTTCGCTGCTGCAAACTTTCCCTCAGGATACATCACCCACGCCGTGCTGAAACACCCATCCCCACACATTGCAAGGCACGTGTCCAGAACAGCCAAGCTGTCACCGATATTCACATGGTAACAGTAATACTCTATACCTGTCTATCTATCCACACACACACACACACACACACACACACACACCGGTATTATGTTTTATTATATATAGTATATATTAAGATATACCGATATATTATATATTATTATATATAATATATATTAATATATAAGGAATAATATATATATATATATATATATATATATATATATATATATATATATATATATATATATTAAACTGTATATAATAATAAAAGAAGTTAATGTTTTTTTTTTTTTTTTTTTTGGAGTATGCTTTCTAAAATAAAAGGATCATAATGTAGAAATATTTAACTTCTGTGATTGCCATGACCCAGTGTGCTGTTCTAGCGTAAAATAATATTTTATATTTATTACAATGATGTGAGTTACCGGTCGCACTGCATTATTTCTTCTCCAGCGACGAATCTGGCCAAATCACCTTTGAACCTAACTCTTTTCCAAAAGTCTCCCTTTTCTCACTTTACAGGTCTGAGCATACACTAGCCTTCCTGTCCACTGCTCCTCAGTTGGCAGCTTCTTTCTCACATGAATGTGGTGGTGGAGATCCCCTCTAATGCAGCGTCGGTCCCACAGTCCTGCCGAACACTACAAACTGCAGCTCTTCCTTAAAGACTGCATCTGTGAAGAGGTCCACTTCGGCTGCTGCAGTGGTCCTCCACGGAGCACCTGACCTAGCTAAGAAGAGATGAGAGAGCATACACACTAGCCATTAAATGCATCAATGCTATTATTCCCTTGTAGTGGCCACTGGTATAATGGCAGATTAGTAAAGGGGTAATTAAGGCTATACGCAACCCACCCCGACTTTGAAAAAAATCTTTTACTACTTTTCAGTGAGCCAAATGCTACACTCAGTTGACGCAGCAAAGAGCACTGTTTATGGTTTTATCATACCCTGCATCATACAGTGCAGTGTAAAGTAAGATTTTATGGTGTTAATTTCTTCCATGATTGCATCTTAACTTTTTTTTTTTTTTAAATATAGTTACACCAGAGAATAGGAGCCTGGGAGAGCCAGTACTGCTATCATCCACTCTCACCGTTGGGAGGACTCTAGTACTTAGTTCGTGCCAACGCCGAAATATATTATTCAGTTAAGAGTGGGTCACAGGAGGCCCAGTGTTTAGAATAAATATATGTTGGAGCATGACTATCTCCTTAAAAAATAAAAAAAAGGATGAAAGAAAAAAGGAACCTCCAATTCTTCGCTGTCGCTGTGTGGAAGATAGTATTGGGTGGGGTGTGAGGTAATTCATCTCTGACCTCGTAACAAATAGTACAGCCCTGGTAGAAAGAGTATACGTTTTTTTTACGATTAATGGGCCGCTCTGTATAAATGTCATCGTTCTCCACAGTTGGGGTAATACTTATTAACAGTAGCCATCCGTACTGCATAGATCTGTGAAAATGTATATAACAGAGAAGACCTAGATTACTTGGAAGTTCAGTCCATTTAATTACTTAAAATCGTCTGCTGATACCCAGAATTAATGCAGTAGGGCATTTATACACACACACACACACACACACACACACACACACACACACACACACACACAAACACACATTGTCCACGCCCAACAACTGATCTAAGGGCCAAATATTTGACTTTGCTCGGTGACCTACGTCTAAGTCAGGTTGCATTCATTGTGATGTTGCCACATTCTTGACAAACCCTTAACCCTTCCACTAACGCTGTTTCAAATCAGACTAAACTTTTGAGTTGAAATTTGACCTTTCCCTGTGGCTTTAACCGTTGACCAATTGTTCTCAAAATTGAATCTCTTTTTCTTTGCAGTAACCTAAACCTTTCCATAAAAGTTTCGTTTACTTTTGATAAAAACTGATTAAGTTGATCGTACCGTATGACCTTGACCTGATGCTCTCAAAAACAATAAGTAAACTTCCTGGGTGATCCACCATGTTTGTCCTCCTGCATAGATATCTTATTCTTTCTATCTGAATATGGGTGTGAGGTGCACTTTTCTGCTACAGACGTTTCTCCGGATGTTACGTTCAGTGCACCATGATGGTGTTCGTCTTGAGACCTGGTCATTAAAAATGTCCCCGATTTCAAGTTTGTTGGTGGATGTTGATGCCCTCCTTTGGATTTACGTCGCCGGTCGTTGATGATATGTTGGTATCGTCTTCATCATCTCCTGGACTCAATGTGTTGTCCCATGATCTCTCAGGGTTTCCGAGCTTCTGTTTATGCCACTCGCCCAAGCTTCCTGAAGCCCTTTGGTGACAGGGTCCATTCAGTTATATTGGCTTCCTCTGTTCTTTTGCTGACAGTTTGTCCACACTGAGTCTCGGGGATGGGTTATTGGCCACTACCTCAGGCGATGTTCTGTAGGTTCGTTGTTGGCAGAGAGACCTCACTTCCCTCTCAGGCGTCCCCCCCTCCCCAAGTCTCTCTCTCTCTCTCTCTCTCTCTCTCTCTCATGCTTCTGCTCATGTTGACACTTTCCCTGTATATATGAATGGATCAAAGACTTACTAGGGTAGGCTTTGGTGTCGTCTTTCCTTCCTTCAGTTGAGGCGGAAGCCTTCCTGGTATTTCTTCAGTTTTTACAGTGGAATTGACTGTAATTTCACTTGCTCCACAAATAATTTTACTCTCCTCCACTCGACTTTTGTGATTTTTAGTGACTTCTGCAGTGTTCTGTCTGCACTGGAGAGTTTTAACTCATTTGATCAACTGGTTTTTATCCATTCAGAAGCCCCTTCTCCTATTCCATCACGGCTGTTGTGTGGGGTTTTGGAGGATTCCAGCCAATAATGACGTGTCAGGGGATGAGCCGGCTGATTTGCTGGCTAAGGCAACAAATGGGGACCCGAAAATTCCCAGAATTAAAAAAAAAAAAAAAAAAAAAAAAAAAAAAACTTCCTTTTCTCAACATCCTCCCCTTGAAACCCTACACAATTATCTCAGCACTATTTCCTTTCCTGGAAACACTTCCTATAGTCATCTTTTGTCATCTTGTCCAGAGACTCTTGTGATTTTTCCTGAATTTCTTGTAAGTTGTCAAGTCTTTTTCCTTTCAGGTTTTTGGGAATAAAAAAAAAAAAAAAATCACAGGGAGTGAGATCAGATGAGTACGGAGTATGGGAAGCAATAACGACGTTATTTTTGGAAAAAAAAAATGCTGAAATGTGGTGTGTGATGGGGCATTGTCGCGATGCAAGAGACCATTTTTGAGTGTGCCACATCTCTGGACGTTTGCGCCTGATGCTTTCCCATAGACGCCCAGCACTAGTGTGAAACTGCTGGTTCACAGTCCGTCGACGGGAAACAAATTTTTTATGGACAACCCCCTCAGAGTCCAAAAACATCAAAATTGCCTTGATGTTGGACTTAACCTGACCCACTTTCTTCCAGTCTTGGAGATGTTGCTGTCTTCCAGTGACTGGAATGTTCCTTGGTTTCGAGGTCATGCCAGTAAGTCCAGGTCTCGTCACCCGTAATAAGATTTAAAAGAAATTCTGGGTTATTTCTCAACTGTTCTTTCAAGTCCTGACACATGTTCACACGATTTGCCTTTTGATCTTTATGTAGAAGACGAGGGAGGGGGAAGGAGATTTTGCAGAGCCTCGGTGCATGCCAAGATCGTGTCAAAATCCGCTGGATTGAACTCCTAGAAATGCCTGTGGCCTCAACTATTTCGTCAATAGTGCGACGACAATCTTCCTAGATTACCTGTCGAATTTTCTCGATGTTTTCTTCTGTTCGGGAGATCGCAGGATAACCAGGACGTGGAGAGTCTTGGAAAGACATGCTGCTTTTCTTAAAATGTGCGTATCATTCACTGACTTCTTTTTTTTTAAATCGTAGCTTACTCCTTGAAAGTTTGCTCAATCACTATCACTCCCGCAGCCGCAGTTTTCCCGAGCAAAAAAACAAAATTTAACCCCTCAGTGGCCGTGGGTTCAGAAATTTGCAGGCTCCTCTGGCCGGCCTCGGGATCATTTTTTCAGCGTTCTAAAATTGATTTCATTTTCTTACAGATGTGAAGAGAATCATCTGGTGCACATGGAAATGTATTGTTTAGCTTCCTCAACCCATCCTCTGATTTGGTATGATTCGAGGTTCTCATATCGATTTCTTTTTCTTGCAAATGTGAAGAGAATCGTCTGGCACACCTGACAATGTGTTTTTAGCTTCCTAAACCCATCCTGTGATTAGATATGATTCGCTGATATAAAATTCACTGCTCATGTGCCATTAACATGTAAACATATGGGCAAAAACACTAGAAAAAAAGTGACTGTCTGAATGTTTGGGATGGTAGAATAGGGTCGGGTAAACACACCAATGACCCTCGTTACCCTAACATAATTGTTTGCAGTTCCTATAGCTCGCTCACACTAATTCGACGTCACCGGCACGTTTACGGTAAAGCGTCACTGAACACCGGTGGCCATTGAGGGGTTAATGCACACTCTTTGCTCATTCAGATTTGCCACATTGGTTTGTGGACGAAAATCGCAGCAGTTACGTGCACGAACAAAGAAATAACGCCAGAAATAGAGACTCGACCCTCTCATTGTGATGCCACTGCTCGCAAGTGGTGCTTACTGGTGCAACGAGAGTCTTTTTCTTTTTCCAGCACTGTTGATCTATTCTGGGAGTTTTGGGGTTCCCCCCTCGTATAGGCTCTCCTTCATGCTACTATAGGATCGCATCCTCATCTGCATTGGCTGCCTGTATGTAATTTTCCTCCCTTATTTTTAGACAGATTTGACATTGCTGGCAAGACCACTGGGAGCCGTGGGGGTAAACAATATGCATGCTGTATGTGGCGAGGTGGGCTCCTTCAGTTTTGAGGCTTGTCTTGCCACTGGGAGACGGTCTTTAAGCCGGCTCCACATTGGATACACTCTATTTTCTCGTGGATTTTTAATGAAGGGTGTTCCACTTCCTTTCTGTGAGGACCGTTTGATCCCCCTGACCGTTCAGCACTTGCTAGTGAAGTGCCCCAGTTATAGCGATTTATGCCGCCAGTACCTCTCGGGGCACCAAGCGGGTGATTGGTTCTACAATCTTTCATTGATGTGTGGCAGGATGCCCGTTAATTGGGAGGGGGAACCTTCTCCTTAATGAAGGCAGCTGGATTTCTTTGCAAACTTGAGTGTCTTTTTTTACTCTATGGTGTTGGTGTTTAGTGTGTGTGTGTGTGTGTGTGTGTGTGTGTGTGTGTGTGTGTGTGTGTGTGTGTGTGTGTGTGTGTTTTAATGTTTTTACGTTTATGTCTATCTTCTTATCTGCTTTAATTCGCTCTTTGGCGTCTTTTTCTATGTTGTCCGGCAGTCTATAACTCTAGCAGTTGCTTTGCCAGGTTTATTTCTGTCAGTGAATCAATCAGTCTATCCACCACTTTGAGCCAAATCAGATCATCTCTGTTTTCTTTATTTTTCTCTTACAGCTTGACCTTTGATTGTTCTAAAAATGTGAATTCTTTCGTTCTTGTCTGTCCCTTAACCCTTCCAGATTTGGTTCAGATGAAATAAAATCTCTGCTGAACTTTCTTCGTGACTCGAATTTGTAACCACACCCTATGAACTTGAACTTTCGTTGTCCTCAAAGCAGACTCCCTTTATACCTCCCTAATCCTCAAAGCAGACTCCCTTTATACCTCCCCAATCCTCAAAGCAGACTCCCTTTATACCTCCCTAATCCTCAGAAATTCCACAAAATTTGGGCTAAATCGAGTAAAAACCGTTTAAGCTGATTTTGCTATGTGGTCTGATTTTGCCCGGTGATCCTGACATTTGTTTTAAAAAATATACTCTAAATTTATTCCTTGGCTGACCCTCAACCCCTCCAACAAGTTTGGTTAAAGTATGATCAATACTCCTGGGGGTAGGGTTTTTTCTCAAGATTACTCCCCCAGTATCCCTGCTTGTCGTAAAAGGCGACTAAAAGGGTTGGCGGAGGGTTAGTGCCCCTCCCCGGAAAACAACTAACTAAAAAAAAAAAAAAAACAATAAGCCTCGGACAAGGACTGACCAAACGATGACGACCAAGGACCGGACAAAGGACATGGTAATTGGAATTTGGAATGTAAGGGGAGCGAATGATGAGGTGAAAGAGAGAGAGATTGTCCAGGTGCTTGAGGGTACGAAAGTGGATGTATGTGGAATAACTGAAACAAAATGGAGAGGAGAAAGTGTGAGAGAATGGGAGTATGGATGGGGTATATGTGCAGGAGTAGGTAAGAATGAGAGGGCAAAGGAGGGAGTATGTATAGTTGTGAGTAAAAGATGGAAGAGGAGCATAAGACAGTATGGATCAGTTGGGTCAAGGATTGTGTGGGTAAAGTTGAAAGTTGGAATACAAATGTGGGCGATTGTGTGTGTGTGTATGCACCAACGCAAGATCGTGCTAGAAGAGTGAGAGAAGAGTTCTGGACAAATGTAGAAGTGTGCATGGAAAAGTTTGGAAGGAATGAGAGAGTGTTTTTGATTGGTGATATGAATGGTGAAGTTGGGAATGTGAAGGTGGATGAAATAGTTGGTGAGTGGGGTGTGCCTGCTGAGATAGATGAGAATGGGAGTGCGTTAGTGGACATTTGTGCTGGGAGGGGGTTGGTGATAGCCAATACCCTCTTCAGGCATAAAATGATCCACAGGTATACATGGCGAGTGATGAGAAGGGTGGGTGGTGAACTGAATGAAAGGAAAGGAATGATTGATTATGTGTGTCTGGATGAAAGGATGCGAAGATGTGTAAAGGATGCAAGAGTGTATAGAGGTTGGGGGAGTGGACTTTCTGACCACTACTTGGTGGTGGCCAGAATTAGAATGCAAGTAAGATGAAGGAATAGAAGAAGGGAAAGACGAGAGGAAGGAGTAGTTGCAAGGAGAGTGGAAAGGTTACAAGAGGATGAGAAAAAGGCAGAGTATAAGAGAGAAGTGGAGGAACGATTGGGCAAATGTGAATTGGAGCAGATGGGAGACGTGGAAGGTGTGTGTAAGATATTTACAGAAGAAATATGTGCAGCATGTGATGTGGTGTGTGGAAGGAAGAGAAGACGGAGGGGGGTGCAAGGAACAGCGTGGTGGACTGAAGAGGTGAAACAGGCTGTGGCACAAAAGAAGAAAGCATACAATGAATGGATGAGAAATAGGGGCGTGGAAGAAGTTGAGAGGCGAAAGAGAGAGTTATATGTAGAAAGAAAGAGAGAGGTGAAAAGATTAGTAAGAGAGAGTAAGAAGAGAGTGGATGAGGAATTTGGAAGGAATTTGAGTGTAAAGTGGAGGGACTGTAAGAAAATGTTCTGGAGAGAGGTGAAAAGAGTAAGACAGGGTAGAAGTGAAGTTAGCAGGGGAGTGAAAGATAAAAATGATAGATTACTAGTGGAGAAGGGAGAAAAAGTGAGCAGATGGAGAGAACACTTTAAGGAATTGTTGAACGTACAGGATGGAAGTAATGCGAGTATAAGTGGCTGGGGAATGGCTGGGAGAAGGAGGGAGGTGAAAAGACAGGAAGAAATCGGTAGGACAGAAGTTGTGGAAGCAATGAAGAAAGTTAAAACGGGGAAAGCCCTAGGAATTGATGGAGTGTGTGGTGAAATGCTGAAGCATGGGGGAGAGATAGTAGTAGAATGGATGTGGAAGATGTGCAGATTGGCCTGGGAGGATTGGAAGTCAGGTATAATTATCCCCTTGTACAAAGGAAAAGGGGAAAAAGAAGTGTGTGGAAATCATAGGGGCATTTGTCTTCTTAGTATAATAGGAAAAGTGTATGGTAGGATACTTATAGACAGAGTTAGAGAAAGAACAGAGAAATTAGTTGGAGAAGAACAGGGAGGCTTTAGGAAGGGAAGAGGTTGTATAGATCAGATATTCATTCTTAGATATTTAGTGGAAAAGTTTCTAGAGAAGGGAAAGAAGTTGTATGCGGCTTTCATGGATTTGGAGAAAGCATATGACAGGGTGAATAGACAAGGACTGTGGAAAGTGTTAAGAATATATGGAGTAGATGGGAAGTTGTTGAATGCTGTGAAGAGTATGTATGATGGTGCTAAGGCTGCAGTGCGTGTGGATGGTGAACTAAGTGAATTTTTCTCTTTGAAAGTTGGTTTGAAACAGGGATGTGTCATGTCTCCATGGTTGTTCAATCTGTACATGGATGGGGTAATAAAAGAGGTACAAGGTAGAGTAGTGGATGTTGGAGTGGCCCTGGTGAGAGAGGATAGTGTTTGGAAACTCCCTGTACTGTTGTTTGCAGATGATACTGTGTTGTTGAGTGATGACGAAGGGGAGCTGCAAGGCTTGATGGATGAGTTTGAGAGAGTGTGTAAGAAACGGAATCTAAAGGTGAATGTAGGGAAGAGTAATGTGATGGTCTTTGAGAGAGGTGAAGTTAGTGAATGTACAGCGAGGTTGGATGGTGAGGACTTGGAAAATGTGAGTACGTTTAAGTACTTGGGTAGTGTGATGAGTAAGGATTGAGGTTTGGAGGGTGAAGTGCTTGAAAGGGTACAGCAGGGAAGAAAGGTTGCTGGTTCTTTGAAAGCAGTGATAAGAAACAGGGAAGTGAGCATGGAAGTGAAAAAATTACTACATGACAGTATTGTGATACCAACTCTAACGTACGGAAGTGAAGCTTGGACATTGTTGGAAGGACACAAGTCAAGAGTGAGAGCAGTGGAAATGAGTTATTTAAGAGGAGCCTGTGGAGTCACGTGAAGAGACAGGCTGACGAATGAGGATATAAAGGAGCGTTGTGGTGTTGATGTGGATGTGATAGGAAGCGTTATGAGGAACACACTGAGGTGGTTTGGCCATGTGGAGAGGATGGAGGGTGAAAGACTGACGAAGAGAGTGTATGTGAGTGAGGTGGAGGGGGGAAGAGGGAGGGGGAGGCCGAGGATGAGATGGAGGGATGGGGTGGAGAGGTATATGAGAGAGGGGGGTGTGAGTTGGGAGCAGGGCAGTGAAATGGCGGGGAACAGGGCGACTTGGAGGCGATTTGTTTGTGGCCACCCCAAACGGGATTGAGGCGTCTGGCAATAGATAGATAGATAGATAGATTTTGCTCGCAGCCTACACGCAGGTCGAAATTTGGCATTGCCCTGTGACCTTGATCTTTGACAGGTTGTTCTACAACTGAATTATAAGATTTTTGCGTCACTTTCAATATTTCCCCTCAACGGCTGAAGAGTCACTCAAGTTTGATCTGAAATGGATAAAAGCCAAGTTATTTTGCTAGGTTAATGTTTGACCTAGTGTATGACGATCTTTTACTTGTTGTTCTTAAGAGCAACAGGTTTCCTCATTGTTCACCCTAAACCCATTCAGTGTTTGGTTAAGATGAATAAAACTGAGTTAAATTGTTACAGAGAGAGAGAGAGAGAGAGAGAGAGAGAGAGAGAGACGCCACTTACGTAATGTCCACTTCTCGCCGGGGATAAGGAAAGAAAAAGTTCCAGTAGATTCTTCTTCACAAGACGGATGGAAATCAGTTGACCTGGAAATAACTGGGTGGGTAATTTTCCATTTTGGTCGTTTTATAGCTGCTGTTTTAGACGGACACTGTCTTTTTAAAGCTGTCAGTAGTGGTGTTCCCTTGAGTTTTGTCACTTCACCAACTCCCGTTATTTCTGTTCATCTGCAATCATTCTCTGTGAATTCACACACTGATGATTCCAGCCTTCACTTTTACACTTGCTTGTCACCACGTTCATCAAAACAGCTACTATATTAACCACAGAATGAGACACTGGCATGAATAAGTGTATCATTGATTGTAATATTAATGCCACAACATTTGTATTAATCCCATGAAAACAGTTTGCACACCAAAATAAAGAATGGCAAGCATTGTTTAATATCGTACGGGAAGTATGGCAGGTGGGAGAATTGCAACTGATTTCAAGTTTTCCAGACACAGAGACTTTACACAATATCAACAAAAGCTTCTCATATTTTTTCTTTTTCTTTTTTCTTTCTTTTTTCTTTCCTTTTTTCCTTTTTTTTAATGCAACCCCAGATTCACATGGACGTAAATCGGTTGGATATGGATAATCTACCACTTCAGCCAGGCGCTCGCAGAGACCTTTTCTTGGTTGTACAGTCTTTGTTGTGATAGTGAGGTGCTTGAGGCGAGTAGTGGTGTAGGGGACTGCGTTGTCGAGAGGGCACAGTGAATTGCTTCATTTGCATTTGGTGTCGGTATTGCAGCAGGGAAGGTTGATGGCCACCTCGTTGTCTGGCTAGAAGCACCCTCGTCTTTCTGGGTCATGGTAGTTTCTGAGGAGTGAATGTCTGGTGGTGGTTCAAGAAGGATGCTTTTGGCTGCACGTTTTGGATGACTGTGTTTATGTATATTTTTGTGAAATGTAGTGTTGGATGAAGAAGTTTGTTATTGACGCACTGTGTGTAGTGTTGGTCTGTGGTTCGCTTTTGGTTTCTTTGTCATGGAGGTGATGCCATAAAGTTACATGGACGGGATGGGTCTTGAGCTGAAACGATAAACTGTGTGCCTCTCTTGTGCATATGATCCATCACTGGAAATATTTTGATTCATGATGCAGGTAATCTGTATATATGGTCTTAATGCATCGTCTTGTTATTCTTAAAGCTCTGTGTTTATTGAAGCTTTTCCAAGTTTGTAGCTATTCAAGAAGGGACCCAGAATAGGCAAGCGTAATTCATTATCGCTGGAATGAACTGTTTGGACACCGTATTCGAAGGCTTTCCGCTGTCTGAAGGTAAAGCCTGTCCGTATTTTCAAAGCACTGGGTTTGCGAGAAGCCTTTGCATTGATGTTATTTGTATGTTAAGCGGTCATGTGTCTGTCATGGGTAAGTGCTAGAATTTTGTGGTGTCCTTCAAGTGGATGTGGCTGGCTATAGAGGGATATTTGTGAGCGTTGTCGAGATTCAGGTCTATCTGAAATGAAGAGGGTAATGGTTGATTTGGTTGGAGAAGCTGTTTTTTGTTTATTTAGTTATTTATTGCGAAAGGCACTGTTAGAGGGTGTACAGGCAATGTTAGAGGAAGCCCCCTGCTTGTTGAATTTTGGAGCATAGTTAACGTATGGCCATGTCATCGGCACAGGACTGAAGGAGGGTGAGTAGGCAGGTCGCGCAGGAAAAGGCAGAAGTGAGGGTGAAAAGACTCCCTTGTGGAACAACACTGAGTATAGGCAGAATCTAGTCTTTTGGTGTTGGTAGAACATTTGGACTTATCTGCCTGATGGGAAGTTGACCAGCCATTTGTCGGTGTCCTTTATGTTTGTACCTAAAATTTTGCTTCTAAGGATGGCATGATATTATATTAAGATTTGCTTATGTGTACTGCTGATATTCTTGTTCTTAATGGTGGCTGTTTTTTGTTCAAACCATCTAAAATGAGATAGGTCATCCTGGAAAGGTCTCATTGAATGCATAGGTCGGAATCCATGTTGCAAGTCTGATGGAGGGGTTCTGTGCCGATATAAAATTATTCCATGATATTTGTAGGGCAGGCAAAACAACGGTATTGGTTTATACATTATAATGCATACGCTTTATCAGCTACAGGTACCACGAAAAGACAGAATCCTTGATGGACTCACTGGCTCTGATCTGGACAACTCTGTGTGTGTTCTTACCTACCTAATTCCTACCAAATTGTATCTTTACAGGAATGAGTCAAGCTCGTACTGTCCCGTGTCTTAAACCATATGTATCGTACATATCCTTAACTTTGTGAATTGTTTTGGCACACACTATTTCATTCGGTAGTGCATTCCACTGATCAATTGCTCTGTTTGGGAAACTGAATTTCCTCACGTCTTTATCACCTCTCTTCTTATGCAGTTTTTTGCAGTGTCCTCTTGCTGATGCTTCCCCATATGTTATTTTTTTTTTATTTTTTTTTTTTTTTTAATGTGACCGACTCTGGACATAGGCTTCACAGCCTGCTTTGAAGGCCCAGTAGTCCTCCTACGTACCGCACAGTTCTACATGTTTACATGTCTATTTTCTCCTTCCCTGATATGCATTTATATAGCATTATCATGTCACCTCTTTTCCTTCTCTCCTGTAGTGTGGGTAGATTCAGTTTATTTAGTCTTTCTTCGTAGCTTAGATCCCTTAAGCTTGGTTTCCATCTCGTAGCGGCCCTTTGAACTTTTTCAATCTTGTCTATGTGTCTTTTGAGATGAGGACTCCAGACTACTGATGCATACTCCAGGGTTGGTCTGATGAATGATGTTATTATCCTTCTTAGCATGTCTTCATTTATGTATGTGTATGCTATTCTCATATTTGCAAGCAGTGTATACATGTTCCTTACCTTCTCACTAATGTGGTCGGCCGGAGATAGTCTGTTATTGATAATCACACCTAGGTCCTTCTCTCTTTCTGATGTGTGTAGGGTTTTAATTCCTAACGTATAATCCCAATCAGGTCTTTTTCCACTTTTACCAAACTTGATTACATGACACTTGTCCACACTGAATTCCATTTGCCATGTATTACTCCATTCATGAAGTTTACTTAATTCTTCTTGTATCTCTTTACAAGAGTCTGTGTTAGTAATTCTCCTTTGTATTTTTGCATCATCTGCAAACATATTTAGATAACTTTCATTTCCAGTGTTACTGTCTATATCATTTATATACACTAAAAACATGATTGGTGCCAGCACTGAGCCCTGTGGTACTCCACTAGTCACTTCTTTCCATGATGAATAGTTTCCCCTTACTACTGTTCTCATTTCTCTTTTTATGAGAAAATCTTGCATCCAACAAAACAGTTTGCCTCGAATTCCTCCTTGATGGTACAGTTTCCATAAAAGTCTTTGGTGTGGTACTGTGTCAAATGCTTTCTTGAAATCTAAATAGATACTGTCCACCCATCCTTCTCTTTCCTGTATTGTGTCTGTTACTCTGTCATAGTAGCTCAACAGATTAGCAACACATGATTTTCCTTTTCTGAAACCAAACTGTCTTTGTGTTATCATACTGTGTTCTTCTAGATGATTTACCCAAGCTTTTCTTATAAGCTTTTCTAATATCTTGCTTACAACACAGGTCAGTGATACTGGTCGGTAGTTAAGTGGATTTTGTCTATTCCCTTTCTTGAATAAGAGGACAATATTTGCTTTTTTCCAAATATCAGGTAGTTTACCTTGACTCAAGGATTTCTTGAAAATTAAGAATAATGGTTTACTTAACTCCTTTGCACATTCTCGTAGCACCCAACATGAAATTTCATCAGGACCATTTGCTTTTCCTCTGTCTGATTTACTTAACTCCTCCTGTATTACTTTTTCTGATATTTATATATCTGGTAGTGTGTGTGTGTGTGTGTGTGTGTGTGTGTGTGTGTGTGTGTGTGTGTGTGTGTGTGTGTGTGTGTGTGTGTGTGTGTGTGTGTGTGAGAGAGAGAGAGAGAAAGAGAGAGAGAGACTGGCACAAAATATTTACAAAAGTTTTAGTCTGGAATACATTAATGCATGCTGTCAAATAAACTATATACCATTCATTCAAAGACTCAGTTGGCAAATGGCAACGTATTTCCATGCAAAACAAGGGAGCTTACATTGAACTGATCACTTTTACGCTTATTTGAGGTACACATTTTTCACCTTAATCTTCGTGCCTCCTGTCCAGTTTATTTGGGTTATGGGAGACCTATCAAACTGAAGAGGTTATGTATAGCCTTAATAAACCCTTTCTACACGAGAGGTTGTTCCAGAGTTGTACGAGTATAAGTACTTTTGAGCCTGGGGAGAATATAATGTAAATGATGGAACCTTACTTGGAAGTTAATGCTATATGTCAATTCTCAGGACCTGAATTTTGTTTTTCACTGTGCCCATTACTTTTTCACTGTTGCATAGATGTTAAATCACCACGATATATAATAATTAAAACACGTATTTCCCCCATTATATACATGCTGATAATGATGTTGAAGTTTTCTGGAAAAAGAAAAGTATCAGTTATTTGGCTGTATTGTAATCCTTCATTCCTTGCCTGTTCCTCCTACCCTTCAACCTTGCCAGTCTTCACTCCCCTTTCTCTTCCCTCATCCATTTGTCTTTCCCCTTCTTCATTTATCTCATTTCTCTCAATATCCTCATTGTATCCCCACATCATTATCTCCTTTGGCTTCGTTCATCTTTGCCTGTACAATGGATATCATGTATACGAATTACTTATGTCAAGAGTCTATTAGGAGAAGACTCGGCTGATTCAGTTATATTTAATACTTTTTTTTCTCCTGCATAGTACATTAAAGCTACAAGATAATCTGCTTTTCGTACGACGAATTTCTTATATAACTGCCTGGAGGGGGACGCAAGGTGCTGGAGAGGGACGCCTTCACGTGGTGGCATCTGTATACCCGGTGGTTATGTAAACGTCAACCAGCTTTCTTTTTCCCGAGGTGGATGGTTGACTGCACGAGGACAGCTTCGGCTTGCAGCCGCCTGGCTTCACGTTCAGATGAACCTGAGCCCACTGCATCACTGTATCTTCCTCCAGTGACCTGTTCTAGTTTAAAGATTATTTTCAATATCATTGTTATATCCTGACACTTTAACCCATTTAAAGATTAAATCTACAACGTCGACTCACCCCCTTCCACAAAGTTTGTTGTAAATAGGTAAAAACTGTTTAAGCTGAGCATGACCTTTGGCCTCTTGTTCTTAAAAACAGTAGGTCAGCCTTT
This sequence comes from Coenobita brevimanus, assembly GCF_032717465.1. NCBI lineage: Eukaryota > Metazoa > Arthropoda > Malacostraca > Decapoda > Coenobitidae > Coenobita > Coenobita brevimanus. The sequence continues at coordinate 1,895,199 of NC_137023.1, read as the reverse complement.
TGGATGATCCTCAGTCCTTGCAAGTTTGGTTCACATCAGATCAGCATATATACTGGATATGCGTGTGTATATTAGGGTTGCCATATCTGAACACTTAAAATACAGGTCGCTTCCGCTGAAACCCATGCTCCTCCAACCCCCCCGCCCCAACACAGTTTGGGCATTTGGCGTTATGAAACCTTGATATATATATATATATATATATATATATATATATATATATATATATATATATATATATATATATATATATATACATATATATATATATATATATATATATATATATATATATATATATAATTCATTATATACTGTACCACAGATCTTTAATTTTTTTACGATAAGCAAAGTACAGAATTGGCTAGTTTATGACTGAATAATGCTAAAGCCGCGCCTTAGATGCTGGATAAGATCATAAGAATAACAAATGCTACAGTGTAAAAATGGAAACTAAGCCAAGAATTATGAGCAATTACCATTTATTTTACGGCAATAACAGCACTAAGTATTAAAAAAAAAAAAAGTTCGTGGCTGAACAAGAAGAAAAGGCAGGACATTTTAGCTGGCTGCAGGTGCTAAACCAAGTTGGCAACACTTACCAGCTGACGAAGACAACTCTTTCTCTCTCTCCCTCTCTCTCGTCATTACAGCATTTAATGATATATATATTTTTTAGAGAAAAAGTGATGAAAGCTGAAATTCCGGACTTTTGGAGAAATTTTAAAATTCCTCCCGGACGAAGATTTTGACACCTAAATGCAGGACATGTCCGGGAAAATCCGGACGTATGGCAACCCTATAAATCTATCTATCTATACACATACATATAATATCAAGGTTTCATAACGCCAAAGGCCCAAAGTGTGCGTTAGAGGGGCTGCGGGGGGACGGGTTTCAACGGAGGCGTCCTGTATTTTGACTGTTCAGATATGGCAACCTATCTTTTACCGTTTGAAAGGCACCACAGGTTATTGATTATAAGAATTTGCGGACACTGTACAGGTACGTGGAAGTGAGGGAGGGATGGCAGGTAAACTTTTGATAGGAGTGAAGGGAGAGAGGCAGGAAGAGAAAGGGGGAAGTTTGGAGAGGGAGGAAGTGGGGAGAAGAGTGGTAGGCAGGAAGAGACCTCAGACAGTACACACAAAACAGCATTCTAATAAAATTTAGTATTCGATACGAAATAATATACGGGAGGCAAATTCCATTTTTGCAAAACAAAGCTTCAATATAACAAGTTCCAAAAACTTTCATCGTAACAAATTCCATTATATATATATATATATATATATATATATATATATATATATATATATATATATATATATATATATATATATATATATATATATATATATATATTGTGTGTGGTGCAAGCGAGAGGGTGTCACTTTCCCGCCAGTACGTGGGGTACCGAGATGTTTCTAAACATTGAATTGACGCTGACTTTAACGGATGATATTCATTAAATTTGTCTCATTTTTACTTGTTTTTATTAAGGTATGTATTGTATCTAGGCATTAACAATATTCATCTTCGTCATTTCATTATAATTACCATCGCTGATTAATATGATTCAAAATCCATCGTCACCTCACTCATAAAATCGGACACGAGATACGTAGAAGTCAATATAATTTCAATAAGAGCCTCTGGATGACCGATAAGGCGAGTCTCGTCGTGGAGATGTTTATAGACTCTAATTTTTTTTTTAAATACAGTGGCTTGTTCTCTTTACATTCTAGCTTGATAAACATTTTTTGAACCTTTTTTATACTACTCCTACATTTATTTATAAATCATAATCATCATGAGAGGATGAACTTATTTGGAATGTTTTTTTATGATGAATGATAAGAAATAAAAGATTCTGTTTTTCCTTCCCCGCTCTGGTGGTGGGGATATCTATTGTCGAGATTTACGCCAGCTGGATAAACATGGCTAGTACAAGGGTCGGGGGAGCTTTTTTGGGGGGGGGCGTTACCCATAAATTTATTTGCGTAAAATGAAATTACCCCCAGACTTCGAAGTACACAAAAACAAGCCAGTCTGTTCCAAAAATTGTTGCATAAGGTATAGTTTACATGATACATGGATTTACATCTTGTTCATTAAAATTTACATCATTTGTGTGAAAAATCTGTAATGTACTGCACGCATTACCTCTTATACCGCATGCATTATCCCCAACATTTTTAGATTTACCCAATTTGGAGTAATTTACCTCTGTTCCCCGACCCCCGCTATAGTGAAAAATATCTTTTAGATATCTGTGTAGAATAGCCTGCATGTGCACGAAAGGGCTCGTTGTTGTTAGATCCCCAGCACACGCACACACACACACTGCAGGTATGTACAGCATTATACACAACGATTCTTTAGTGAGTAAACGCTAATATCATGTAGGCAAACATTAACTTACTGTAAATGTTCTGTTGATGCATATACTACAGTAGTAGGACCTTGAATTCGTGATACACCAGGGGCAGTGACAGGATAGCCTGTTGTACTCTGTCTGGACGGCGGGTCACAGCACCGAGTGTCACCACACACTCGGTATGAAACCTGCAGTAAAGCCGCTTCGTTAAACTTCTCTGCACACGAGCCAGGAAGGATGAATTGTTTCACATTCTACGACAATGCTACTGACGGATGACAGTGATGGAGCCTAAACATGGGTTATAACTGAAGGAAACTCTTTAGATTATAACATAACTGCACCATACTGTGTGTAATCATTCACCTACATCCTATAGTATATGTACATTAGATAAACTGAGACATTTAATATTTTAGGCTAGTAATTTGCATCACAAATAGTGGCAGCAGTCAAGAATAGCGTTAGTGTGGTAATAATTTGCTGTATTTATATTGCAGAACAATACACAAAACAGTTCATCAGTGTCCTAGAAGCAGGCCTTATAATACACGTACACCGCACTCTAGATTATACATTTTTCTTCATTTGTCAAAACATTACATTCTACATAACACTGCCATTGATTTCGATCAAAGTCTTTAGTGGTTGCATCATTAAGTAGGTAAGGACGTCCCACTTAATTACTGAGGTCTTAAAGGTAGGCGAAATATTCTTAACATCGAATACGTATGAGGGACGATAAACCTACAGAAATAATTGATATACGTATTAGTGAAGAACAAAAGAAACGAAATAGGAATCAGTTTTGTGTTAAACATACATTAAAGAAATTGATGAGCAGGACCATTCAAAGCGTCCCACCCTCGCCTCACAGATGTGCTGAAGGCCGAATATTTGACTTAGCGTTGTGAGCCTGACCATCAACTCTAACACCAACTTTGGGTCCATCGTATCATATTGTTTGAGCTGACCTTCCAGAATGACCTGGACTTTTAACATATTTCCAAAATAATCACGCTATCCTTGGCTGACCTTCAGTACTTCCACCAGCTTTGGTTCAAATCAAATACAAAAACTGCCTGAGTTGTAGGTTAGACAATTTGACCATGCCCTTTGACCTGTATCTTTGACGAATTGTAGTTAACATCTAACCCCAGCATGCATCCATGCAGTATCCTGAACATTTCCTTGAAGTTTTGTCTATACAGACTTTTTAAAAATGTTAAAACTGATCATGTCACGAAACCTAGACCACTGACTTGTAAAAAACAACAGGTCATCCCTTCAGCAAAGTTCTGCTTAAATCAGATCAGAACTATTTTGCTTATTCTGTTCACGCACAGATATACACAGTTCAGAAATTGACTTTGCCTTGTCCCTGACCAGAAAGTGATTGTTCATGCAATTTAATATTTTCGCTCCTGCCTTAAAAAAAACTCTTGCGAACCAGTTAAAGGTCAAGGTCACAGGGAAAGGTGAAAGGTCAGTGACACTGGGCAAAGACAACTCAGTACATTCTCGAACTGATTTGGACGACAGTTGGTGTCAGGGTTAAGGGATAGGCAAAAAATGAAATTATTAGACCAGTCAAAAGTCAAAGATACAAGGAAGATCATTTTTTCCCTTTGGATCAGTCGATGGGCGCGGATGTTGCACTTTCATATCATAGTCAGTGCGAGAACTATTTAACATCATATCCAATTAAATGGGCCACACACTCATTCATTCACCATTGAAGCTCCCTGAATCCTGGCTCCACCACACAGATGCACGTTTCCACATGAAGATTCATAATTAACCGTACGTATCAGACAGTCAATCCGACGACATATTAATAATGTGATGCTTAACCCTTGTTAATTATGTAAGTATAGTATTCTGTGACGTATCCTAACAACCAGAGAAACCTGCCTCCCATCGTAACCACATAGTCATTCCTCATTGTGATAGGAGTGTGCACTAGAAATGTGAGGCGTAGCTTCATAGGTACTAGTGGAATTAATCAATAACCACCTATTTTGGAGATTACTGTAACATAATCATTTCAGTCCAATGGCATCATACTTATTATATTTCTGCTCACCCCTACGATTTTATTCAATTTAGTCTTTTCAACCATACTTAATCATCTGCCAACGTTAAGCCAACAACATACTCGCCACCTTGAACACAGCCAGGCTAGATCTGACACCACTATGAAAGGATCAGTGGAGAAATGCTAATGTTCTAAGGTTATTATGACTAGCCTTAATATGGATAAATATGGTGTTAGCTAGGATAGCCTACAAGACTTGTCCCGACCATGAAAGGGTTATCTAAGGTCTTTACTACCAGGGTATTCTCCAAAGTCAAATAATATTCTTTGGTAGCAGAGGGAGTACAGTAAAGGAAAAAAAAAAAAAAGACGTCCTTAGGTAGAAGGGGTATATTTTTTTTATTTACAGATGAACAGAAGAAAAAAAAAATCCATACACCAGATTACAGGTGTCCTCCACTCATTAAAAAATATGTAACAGTTGGACTTTAACAGCCGCAAGTTGCAGTTTAGGGGTAAACCACTGTGGAGAAGTGAGTTCCAAAGAGACGCAGTTCGGGGAGCAAAAGAATTCTGATAGGTAGATGTTCTGCAATATGGCAGTGTGCCAGTCCAGTCTTGAACGCTACCAGATGCCCGTGAAGGGCGGGGGAAGGCGTGGAGAGGAGGCATAATGGATGCAACTTCGTCTGGGTATTCGCCATAAAAATATCTGTAAACTAATGCAAGGGAGACAACATTCCTTCTTACTTGTAAGGGAGGTAGTTCATTTGCAGTAGCAGGGTTAATAATTCTCACAGCTTTATGGTGAAATTTGTCCAGTTGTTTTAGTGCAACTTTTCCACATCCACTCCACGAGGATGAGGAAAGAGAATAAAAAATAAAAAAATATTTATAAACCTTATACGAACTACATTCAGTGAACTCCGCCCTGGTTTACCATTCTTTATGCGTGTAAGCTAAATCCCGTAATGGTTTTGAACGGAAATGCAGGTGATTGTGCAGGAGTAAGCTCGGCCAAGGGAGGCGGGAATAGAAGAGAATAGTACAGTGAAATGTGTGTGTGCTGCATGGCCGAATAATGGATAAAAGACTGAGAAGGAAAGCAGGTTGATGTAAAAGGGAAATTGTTGTGTGTAAAAGGTTGATAGTCTGAACATGTCGTTATTTACCCACCTTTATAAGTTTGTTTACATTGCTTCAGTGTCTGTGGAAAGGACAACTCGCAAACAATCCATTCCGCCCTTACAGTAAGCACATCACGATACACTTGCTCGCCTGATGCACTCCAGACCCACACCACAGATTATCCTTCAATTTTACCTCTGCAGAAGATCTTCGAGAGTACCCAGCTGAAGTGGCCGGTTTCTGAAGTCCATCGGGTTCACGCTGAGATAATCATGAGTTTAAAACAACAATATGAATAATATGCGAAAGCTTGCGCTCAACTATACAAAATTTATAACTCGTTTTTCCTGCGCAAAGTGATAACACACAGTCGGCACTGATCTAAAACCTTTATCACTAGGTATCAGTGCATGGTTTACCATCACAAATTCATCTTTCTTTTCATCTAGTCCCCACCAGCTTAAATAAGGATTTCCTCTGTCATACTTTTTCTCATAACATTTTTATCCTGCTCCTCTGAACTGTCTGCTTGCATTCCTCCACCTCTACGACGGGCGCGTAGCACCCGTCTGGCAGCAAACTCTCATCCTTTTTCTGTCCAACTCTCTAATGCAAGAGTTAACCGTTACTCCCAGTCTTTCATTTATGCAACAGGTCAGCTCTGGAACTGTCTCCCTCTGTCTGTATTTCCTGCTGCCTATGATCTCCAGTCTTTCAAACGCAGTGTGTCCAGGCATCTCAAAATGATCGGATCTTGAATTTGGCTCTATATTGTATATTGTTTTTCTCTTGGAGGGAACTGTTACTGCGGGCTCATGGCCTTTGGTTCCTTCTTCCTCGCATAAAAAAAAGAAAAGAAATCCTAGGTCCTCATATACTACCCTGCTGGCGCGATCGGTAGAGTGCTGGGGTCGGAGTGTGCTGTGGCACGATTCCAGTTTAAGAGGTGGCCAACAATTTTTCTATCATGTTGACGCTACCAGGGGCGCAGCTCTGTCTCCTACTCTTATTGTTCTAAAAGTAGCCTAGCCTCACGCTCCAACGCTTCAAATGGGGCAAAACGGGATTGATTTTCTCAGCTACCTTTTACTTCCTTCTCTCCCTTTCTTCCTGTCCGTGTTTTCTCTTTAATTCGTTTCCCTCCCGTAATGTTTTCTTCTTTTATTTTCCCTTCTGACTCCTCTCCACTTGCCCCTTCTTCGTTTTATTTTCCCTTCTGACTCCTCTCCACTTGCCCTTTCTTCGTTCCATTCACTTCCTGCCTCTCCTCCACTTCCGGCTGCTTAAGTCTTTTCACTATTTCTTCCTCTTTTCCACGTTTCTCCCATTGCTTTCTCTTTCCATTTTTTATTAAATCCACTCGCTCACTTCTCAGTCTTCCTTGTCGTTCTCCACTAACCTTTTTCTTCATGTTACTGCCCCTCATTTTTTTTCTCTCTCTCGTTTCTTCCTCTCTCCGCTTTTCCCCCGCTCTACTCTCTGTTACTGTCGCTCTTCCACGGTCTCAATCTTTGCCTGCCTCCTCCATCAACGCTTTACTGTCGCCTCTAACGCTATGTCAGCGGTTAATTAGTGAAGGTAGCCAGGCAGGTACCACTTCAGCCCGGCAGGTAATTTGTCTCATGACCACAAGAAGTACAAGGTGTTAATCAAAGGCAGGAACACGACACCACACACAGCACGTGCAGTACATCAACACACACACACACACACACACACACACACACACACATTCAGTACATCATAATCTCTCTCTCTCTCTCTCTCTCTCTCTCTCTCTCTCTCTCACACACACACACACACACACACACACACACACACACACACACACACACCTCAGCTGAATACAAGATTTAATGTCAGAACCTGTAACGGTATTTACATATTTTAAAGCTTTTTCCATCAGGTAGATGAGGGAAAATATATCAGTTAAAGATACACTTCCACATACAAGTATATCTATCTATCTATCTATATCTATATCTATCTCTCTATCTATATCTATAGCTATCTATCTATCTATAACTCCGCTCGAGGTTCGCAGTGTTGGCATTTGACTCCACTAAAATCTTCAGATGGAAACACTGCAAATAACCCAAGTGGAAAAGCTGACATTTTTGCCAATACGTTAGCCAGAAATTCTACCGCTGAGGAAGTCAGTTAGGACGTTCCTGTAGGTGAACTTGAAGTTGTTCCACAAAAGATACAGACTAGATACATAAAATCTCAAATAGACAATTTACCAACCAACAAAGCTTCAGGTCCAGATTGAATTCCTCCAGTCGTTTTGAAAATGTATTTCACAAGAATTGCTCCTGGTCTAGCTAAATTACTCAGATTATGCACGCTTTCTTTTCCATTCCCTAATTCTTGGAAAGAAACCAACTTCCATCCAGTTCCAAAATAGGGAAGTTCGTCTGATTCCTCTGATTACAGACCAATGGCTATCACATCTTCTCTTGGAAAGGTATTTGATATTGTAATTAATAAGTAAATTGTTAAACATCTTTAATCCAACAATGATTAGTGACAGAGAGTATGGTTTTCGCCACGTAATCCACTGCTGATATACTCAATCTCATTACTCATATCATCCATCAGTCAACTGACCAACAGGAAGACACCCATGCAGAATCCCTTGATATTTGTAAAGCTTTTGACAGAGTGGCACCGTTCCCTGTTATCCAAGCTCCCTTCCATGTCCTGTCATCTTTTGTCCCACTGATTTCCTCATATCTCAGCAACAGAAAGATAAGAGTAAAAGTAGATGACGTATATTTCAATTCCACACTCGATTAATGCTGGAGTATCGTGAGGATCAGTCCTGTCTCCAACCCTGTTCCTCATTCATATAAATGATCTTTTGTCTGTCACCCATAATCCCATTCACTCATTTGCAGATAACACTTCCACAGTTTCTTCGCACTTAAACATCCATCCACAAAGTTTGATATCCCAACTCAGAACAGTAATCTTAAATCAGAACTTCTCCTAGATCACTGAATGGGAAAAAAATGACATTCTCATTTCTATCTATCTATCTATTGCCAGACGCCTCAATCCCATTTGGGGTGGCCACAAACAAATCGCCTCCAAGTCCGAGGCTTCTTGTTTGTTTTTTTAGTTAGTTGTTTTCCGGGGAGGGGCACTAACCCTCCGCCAACCCTTTTAGTCGCCTTTTACGACAAGCAGGGATACTGGGGGAGTATTTTTGAAAACCCCCCTACCCCCAGGGGTAGGGGGTAGAAAAAAAACAAATATATCCAATTTAGTACTAAACAGGTATTGGCTGATTCCTATATTACATATAATACAACCAGTATTTCTAAATCTAAAAGTACTGACATTCTCGGTGTTTCGCATGACAATACACTCAGCTGGACCTCTCATGTTAGATCACTTGCTAAGACCGCCTCGGAGAAACTTGGGTTATTATGCAGAATCCGTAAGTTCTTCATTGACGAGCAGATAGCTATAATTTACAAGAGTCATGTGCACTCTTAACTCGAATATTGCTCACCCTTGTGGAGTGGATGTGGAGAGGTTGCATTCAAACAACTGGACAACATTTAGAACAAAGCTATGAGGATAATTAAAAACCCAGCAATTACAAATGAACCACCTCCCCTACAAGTGTGAAGAAATGTTGCCTCCCTAGCATTATTTTACAGAAACTTTTATTAGAAATGTTCAAACGAAGTTGTACCCATTGTGCCACCTCTCCACGCCTTCGCCAGTGCTACACGAGCATCTGGTAGTGCTCATAATTGGACTGTCACATTGCCATATTGCAGAACTTCTGCCTATCAGAAATCATTTATTCCCAGAACTGCTTCTCTTTGGAACTCTTCCTCAGATTACTTTCCCCCAAACTTCATCCAACAGCAGTATTTTTTTTTTTTAATGAAAACAGGTCGCTTGTATTCGGATCTATGGATTAAAAAATATATATTTTTCCTTCCCCTGTTAAAAAAAAAAGAGGAACAAGTTCTCACTGGGGATGATGCGCTCAGTAAGACTGGAACAAAACACGCGGCTCTTTTCAGTAACCCACAGAAGTTCCTAACCGATTTTGCAGTCGGGATCAGGTAAATGAAGAGGTTGTGCAGAAATCAGGGGATATGTGGGCTGGTGCACAGTCCAAGACAGAATCTGTTAGCTCCAGCCAACTTCGAATGGAGTTCCATTCCCGACCTGCAACCCCCAAACCCCTGGAAGCCCTATCCCCCCACTCCTCATCAATTGTCATTCTTGGCCATATCATGAGCTTCACTTGTTTGACGTAACGTCCTGTGCCTATAGATGACCCTCACTCGACGCCAAATCCAGAGAACGAGGCTGGATGAGTGATAATGTCATCCTTTTGCCGCAAAATGCCTAAATCCACTACCCCATGGATTCTCGTCATCTGTAAATCCATGGGAAAAATGAAACAAAGCACCGCCCACGCAAAAAAGCAGGTCAAAACTGTGATATTTTGCCGCAAACAACGCCAAACAGTGTGCCAAAATAAGTAGCCAGCTAATAGGTCACCGACATCATGCGTTACACATACAGATCAGTGCGGTAAATTTGTACACCTGATCCAAAGTGTGGATGAATTATAACAGCTTGGTTCAAATATGCAGTGCACTGTGTGATCTCTCATCACTATATGTAATTACCCCTCATTATTAGCACATTTTACCACTTTCTTTGCTTCAAAACAAATACCATATTCATAGCATAACTGACATTATACATCAATATTATCTTTCTACTACGTTTATGTCACCAGTAGTTTTCATGTTTGACGGATTTTGCTTGGTAGCCATCTTGGTTTTTCGTACCTATGCAACATTTAACGTGGTTTCTGATGGCACCACTGCATCGGGCATAGAAGATGATCCCATAAAATTTATAGACACCAAAATCATCCGTCTACTACGTTCCTATCAAAATATAAACACATATCATTTTCTTACTTGGGTCTGACCTGCTGGTGGCCATTTTGGAACAGGGCAGTTTCCGGCTTGCGCTACAAGTTTCGGAAATATGCCTCTAGATTCTTGAAGCTAAAGGTATCAGATACTCCAACCAACCGTCAAATTCTGTGCCTTCGGGAATGTCTACAGGCCTCTATAGCCAGGTCCTGGATTATATGGATAACTTACCCTTGTCAGATTTTCGATTTTATAATGAAGGAACGAAGTAGGTAAGTCACAAGCTGAAATGGCATACCCGGTAGGTAATATTAGACCTTCATATCATGGTTTCCTTCTTTACCTTATACGTCACTTTTCAGACGATGTCATTCAGCTAAAACACTACTCGGAATAACAGGGGGAAGAGGAGTCAAATATACCTTCCTCAACACTGAGTACTACTATGGCGTCAGACTTTACCTGGAAGAGAATACTACACATGTTCCGATCACGAGATTATAAACATCTTCACAAGCAGGGGTCATTTTCCTAAGGTTGGCAAAATCGTATGGTGGTAGCAAAGGTAAACAAGATATGAAAGGACGTCACAGTGTTAAACTAGAGGCTCCACCCTCACTGGGTTTATTGGTACGAAAAACATTGAATAAAGAACAGTGTTTGGAATACATCAAGCACCCCGAGCCATTTGCGATGCAGACTCAATTTCCAATTCCATCAAAACCCGGGACGTGAACATGAAAGGGAAGTTTTAATGAAAATGCACAAAGGCAATCAGAAATATTTTTCCAGAACCATCAGGAAAACTAAGCATATTATATCAGGAGCTATGTATGTGATTCCAAAGGTGGACATTATCCCACCCAGTCACATACCTGTTTTATTCTTGCTCTCCCCGAACAATTTTTATCAGTTTAGAGCATATTCGTCTGAAGCTGGTTAAGTAGTTCAAATATAGATATCATTAACCCCTCAACCAATAGCTGCTGTTTAAACAGAATAAAGTCGTTTGTTAGTCGTTACGACTTGGAACTGTGATACGGTGTCACTGTACAAACGTTGCACTATACTGTTTGTGGATTGTGCAAACCTCGTCAGTGCTGCAGCTGCAGCAACAGAGAAAAGTATTTGGTGAACGGGAGTGAAAATAGCGTTACTTTTACATGATGAACCAAATCGACAATGCCTAATAAAAAGTGTGTGTGTGGGCGGGGAGAGTGGGTGGGTGAGGAAAGGTGTATGGGTGTGGGTGCGGGTGTGTGGGTGTAATCCTAGCCCTGCTGTTGACAACACCTTTGTGTGAGTCACGTCATCTTATTTTCGCCTGAGACAGGGACACCAAATTCAATCACAGGCTGTCAACGAGACAAAGGTAGTGTACAATGATAAATTCTTAAGAATCGTGTTTACAAGCCGTTATTTAAATTTTAGCGATTGAAACGTACGTTGATGTCCCAAGCATCGTATAGCTATGTCATTGACACTGTTAACGCGTCTGGCATGTGGTTTTAGCGGAAACTGTATTCGTGTGAACTTGAGTATGACAGCGACAGCCGACTTCCTGCAGATGTCGTGGGTCTAACCTGTAAAGTGCTCAGGAATAATTTTTACTATATTCTAGGTGTAAATAGCAAGCTAGTTTAGTCAAATGTGAGGTAAGTGTATGTTTTAAAAATCATCCAGGGCTGTAATTTCAAAGGAAACGATATATTTTTCAATTAAAATTGTGTGTGTTTAGTAACCTCATTTTTCTTGTTGCACTAGTAATATTATGCAGGTAAGCAGTTTGAGTTTATATGTGGACGTGTATTATTTTTCAAAATCACTGAGTCCGCTATGCAAGAAGCCGGTTTGGAGATGTAGAGTAATGATCTGGGAAATATCTTGAAGTACTATAATAACAATACAGACAGGCGATGACGAGGAGCCTACATGTGGTGACGTTGTAAACCCTGGGTGGAGCGAAGCAGTTGTGGCGTCCCCCAGAAGACAAACCTCCTCATATTTCCCCGCATCTCGCCGTGGGATGGACCCTGATCCGACCCTGGGGAGGAGCTTTCTATCACAAGGGGGCGCCGTACCCCTACATTGTGTATGTACTGTACTGTAGAAGCAGTTGTTTACTTGTGGTCGAAGGGTCTGCTCAGTCAGACAGACCGAAATTAAGCAACAAAAACAACAGAAGCAACAACAAAAACAAGACAAACAACACCTTTACCAGCCGCACTCACCGGTACCGCATCGTCAGGGGAAAGAAGTAGCTACTGGTCAATCACTTAAATGACACCCTTCCAGTACAGTTAACTGGTCAGTGTTGTGCCGGGCCCTCTGTGTCTTATATTCGGCCATTCCAGCACGATGCAAGCACGTGATCGACTAGTATTCCCGTACCATGCATGTGAAAATGTGTGTTTATGTGAGTATATGATGTTGTGCCTATGCCCCCTGTGTTATATTCAATGTTGTTCCGGCTAGACTCAGGTACGCGGTTGCTTAGTACTCGTATGTTGTATATTTCTGTGTGTGCGTGTATGGAATGTTTTGTCTTACCTCTCATTGTCATATTTACTGATGTTCAGGTACGACGCAGGTATGCAGTCGACTAGTATTTTTGTGTTGTATATTTCTGTGGATATGAATGAACAGCCTACGCATCAACACTCCCCCTCTTAGTCCCGACCTCACCCTTCAAAATGGCTTCGTGACTCGTTGATTGAGTGAGTGGGTGACACAGTGAGGGACACACACTGTATCTGGACGCCCCGGTGGATATGGCAGTAATAATGACATGAGATTAACATGAACAATAAAAATAATGCTCCGTGAGGTCTTTATATAGTGAGGCCATAGTAAATTTGGTGCTTCACCTACAAAATTCTGGTGTTTTATTGGTGCTTAGTATTTTCCAGTAAAGCTGTGGATCGGACAAGTTTTTTTTTTTTCCCCTTCTTGCCAGGATTCCAGAGGCTTGAATGATGAATGAATGGGAGTGTGGCTCATTCTGTGGAGTTATATTTGGTTAGCATCTCTTTTTGTTATTTTTTCTGGCTCTCTGAACCCTACCTCTTCCCACCTTGGGGTGAGAAAAGACGTATGGACGAACATACAAGAACAAATAGTTCAACATGTTAATAGCAACAGTAGAATAATTTGTCGAAGAATCTTTGGTAGCTAACCTAAATTTTTATAAAACAAGGTATTCTTTACCTTTTATTAATTAGAGTATAATTTAAGAGAATGATCGAGTAACAGAAACTATAATACATAACACAAGTAATCCACTTAAGCAGAGAATGAAAGTTCAGTCAATTTGATGGACGAGATGCCTCGTCGCCGACGGAAAGTTTTCTCATATAAGTATTTAAAAAGAAGAGTTTTTGCACTTTACGAGTGTTTTCAGAAGCCTGAAGAAAGGCATTTTCACATCAAGGCACTCGCATAGCTGGGCGACTACTCTGCTCGGTTTTACGAACGTCCCTCAGCTCCCTCCCTATCCTCGTAGTGTGCGGTGGATAGTGGACAACAGGAGAAGGATAATTTCAGCCTATGGTTCACCGGGTTCACATTTTTATGAACCTTGGAAAACTAAAACAACAGCAAAAAAAAAAAATGAATGGGACTGATTAGTTTTGAAAGTTAGTTAATCATCACCATGATCATGATGATCTGCTACCTGCTTTTTCACTCTCTCCCGAGGTAGGAAAGATGTCTGGAAAATATTGACTTAACATTCCAAACTGATTCGTTGCGTTTTACTGTAAACCCAGTATCGTACAACCTAACTATCTTTCCCACAAACTTCGGAAAATCCATATTACTATTTTTTTTTTAACAGGGAGAAAAACTTTTTGCTCTTTATATGCAACAGAAAGAAGTGGCATCTCACGGGTATATTATATTCGCCGGACTGAAGGACTTTTTATATCGGTCCACCTAACGTCAGAGCATTTTATTATCTTAGAGAACTTCTTCTTAATGAGGTGATTAATGATGGGTATATCTAATCTCTCCACCCATACAAAACTTTCCTGATATAAACAAAATTTCCCGGTAGCAGGAAGAATAAGATATGGAAGACGTTATCGTGTTGTTGATAGAGGGAATAAGTAGGTTCTAAATGCACGACCAGGTTGGAAGGGTATGATCTATCTATCTATCTATCTATAGCCCGACGCCCTAATCCCGCAAAGGGTGGCCGCAGACAAAACGCCTCCAAGTCGCTCTGTCACCCACCATTTGACTACCCTCCCCCCAAGTCACCCCCTCCCTCATATACCTCTCAACTCCATCCCTCCACCTCATCCTTGGTCTACCTCTCCCTCTCCCTCCTCCCACCTCACCCACATACACCCTCTTAGTCAGTCTTTCATTCTCCATTCTCTCCACATGTCCAAACCACCTCAGTGTATTTCTCCTAATCTTCTCAACCACATCCACATCCACCCCACAGCGTTCCTTCACTTCTTCATTCGTCAACCTGTCCCTCCACGTCACTCCACATGCTCCTCTCAAGTAACTCATTTCCACTGCTCTCACTCTTGACTTGTTCCCCTCTTGTAAGGTCCATGCCTCGCTTCCATACGTCAGGGTAGGGATCACAATACTATCATGCAGTGACTTCTTAACTTCCATACTCACCTCCCTATTTCTCATCACTGCTCTCAGTGTACCAACAACCTTCCTTCCCTGCTGTACCCTTTCACGCACTTCATCCCCCAAAGTTCCATCCTTACTCATCACACTACCCAAGTACTTGAATGCACTCACATTCTCCATATCCTCACCATCCAACCTCACTGCACACTCTGTGACTTCATTCCTCTCAAACACCATAACTTTACTTTTGTTTACATTAACTTTCAGATTCCTCCTCCTACACACTGTCCCAAATTCATTCACCAAACCTTGCAACTCCCATTCATCTTCACTCAACAGCACTGTATCATCAGCAAACAGCAACACCGGAAGCTTCCAAATCTCACCTTCATTCATTAGAGCCACCCCCACATCCACTGCCCTACCCTGCACCTCCTTTACAACCCCATCCATGTATATATTAAACAGCCATGGAGACATCACACAACCCTGTTTCAGTCCTACATTGAGATCAAAGAACTCTCAGCTCACCATCCATTCGCACCGTAGCCCTAGCTCCCTCGTACATACTCTTCACAGCACTCAACAATTTCCCCTCCACTCCATATACTCTTAATACCTTCCACATACCTTGCCTGTCTATTCTGTCATAAGCTTTCTCCAAGTCCATGAAGGCAGCATACACTTTCCTTCCCTTCTCTAGATATTTCTCCACTAAACATCTTAGAACAAATATCTGATCTACACACCCTTTTCCCTTCCTAAATCCCCCTTGTTCTTCTCCAACTAGCTCCTCTGTCATATGCCTAACCCTATCAATGAGTATACTACCATATATTTTACCAGTCTCACTAAGTAGGCAAATACCCCTATGGTTACCACATACTTCTCTCTCTCCTTTTCCTTTGTATAAAGGAACAATTATACCTGATTTCCAGTCCTCTGGAACCCTTCCCTCTTCCCAAGCCAATCTACACAACTTCCATATCCACTCCACAACAATCTCACCCCCATACCTAAGCATTTCACCACACACTCCATCAATACCTGGGGCCTTTCCCAACTTAGTATTCTTCATCGCTTCCACGACCTCCGCCCTACTAATCTCTTCCTCCCTCCTCTCATCTCTTCTTCTCCCAGCCATTCCCCAACCACTTATACTCGCACTGTTCTCACTCTCCACATTCAACAAATCCTCAAAGTGCTCCTTCCATCTCTTCAGTTTCTCTCTCTTCTCCACCAACAATCTATTATTCCTATCTTTCACTCCCCTACTATTTCCCCTTTCACACTGCCTTACTTTCTTTACCTCCTTCCAAAACAATTTCTTACTCTCCCTCCATTTCACACTCAGATTCCTCCCAAACTCTTCATCTACTTTCTTCTTACTCTCCTTCACCAGTCTCTTAACCTCCCTTCTCCTGCTCACATATACCTCTCTCTTCTCTCTCTCATCTTCTCCCCTACCTCTACTCGCTAACCATTCACTATATGCCTTCTTCTTTTGTTCCACAGCTCGTTTCACCTCATCATTCCACCATGCTGTCCCTTGCACACCCTTGCATCTCCTCCTCACTCCACAAACCGCCTCACACGCTGCGCCTATCTCTTCCGTGAATATCTTACATACGTCTTCCACCCCTTCCATCTGCTCTAGCTCATACCTTCCCAGTCTTTCTTCCACTATGATCTTATACTCTGTCATTTTCTCACTATCTTGCAATTTCTCCACTCTTCTCACAGGAGATGCTTCCTCCTGTCTTCCCCTTCGTCTCCTCAGCCACTTTCTTTGCAGCTCTACCTTGGCCATCACTAAGTGATGGTCCGAGACTCCATTCCCCCACCCTCTCCACACTCTTGCATCCAACACTTGTCTTCTCATTCGCTCATCCACACACACGTAGTCTATCATTGCCTTTCGTTCAACAAGTTCACCATCCATCCTCCTCATTACTCTCCATGTATACCGGTGGATCATCTTATGCCGAAAGTAGGTGTTGGCTATTGCCAATCCCTTACAAGCACAGATGTCCACCAAAGCACTTCCATTCCCATCTACATCAGCTGGCACACCCCACTGACCAACCACTCCATCCACTCGTACATTCCCAAC
Organism: Coenobita brevimanus; assembly: GCF_032717465.1. Lineage (NCBI taxonomy): Eukaryota > Metazoa > Arthropoda > Malacostraca > Decapoda > Coenobitidae > Coenobita > Coenobita brevimanus. Next base: position 1,878,022 of record NC_137023.1, on the reverse strand, counting down.
TTTGCCATTCATGTCTCCAATCAACAGCACTCTCTCGCTCCTCTCAAACTTTTCCATACACGCTTTTACACTTGCCCAAAACTCATCTTTCACTCTTGCCACTCGGTCCTCTGTCGGGGCATACACACATACAATCGCCCACGCTTGTATACCTACTTTCATCCTCACCCATACAATCCTTGCACACATCAGAAAAGACAGAAGGGTAGATGAGGTGGGACGTGAGGATGCAGTGATGTTGACACTGGTGAGGACAAGGATTTTCTGAGAGGAGAGAAGTTTTCATTACAAGTAACGGTATAAACGTAAAATATATAAGTGCATATTACTGACTTGTTACAGAAAATGATGTAGGTTATTGTGGTATGGACGTCGCCAAATTAGAGGAATTTGCGCGATTGACAGGGAGCATACTTAACACCGGAATTCATCAGTAGTTTTAAAAGTAGGAATATGGACAGATCATCATTAAGCATGTTTAAGGAATAATGGAGTAATATGTGGTTGGATTTAAGAGACTATGTGCATGTAGCTGCTAGCACTCATGAATTGCTTAGGAAGGAGAATGTGTAAAAGCTATAAAAATGGGAAGAAGTAAGTTAGGTTATTAATTATGTTCAAGGAGACTTTTTTGCCTATTGACTTTAAAGGACGGTCAGTTACTTTTTTCTGGGGTGGGTGGGAAAGGAGGTCCGGATGATGATGCTATCGTTAATGAAACTAATTTGATGAAGCGAGCGGTAATTACAGAACATAACCTGATCTCTGAATGGGGTTGTATCAGCAGTGCCATGAAAAACACTTGTCCCTTCCATGTGTCAGTATAAGTAAAGTGTGTGCATTATCTGCAATGTATTGTACCGTCGAATAGTGTAATAGGGAACGAACATGTGCATGTGGAAGTATTTATATTAGTTTTCTGTAACCGCAAATGTTAAATATCAGTTCTTGACTAGTTTAAAGGAGGGAAGATGTAGCTTGCCAAAGAGCATGTGTTCTTTGTATTGTATCTGTCATGATGCTTCAAGTAGAATGCATATTTAGATGACAAATTCCTACACATTTCTCTACATATGTGTTCCAAAGCAGCAATCGGAGAGAACTACACAATATAATTGGCCAATCACTGATATCCACTAAGTTTTCACACCCACGAGACTACTTTAGAAGGTCTAGTTTTAAGTAAGAAGTTTTTACCCAAGAGAGAGAGAGAGAGAGAGAGAGAGAGAGAGAGAGAGAGAGAGAGAGAGAGACAGAGACAGAGAGAGAGAGAGAGAGATCATGGTGGCATAATTATTCACTTCGGTGGCATAGCGCGCATTATTACGTGCGTTGTTGTTTAGGTGCAGGTTAAGCTTGATAATGGTGGTGATAAGAGACGCGCTTTGTGGAGGGCGTGCCTGTGTGTGGATGCTGGGTGTTTGGTGCGGATAATAGTGTTAATGGGAGGGGTGGGGGGAGACTCACCATTATTACCTTCCTTTGATGTATCTTTCTAATTGTCGTTTTTATTCTTATATGCAGTTTTGGCAAATAAATAATTATTTTACTTATTCCGTACGGTGTAAGTCTGAATATAATAAGTACTGTTTCCCGGTACCGTTACTGTGAATACTGAAGGAAATACTGTATGGGCAGAATTAGTCAATAAGCAAACGAGTGCTGTTGATATGACCTTTGATTTACAAGCATCGTTATATTTACATTCAGCAAAAGAGTACAGGTATTATGAGCTTTGATATACAAGCACCATTATATCTACAGTCAGTATGGGGTTACGGGGGTGTGATGCTTTGTTTCTTTATTAATTCTGTACCAACGCCAGGACGGCAGTAGAGCAACTATGCGTTTGCGAGTGTATGTTTGTGATTATTGCTGAGTGTCCCTTCATTTGCGACCCTTTGTTTAACCTGACGTGTGAAACAATGTTGAACTACTCTCCTGTATCAAGTTAACTAATATAAAAGATCACAAGAGTAAGATAACAGCTGAGTAAAATATTTAAACTTAGTTACCTTAAGTTTACCGCCACCGTGTAATGAAAGGCTATGTACTAGTTTCCCTAAAAGAGAAAAATCTTTGTTGTTGTTATTGTTCTTACTAGGTTATTTCTACATAAAGTTTGATATATTTTTTAGCAGGTTCCTCTGTATTATTTTGGGTGGAATGTTACTGCAATACTTAGCGTCGGTCTCAGTCCCCGCAGGGTTTTCATAGACACATTCCTCCTTTGGATAAGAATGGAACGTATCTCAAAACGACGTATTTACCTTTACTGATGAGGTTCACCTGAAATTAGTTTGTGTGTGTGTGTGTGTGTGTGTGTGTGTGTGTGTGTGTGTGTGTGTGTGTGTGTGTGTGTGTGTGTAATTCTCATCTCAGTCGGAGTTAAGTGGTCGAACAAATTAAATTTTAAAAATGTTTTCATACGTGTTAAATGTGTGTGAAGTCTACAATTTCTCTCTCTCTCTCTCTCTCTCTCTCTCTCTCTCTCTCTCTCTCTCACACACACACACACACACACACACACACACACACACACACACACACACATTTTTTTTTTTTTTCTCTCTCTCTCTCTCTCTCTCTCTCTCTCTCTCTCTCTCTCTCACACACACACACACACACACATACAGAGAGAGAGAGAGAGAGAGAGAGAGAGAGAGAGAGAGAGAGCAAGGAACAGTCATTATAATAATTGTCACATGCACTGTTGGCACTATGAACGTCCTTGTTAATGTGTGCCTGGCCATCAAGTCGGAGGGTTAAATCTGCTCTTATGTTTTCTTCCAAGGAGATTATTCGGTTCTGCAGTGGACCTCATACGGACTGTTGTCTTTTCTGGTATGGGATATACAACAATACAGGCAGCTGATTAGAGTTTTACAGATGCTGCAAATCTATAACCCTGCTACTACCAACCATCTGATTCGCAAGTTTTGTTTAATCCATCCATTATCCAATCCTACGTTGCCCCATGAGAAGCGTAGGAGCTCGGGGCTAGGCAAGTTGGTTGTGACATTTTAAGATGAGAGTGACCAGGCTCACTCATCCCTGAGTGGCATTACATGAGCAATAAATCCCAACCACCCCTTGGATATAAATTTACACAGGCTCAATCCGACTGGAGCGCCGTAATTACCCACTAAACCACCAACCTCCATAATTTCGATGTATAGTTACCACCCAGCGTAGTAAATAATTTTCTGGTGTACAGGAAACCATTTGGCTTGTAACTTAGTGTAGAGTCACTCATAGGCAGAAGGAAGAGGAAAGAAAGACAGAAGAGGGAAAGTAATGTCACCCGTAATAAGAACAAAATTGTGTGAAATTGACTTTAGTAGAGTAACTTGTGCATCCACGTCCTTGAAAAGACTAAATTTAAATAGATTTTGCACCGTTGGCTGATTCATTCTTCCTGTCTCTGTAAATCTGTTTAACTTGGGGGGAAAAATCACTTGTAATGAAGTTAAAAGCAGTCTCCATGAACTTCGTCACAGCATGAATCCTCTCGTTAAGCTAAATAAAACCATAAAGATGGCTAAGAATAACTTAAGGAAACATCAGATTAAAGATATTAGAAGCGAACAACAGATTTCCTACGACACCAAAGTGACAACATTCTTAATATTGGCTGGATTATTTAAACGGGTCAAGGATTGCTGAATATTCAAAAACTGTGAAGTGAAAGTCTTGCTGAAGAGTGCAAACAAAGGGGGTTCTGACACGATAGTCCGTTCCCTGAAACCCAGCAGTCCTACATATCACAACTTCACCTGCCATCAATTCGGCATGAGTACCCAGCGTTTTTATCGAATGCATGTTTGTGCTGTTCCATTCAGGACTACAATGATGGTATTAGTTGGGGTGTGTTTTTGACATGCTGGTGGGTCTTGTGGAAGCTCAGTAAATCTGTCTTAATGAAATTCAAATCACGAAAATGTTTCCTGTCGCAGCCTGTGATCGAGTTATTCCCTTTTTCGGACAATCACCTCTTTGACCATCTGATCACCATAACGAATATTTATTTTGTCCAACTGTTCATTATGCTACTAAATCATAATGCACGCGTATATCAACTGTGTCAAGGTTTTTATGTCGGCACTTGTAAATAATTTTTATAGTTCACAAAGTATAAAAAGACGGGTACAGGACTATCAAAAGATTGGCCGGAAGTACCAGACGCTAAAACGACTATTCCAGTAATGAAATTTGCTTCAAACACGGTTATAGTACAGGTAGTTTCACTACCATCATTAAAACTAGCAACATTCAGCTATTTTCCCTCTACACCATACATAAACAAAACCTTCCATAACCCCTCTCTGTTTATCTTGCTGTGTTTGACAGTTCTATTCGCAAGTTTTCTCCAGTATCTGTCCCACTGCCAATATCTGATCTACACACCCCTTGCCACTCCCTAAACCTCCCTGTTCCTCACTCGCCAGGCCTTCTGATATACTGCTTACTTTCTCTGTGATATTTCTTCCTTGTACCTTTCCTGCTGCACTCAATAGACCAATATCACGATAATTACCGCACCCCTTTCGATCCTATGGAAGCAAAAAAAAAAAACTGCCTCAAAGTGTTTCAGTGAGGATTCTATTCCAATACTGAGTCTCGAGGTTATGAACTTCTTTTGCTGTGATCAACCGATGAGATTAAAATATATATAAAAGTACAGTATTTCGTTCCCAGAGAGACTGTTATAAAAACTCCACGTTACTGTCTTATCGTAAAATATATCACGTTCCATATTTTTCATTTCACGCCTGGTCAGTGTGTGTTTGGTATGCATTCGCCAGCTGCCACAATACTCGTATCCCAGCCCCAGGCACCCGCCACAGCTGCCTCCCTTAGATATTCTGCACCACCAACAGTACACAACTCTGCCACCCACTCCATTAACATTTCCAGTACAGTTTAAGACGGGTATTTTCTCATCGTTAAAGTTTACGAAAACTGAATATGAAAACTATCCACCTATATTATTTACCTAAAGTATATTGTGATCGTACAATGTATAATACTAAATAAAAGATAGAAATGTTTTCATCACGGAAATGGTTTGCATAATATGCCCGCACCTGAAGCAACAAGACCCGGGTGATAACTGCATCCAGTAGTGTCCCATCAGGTCCTTTATGTTATTTCACCTGCGAGAACTTTATCAGCTGGGCCTTCAGCGCCTTCATGCACGTCCCCCTAACGTCACTGGGCAACGACCAGCTTCATCACTCAATACGGAAGTGCTTCTTAGAGTGAAGTACATTTCTGCAGCGTGTTGCCACCCCTTTGATTCTAGACGTTTTTCTCAAATGAATCATAGCGTTAATCTTTAGCCAAGTATGGTGGCCAAATCAACAACCTAAAAAATCTGGACACTAGGCGGCAGCGTTTCACCAAGCCCACTATGAAAACCTTATCTAATACAAGTGTGTAACCTGACACCTCGCCCTGTGAGGGGTGACTCACCCAGAGAACCTCTACGCGTCTGCCAGTACTCGGCAATGATAACTCTGCTACGACACTCCATCACCCTACCGCACCCATCCCCCCACCTTTATCTCTTCAACTTATTCTAGGTCCCCCTCTCCTCCCAAGTACCTCTCTCAGACACTGTAGTCAGTCGGGGTCGGTTTACTTTCAGTTTGTTGAATTCTGGATGTGAGTTTCAGTTTCTGCTTGAATAAATATACTAAAACAGTATTACAACATGACTATTCATGGAGAAGGAATTTTAGTTTATTTCCTCAAAAGAATAAACTGGAAAGAAGTTTATCCTAAACCTGTTACACCTTAGCCTAAATGGATGACTATCTGTGTTACCTCTGCCCTTTCTGTTATCATACGTGGCTCTGTAGGAAACTTGTCAAACAGAGAACACAGAACTGAAAGGGCGGACTGTCCGACCACTAAATAGCCAACATAAAATTCTCCCTGACGTCACAACAACAAGAAGCCGGAAAAGAACAACCAAAACGTCATGGACCTTTTGCAAACGCATTCCATATTGAGTATCTACGAGTAAGAGATGCCTTGGGATATCGAATGGTCTATGGAAGATAGTCCTTTGTATTACTGGCGAATAAGACTTTCTGGATATTTAAGAAAATATAAGATAATGATTTATTCCTCATATTTTACTTTATTTTATTTTTTAGAAAGACAGCTAGTGAACCAACAACTGAAGAATAAAGGAAATCGGGTAAGAGTGGATTAGGACTAAGCTGGTTTCTTTTTTTGCATGCTGGACAGATTCTAATAAAACATTATAAAACAGCTTACAGTTTATCTTCGTTGCATTGTTTTTGTTGTTGCTGTTGATGTTGCTTAATCCCGGTCTGTCTGGCTGTGCAGACCCATCGACCACAGGAAAGCAACTGCTTTTGTAGAGGCTTCCTACACGTACACCGTGTAGGATCCGGCATCCCCTTGTGGCAGACAGCACCTCACCAGTATCGGTCGGAGTCCTTCCCCACGGCGAGGTGCAGGAAAGTATGAGGTTGACTTCCGGTTGAACGCCGCAACTGCTCCACTCAGGGAGCACAGCACCACCAAGTGTAGGCTTCTCGTCAGCGCCCTTTCTAATTACGTACTGATGCATAATGAATTAGTGATGCCGGAGAGGGACACTGTCATGTAAAGGCACCGATATAGCCAGGCAGCTGCGTTGTTCAGTTATACAAGCATCGCTCAATTACCGCCCTATCTCCACAAAGGTTGATGATGGACTGCCGGAGGTCAATTTCACCATGCAGTCCATTGGGTTCATATATCAGAAGAACCACATCGTCACTCACCTTTGTCTTCTAAAGCAGACTGATTACTCGTGCTGTAAAATCGTCCCATTCCACGATGCTAATTACAACCAATTAAACTAGAAAAGCAACATCACACGCACACAGGGAAGCGAGTATGTAAAAAAAAAAAAAAAAAAATACACAAGCATTTTAATTCAAGAAAATGACCATGGTAGCTGTAGCTGCTAGGATAAAGGTTAATTTACAAACAACATAGTAACAGCCATGGAAAGTACTTAGTCCTGAGAGGGTTACATTAGAGTTTCCGTTTGAATAGTTTGATCCGCTCCCTCACTGAGTTACTTTACATTCTTGAGGAATGGGATCAAGGCCTTATGGAGTGAGGTTTAAGAAAGTGAATTTTTGCACACAGATAGACCTCCCCCCCCCCCCGACCTGATGTGACCCCCCTTAGCAGCAGGCCCTGGGTGTCTTATCGAAAACTGTTAGGCACGGCCAGTTTTTAACCTAGGAACACAAATTATTGCACAGTGGTAGAGCTTCACTCAGGTTATAAGCATGGTGGGGCGCTATGCACGGCCAAAATTGTAACTAAAGAAGATAAAATTTTGTATATTGACAAATTTTCACCCCGGTCATTTTGTGATGGGTGGAATCACCAAGGGTCGCCTCTCACGAGGGATGAGGCGGTTGCCAGGGGTCCCATAATTTTTATCATGAGAACACGAAATTCTGAGCATTGGTAGGCGTTACTCCGACCACGTTATGTGCAGGATGGAGACTGACAGCCTGTATATATATATATATATATATATATATATATATATATATATATATATATATTGTTACATAGCCTATGATTTCATCATCCTTTGTGTAATTTTAACGCACAGTATGCTGCATGTTTGATCACGAGCGTGTTCTGCCTCAGTCCCCCCCTTCTACCGTTATAGTAGAGTAAGTCGTTCTCTCTGTTGCTTAGAGCGGGATTATCAGCTCTTTGTCCCCATGGCTCCATTTGCGCGTCCTGCTTACAAGTTGTATCAGGCTCTGCTGGCCCCTATATAATGAGCTCAGTCTCTGCATCATGGCCACTTAGATCTGCTCCTCATTTTGTTCACATCTCTGTCTTCCCCTGTACAGATATTATTATTGTGAGTGCTCAAGAAGTCTCCAACCATCTAGCAGCTGTGTGTAATTTGAGTATAACCGTTGTTGCATTTTGTTCTTGTACTGTATAGCATAAGTTTAATTTGTGGGCCTAGTGAGGTTTGTAATTTATGTAGGGTTCTTTGTCAGTCATTTTTGATAATAGTTTGTATCTGTAATTATTTATCTGGCATTCACTGAGTATTATCTGGTATCTCATTTTATCAGGGCTGACTTAGATAAATTTACTCTTGCTAATTTCGTGTTAATAGAGGCTATTGCAGTTAACCATATATTTAACCTGTTTATTTGCCATTACATTATCCTTATGAGTTCTGAATGTTTTGTTGTTAGTTTGTGCATTAAACTTTAACTTGTAATTTTACCTAACTCTTTTGTTTTGAACCTGGAACTTTACGGGACAGTAGTGACTCTTCGTATTCTCACTTAAAGTGTACGTTATCTTTCTCTGTTCCGTAACATAAATTTGGCGACCTCATATCAGGATATTCAGGATATTATCATAAGGATATTGCTTGATATTTTGTGACTGTGATATATTCATGATGGCTACTATTTCTACACTTGATGAAGCCAAAGATTTTTTGTCAAATATGCAAACAGTGTGTGATATAGAAAACAGAACAAAGAATGAACTTAAGCTTGTTGCTCAACAATTGGGAATTGTTGTTCGCTCTCATCATTCTAAAGATCAGATTGTTGACATGATTAATGAAAGCTTGTTTAATGTAACTCCTCCAAATGAGCAAACGCAGATTGAATTAGCTAAGTTACAGCTAGCCCTGCAGGAGGCTCGAGTGAAGGAAGCTGAATTTCAAGCACGTGCTAAGGAGGCTGATGTTAAGGAGGCAAATGCTCGTATTGAAGAGGCACAGGTACAGGCTCAGGCACAAATTGAACTTGCCAGGATTCAGGCAGACCATGAGTATCGCATGAAACAAGGTGGAACTGGATCATCTTGCTCTGATGATTTTGATGTGGCTAAAAATGTTAAACTTGTCCCTCCTTTTAATGAATCTGATTTAACAAAGTATTTTCAGTTGTTTGAGAGGGTAGCTACAGGTTTTAATTGGCCTAAGGAGTACTCCTTCAAACTGTTCTCACCGGTAAAGCTCAAGTAACTTATGCATCTTTGCCTCAGGATCAGTCTGATAATTATGATGTAGTTAAGAGCTTGATTCTTAAAGCCTATGAGCTTGTTCCTGAAGCTTATAGAGTAAAATTTAGGACAACTTACAAACAAGATAAGCAATCCCATGTTGAGTATGCAAAAATCAAAGAAGATTTGTTGGAGCAGTGGTTAAATTCTAAGAATGTGGATTCTGATTTTGGTAAATTTAAGCAGATGATTTTACTGGAGGATTTCAAAAGGTGTATTTATAAAGATGTAAGCCTATATCTTGATGAGAGAAGAATAGATAATTTGTCTGACGCTGCAGTTTTAGCTGATGAGTATGTTCTCACTCACAAGAGATATTCTAGAGAAAAAGGGAAAGCTGAGAGTAAGTACGTTGCCTCTACTCAGAGTACAGGTAACAGGAAAGAGAATAAGGATGATGTTTCTCAGGAAGTAAATACCAGCTTCACCTCTAGATTTCAGAAAAGTAAATGTACTTATTGTAGTAAGCTTGGTCATACTACGGAGAGATGTTTCAGGAGACAGCGTGATGTGAACAAAAGGAGTCTTTAAATATTCAGTCAATTGGTCTAGTGTCCACTCTTGAGAGTTCCCAGAATTCTTTAACTGAGTTAACTGAACCTGCTTTGAGGGGTAACTTAAATTCTCATGATGGAGCTCCTCTTTTGAGCAGTAACGTGGGTGACACTCTCAAGAGTTCATGTGCTAATTTCCTGTCTGATGGTTTTGTCAGTCCTCTGGACAGTAATGACAGGAAATCAGTTCAAATATATCGTGATACAGGTGCTTGCCAATCCCTTATGCTGACCAGTGTTCTAGGCTCTAATTTTAATTCCTCTGATGAAACTGTAATCTTACAAGGTGTAGGGAATAATTACTTCTCTGTCCCTCTGTGCAGAGTGAATTTAGAGTCTGGTTTTGTTAATGGTTCCGTTATGGTTGGGTTGGTTGAGACACTCCCAATGTCAGGTGTAACTTTCTTACTTGGAAATGATATTGGTGGAAGTCAAGTGTGTCCAGCTCCTCAGTTGTCTAGTGAGCCAGTGGCTGCGACCCAGGATTGTGATGTCCCTGATGTGTTCCCTGCATGTGCTGTCACTAGGGCTAAGTCTAAAGTTACTGGTGATTTAGAGGATAATGATGATGATGATGTTATCCTAGCTGACACTTTTCTTGCTAATTTGGACCACTCACCAGATGAGGCAGTACCCCGTAGTGTTGATAATTTGTCTCGTCAAGAGTTGGTTGAGTTGCAGGTTGCTGACCCTGAGTTGAAAGGTCTAGCTAACTCTGCTTGCAGTGAGGAAGAGTCAGCTGGTGCTTCTACTTGTTATTATGTAAAGTCAGGAGTACTTATGAGGAAGTGGAGACCCCCAACAGCATCAGCCGACTGTGAATGGGAGGTTGTACATCAAGTTGTCATCCCTCGTGTTTGTAGGCAGGATATCATTAGAGTGGCTCATGATTCCAGTTTGGCAGGACACCTTGGAGTGAGGAAGACTGTGGCACGCATTTTGAAACACTTCTGGCCAGGTATCTTCAGGGATGTTTCCTGGTATTGTAAGTCTTGTCACACCTGTCAAGTTGTGGGGAAGTGTAATCAGACTGAAAAGGTTGCACCTCTAGTTCCCATTCCTCCTTTTGAGGCGCCTTTCACCCGTGTGTTGGTGGATATTGTGGGCCCTCTTCCTAAGACTTCTTCAGGATTTTCTTATGTGTTGACCATGATTGATATGGCTACTCGTTATCCTGAAGCCATTCCACTTAGAAACATCTCAGCAAAGAACGTGGTTAAGGAAATGCTAGGGTTCTTCACAAAGTTTGGTCTGCCCAAGGAGGTACAGTCCGACCGGGGAAGTAATTTCATGTCAAACGTTTTCAAGCAGTCTCTGAAAGAGTTGGGCATCACCCAGATCACGTCTTCAGCTTACCATCCCCAGACCCAAGGAGCGTTGGAGAGATATCATCGAACACTCAAATCGATGCTCAAGAAATACTGTTTGGAACATCAGAAAGACTGGGATAAGGGTCTTCCATTCGTTGTATTTGCTGCAAGAGAATCTCCAAATGAATCACTGGGCTTCTCACCCTTTGAACTACTGTTTGGCCATGAAGTAAGAGGACCCCTTAAGCTACTCAAGGAATGCTGGCTGTCGGAGGAAGATGATGTCAACCTGCTGGAGTATGTGATGAAGTTCAAAGAACGGCTGTCCACTGCTTTACAGCTGGCGAGAGAGAATTTAGGAGCTGCTCAGGAGAAGATGAAGACTTGGTATGATAAGAAGTCCAGGTTACGCCACTTTCAGCCAGGAGATCAGGTTTTGATTCTGCTACCAGTTCATGGGCAACCTCTTCAAGCCAAGTTTAGTGGCCCTTATTTCGTGGAGAAGAAACTCAGTGATGTCAACTATGTCATCGCCACACCAGATCGTAGAAAGAGCAAGCAACTTTGTCACATCAACATGCTAAACTTATATCACAGGCGGGACGAAAATAATCCAGTCTGCACTGTAGCTGTTCCACCCGAGTCTGCAAGTGAAGCTCTCCCATGCAGTATGAGCCTGAGTGATAGTTTGAGGAAGAATCCTGATATCATGAATGATCTCCAGACTAAGCTTTCTCATCTACCACCCAAGGAAAGGCAGGAGTTTTCGGCATTACTGCAGGAGTACCCGCAAGTGTTCCGTGCCACTCCAGGAAGAACCACTGTGTTGATGCATGATGTCGATGTTGGAGACGCAAAGCCAATTAAATTGCCTCCTTACCGTGTGAACCCAGTGAAAGTTCCTCTCATCCAGAAGGAGCTTGGCTACCTGTTGGACCACAAGATGATTGAGCCCTGTCAGAGCGAGTGGAGTTCTCCTGTCACTCTGGTCCCTAAGCCAGGTGGGTCACAGCGGCTTTGCATTGACTACAGACGTGTTAATCAGATAACTAAAACAGACACTTACCCTCTCCCTCGTGTGGAAGATTGCATAGACAAGATCGGAAAGGCTAGGTACATAAGTAAGTTTGATTTGTTAAAGGGATACTGGCAAGTACCTATGACTGAACGTGCTAGGGAGATCTCATGTATTGTAACATTAGGAAAGACATTTGCATGTTCTGTAATGCCATGTACAGATTGTTTTAGAGTAATAAGAAATTTCCTTTGTAAATTTCTTTTTTCTTTGTGGGGAGGTGTTACATAGCCTATGATTTCATCATCCTTTGTGTAATTTTAACGCACAGTATGCTGCATGTTTGATCACGAGCGTGTTCTGCCTCAGTCCCCCCCTTCTACCGTTATAGTAGAGTAAGTCGTTCTCTCTGTTGCTTAGAGCGGGATTATCAGCTCTTTGTCCCCATGGCTCCATTTGCGCGTCCTGCTTACAAGTTGTATCAGGCTCTGCTGGCCCCTATATAATGAGCTCAGTCTCTGCATCATGGCCACTTACATCTGCTCCTCATTTTGTTCACATCTCTGTCCTCCCCTGTACAGATATTATTATTGTGAGTGCTCAAGAAGTCTCCAACCATCTAGCAGCTGTGTGTAATTTGAGTATAACCGTTGTTGCATTTTGTTCTTGTACTGTATAGCATAAGTTTAATTTGTGGGCCTAGTGAGGTTTGTAATTTATGTATGGTTCTTTGTCAGTCATTTTTGATAATAGTTTGTATCTGTAATTATTTATCTGGCATTCACTGAGTATTATCTGGTATCTCATTTTATCAGGGCTGACTTAGATAAATTTACTCTTGCTAATTTCGTGTTAATAGAGGCTATTGCAGTTAACCATATATTTAACCTGTTTATTTGCGAGTACATTATCCTTATGAGTTCTGAATGTTTTGTTGTTAGTTTGTGCATTAACTTTAACTTGTAATTTTACCTAACTCTTTTGTTTTGAACCTTGAACTTTACGGGACAGTAGTGACTCTTAGTATTCTCACTTAAAGTGTACGTTATCTTTCTCTGTTCCGTAACAATATATATATATATATATATATATATATATATATATATATATATATATATATACACACACCATGATATAAAATACTTGGCCGTAACCATCTATACAAATGGGCAAGAAACGGGTGGCAGAAGCAGCCTCAACACACAGTACTATGCATCTCAGACACGAGAATGACGAGCGATGCTGCACACACTCCTCTACTAAGATTTTTTTAAAATTAATAATATGCATCAATGTGCCTGGCAGTGAATCCATATAGGCCCTATATAAGAAAAAACTATTTATATAATGAATGTGTGATAACTTGATAACATTCAGGCTTGTACGACTCACTCAACTGAATTCATTGTCGGATGTGTAACTTTTACAGAACTAACACTCTGGATCCTATTGCTCACTGTGTTGAAAAAGAAGAAAAATGCCTGGCGGTAACTGAAAGAGTAGTTGTCTCGACCTTGAATGGGGTATTGATGTGATCAGAGAATTTGTCCGCTAATGAAAGGGATGCCAGTTCGACCCGATACTAAGTCAGGGAACAGTTGGAGTATTTGAATTTCACTCAAACCCACTTTTCTGACCTTCCATAATGCCCACAACCATATCACAGAAACACGAGCACAAGTTCCATTAAACTGCTCTAAAGTAAGACAGTCTTATAGCATTTGTATAATACAGACGGTGGGTATTAGTAGTGATGATATTTGAAGGTATATGGTGCATGGGAGGGTTAAATATAATACTGACGGTGAGCAATAGTGCTGGAGTGATGACATTTGAAGGTTTGTGGCATATAGGATGGGTTATGATGGGTGTGAGTTGAGTTGAAACATAACCCCCAAGCACATATGGTACATTTTCAGCTAGAATAAAATATCAGATGACGTGGCCATGAGAGGGAAGAAAAGTGTAAAGAAATGAAGCCACGGGTACACTCAAGTCTAAAAATTATTCAGAATTCAACGATGGCAACTGGAAATTGCCCTTGATTGTGCCCTTTCTTGAAGATGCCATATATAGCTTGTTTGTGGTACTTACCAGTCAATATTTTATGTAATTCATACTATACTAGATCATGATCCTGGAACATAACGAGCTGTATTGATCGTTTAGGATATCACGGTTCATTGTGACCATGTGTGTAGTCTATCAGAAATGTATTGCTGTTCTTGGAGCCAGTGTTTCTGTCAATGCACAAAACACGACATGCATGGCAGGCTCAACAGGGCTGATATTTCTAACAGAGGTGTGTACCTTTCTGTTTTCGTGCACCTGATAATCACCATATACGCAGATTACCAGTTACTTTCAAATTAGACAACGAACCAAAGTGATTCTTTTAATATCATGTGCAAAACCACTACCAAGACTTGTATCTCAAGTAATTCAGGCTCCTTAAATAATGTTCCTTCCAACAGTTGAGTGACAAGCTGCAGTTTGCACGATCAGAGCCTACTGTCGAACTGCTCTGGATGCAATATACATTTAATCGAAATAATCTAACACAGCATTCATTTGCAAGTGTTCAAAGTTTTATTGAATGTCATAAAATAACAGAGATATTATTTCCACCTGTTGTGAATCATTCCACTTTTTTTTTTGGGGGGGGGGAGGGGGGCCTAAGCTGAAACTGTGTGAAACGCATCCATGGGTTTTACAGTCAACATAATGACATCGCAGAAATCATCAGGCATTTTCGTCACCCTTCACGAAATGGGCCAAAGTTTACTGATGTATATCGTTACCTAACTATATTTCTAAAAATGGGCACGATGACCCACAATAATTAAACTGTGTCTGATAACAGGCAATTTTGTCACACATGGATGGCAGGCCTAGGCAATCCAGGTTTATACAGCTACTGTTTAAAAAAGCTTAGACCTTTGTGTCACATTGTATCGATGAGGACAGGGGCCGATACATGTAGGGGGAGGCTGTACAGTGGTGTGAGACAAGCGGCAGTCTGTATAGAGATAGAATCCGTGTAGGAGTTGTGCGTGCCTTATCATGTGTGTGTTGTCCCTGTGAGAGCCCCAAGATCCATCAACTCCGCTGATGCGATCTGCTCCGGCATACTGTGCGACCTTCAAAAGTAGATGTGGCCGATCTTTTATAATACCGTGAATGTATACGTGTTTTCTTTGGCCACCTGTTATTATGTATCAAACTATTGTAGCCTGCCAAATAATCGATTAACATGTTTAATTTCGACGTACTTTACTGGTGCATTCTTGCTATCACCACACTATTTTATTCAATTCTGTGGAGTTCCATGAGCTGGGTTTTGAAGGCTATGTGGGACCAATTAGAAAAAATCTCCCCTAGCTGAATAAATCCATCTAAATGAGGCGACAGTGAAATGTTAAAAACGTTATCAAACTGGAACAGTTAAATCTGGGAAAATAAACGATTATGAAAACTAAGAACTGCACTTAGACGAGGGAGACGAGCGACTCCAGACAAATGCAGGTAAATGAATACATATACAATTAGTGTGGCTTGAAAGATGTGATTAGCATCAAAAATTATTGTCTATAAGTGACTCTTCACTGCGGCCATTGCACAAGACATGAGTGAGGAAGTCATTCAAGACGGCTCAATGAGAACAGTTTTACGTAACATACAGTCCTAGTTAGATAATCATATTCCTGTGTTACATAAGAATAAGCCAGTCTTGGATAAAATAAATTATAATTAATAGCCTGTGCAGCGTAAACGACTAAGGTTTTACTAAACGTTTGGTTGGTATTCAGTTCCATCAGACTGCTAGTAGGCATCCAAACCCTTAGCTCTTCAGTACGATAATGCCTTTTCCTCTTCGAAATTCCTCATCCACTCTCTTCTTACTCTTCCTTACTAATCTTTTCACCTATTCCTCTCTACATATAGCTCTCTCTTCCGTCTCTCAACTTCCTTCATGCCCCTACTTCCCATCCACTCACTATATGCTTTCTTCTTTTGCGTCACAGCTTGTCTCACTTCTTCCTTCCACCATGCTGTTCTTTGCACCCCCTTTCGTCTTCTCTTCACCCCACACACAAAGGCGAGTGGTGGCGGACGGGAGTGTATTGGTAAATATAATTATAATATGACGGTATACAATAGCACAAGTAACTGGCCTTCATTAGGATGATCCTGTTTGTTTTACTCTTGCTACTTCCATCCGAATTTCATCAAAGTTTCAGTCAGTTCAACACTCCAAGCCTCTGAACTGCCGATTTTGCACGAGAAAGCATGTGATCAGTCCAAAGCATAGGATACTATAAAGTGGTTAAAAGTGACGTGATATAGACAGAATGACAGGTAGATAGATATACTCTAATACACATTGCAGTCATCCCCAAATACAGCCTTATTATTCAAGGTGTACTGAACGGCTTCGGTCCCTCAACATCGCATACATGAAGATAAAGTCCTTGAAGCAACTCAGCAATAGCCACGTTGTTTACGGCAATCATCTCCTTGAAGAATATTACTCTAATACTTGCAGACTTGTTCCTACAGCTATCCTCTTACCTCCAAAATTCAATAAGTTCGATGAGAATGACAATGATCCACGTAAAGACCCGTTAAATTCAGCTTACTCAGACGCAACCAATTAATACCTAACATTACTTCAACTAGGTGGTACTGATGACCTGAGCCGCTTGACTGCTACCTAATAAATCATACAGAGGAGCGTGCTGGTGAAAATTATAGCTGATATGCTCTGAACGTGAAATCTGCGATGTAAATTATATATATATATATATATATATATATATATATATATATATATATATATATATATATATATAGATAGATAGATAGATATATAGATAGATAGATATATAGATATATAGATAGATAGATAGATAGATAGATAGATAGATAGATATAGATAGATAGATAGATAGATATACAATCCTACGTTGCCCCATGAGAAGCGTAGGAGCCCGGGGCTAGGCACGTGGTCCTGACATTTAAGATGAGAGTGACTAGCCTTACTCATCTCTGAGTGACATTACGTGAGCAATAAACCCCAACCACCCTTTGGATGTAAACCTTCACCGGCTCAATCCGATTGGAGCGCAATAATTACCCACTAAACCACCAGGCGCCAAAATTTGGTTATATGGTTACCACCCACCATATATATATATATATATATATATATATATATATATATCTATATATATACATATATATATATATATATATATATATATATATATATATATATATAGATAGATAGATAGATAGATAGACAGATAGATAGATAGATAGATAGATATGACTTACATATCTGTGTTGCAGGTAGTACAAGCTGCACCCCAGACATTTATGGAATTCATGTATGGATAAACGTCTCACATATTGCCTGCTATTCCCCTTACGTATTAGGGCTAACGGTATAGTTCGTATTAATTGGCCCCACCTCCCCAGGGGATACGACTATTGATGATGCACCAGTACATCCCGCTACAACTGCTGAAGATTGTCCCACTATCGACGTCCATCCATGTACTATTGGACATCATCAGCTGACACCAGCAGATTATGGTAGATATTCACAGATTTCAAGTATCTTTTAGTATTTGATAATGATCATACGTAACGCATACAATTTAATGGCAACGACTATTCTGTGAAAAGAGTACAAATTTTTGACGTACCCTCTGGTAGGATGTGGGTATGTACAGTATGTTACAATACAGAACACGTTATAGCATATAGTCATATGTATGAATAATAGCCTAGCGAAATTGTGATGTCACTATATTACACAGCAGACCTACTATGAGTTTGATCGTCTCCCTTGTCGCTATGATATAATGGCGAGGATAATGCTTGTAAGTCTTTTATCAATTCACTCTCCTCATACTTATGCTGTCCATATTGCACAAACACAACAACACTGTTGCTAGGTGTGTTAAACTGATCCCAAACCATCTGTGGCATTACACAGACCCACCGCTGAAGAAGACACTGCATGGTTAAACTCTCCTGAAGTGAACAGAGACGGTCTACTTCAGCTGCGGATAACATTGCATGGTACAGTATGTTGAAAGGCTAGTCGTAATGCAAATTACAGAGTTTAATAACATAAAAATGGTGCATTCCAATTTATCTATACAGTCATTATAAAAGAATATAAGCACTGCAACCATTACATTCACCCACAGTGTTAAGTAGTATAAATGTTAAATTTATTTATAATAAGATCTTACTCTACAAGGAAACTAGTAAATATGAATAGGTTAACGAAGAATAGGTATAATTTGATCGTGCAATATCTGACGTAGAGAGGCATTTATGTGTGTGTATACACGTAGGCAATTATCTTGTATTTTAACATGCTGTTATTTGTATTGTGACGTGAATTGCCAATACGAATTCACCTGAAGCATCAGCTACCTCAACTTCTGCTTCATTCATCACCTACGCTCACCTGAGGCTTCAGTTAATCGGAGTGGGACGTCAGTTCAGAGCCTGTGGCACTCGGAGATTCCTTTCTTACTTTCATACAACCGTCAACGCTGGAACGTGATGACTGGTTGAAGGATCTCTCACGTGTGATTGGACGAGGCACCATTTACCAGGGTGACGTAAAGTCCTACCGGTGGTGGCTTCACACAAGCCGGCGAGGGGAAGAGAACCATGGCAGCCAAGGTTGTTGGGAAGGTTAAGTGGTACCACGTCCGAAGGGGTTACGGCTTCGTAACGTGCCGGGACACAGGGAAGGATGTGTTCCTCCACCGGTCCTCCATCGTGGCCCCCAACCCTGTCCACCCTGTGCCCTCTGTTGCTGCTGGTGAGGAGGTGGAGTTTGTTGTCGGAGAGGATGTCAAGGGCCCTGTAGCTGCTTCTGTCACCGGCCCTGCAGGCCAGGCAGTGCGGGGCTCTCCCCACGCCCTTCCTCGTGATCGTCGTCAGCGACAGCCTCTACTTGCTACTCCTGCCTCCTCTCACTCGACCATCATCACCATGTGTGTGGAGGTTGCCAAGGCCTTCTCGGGAGGAGATTAGGCGGTTTTAGCCCAGCGCCTGCCTGCCATCTTCCGGGCCAACGGGCTCCCCGCCATCTCCATTCCCGATCCTTTTTCCGCCACACCCGTGGTGAGGAGGAGGCCTGGGAGGAGAGCTCCTAAGTGTCGTTCTGGGTCATCTGCAACCCCCACCTCCCTGGTTCCGAGGGTACTGCAGCTGCAGCCCTCTACTCCCCCGACAAGGATCTAGCTGTCGGGGCGTGCTGTCTCCCGTCAGTCTGCCTCTCAGCCACTCCCTGAGGTGCCCATGGAGGTGGGGGATGTTACACCCTTCTCGCCACCTGCTGTTGCTGCTCCCGACGACCCTGTGACTTCAGTGGCGCCTCCTTCTGTGACTCGTCCTCCACCAGAGAGCCAGGCATCGGCGAGTCTACAGCCTGCAAGCTCGGGCCGACAGCTATCTTGGGATGACTTTGCCTCCCTCCCCCAGCTGGGCCTCGAGATCTTCGAGGACCAGCTGCGTCATTATGAGGGCTCGGCACCAGAGGAAGCTGGCGAGCTTGAGTATGCCAGAGGGGACTATCGGCGGGCATTGCTCTCTTTCACAGAGCTGCGCCGGGGGTCCCTCCAGGTTGTAACCGGCCCCGAGGAGTACCGTATCCTCTCTTACACCCTCGGGGTCGTGAAGTCCCATCTATCCACCGGTCCTAACTCTGACTCAGACTCGGACTCCGGCGATTCGACAGCATAACCTTCTGTCAGCCTCCATAGCCTTCGAGCCGTACTGCTCCTGTTTTGTAGTCTCCTTACATTCGCAGTTCTAATGCTCTAGAGAACTGGCATAGAGATATTGTAGGATATATACAGTATCATGAGAAGTGCATGTAAGTGTAATGTATATATATTTTTTTTGGCTTAATGGCCTATCATGTGGCCGATAGCCATAAATACCAACCCCCCCCCCAAAAAAAAAAAAAAAAAAAAAACACAAGCCGGCAGATTGATCGCGAGAGTGATTTTGGACGGGGCAGAGTGAGGAGCTGGGTTTTTAATCATCCATCAGAGAGTGCCAGTTGTTGTTAACCCTTGTATTGGAAACTAAGTTAGGGTTTTAACTTTGTGGATAATTTGCATTTGTGATCTTTCTGTTATATTTTGGAGTGTTGTTGGTGATAAATTATGCAGTTATATTCGGGACGATCTTGAGTTAATTTGTGTGTTCTTCTTGCATTGTTTATTTTATTTTTAGTCATAATTACACGCACTGAATCTTTTTGTTAGTTTACTTTTTGTTAACCTTGAGCCTGGGTATGAAGTGTTACTGTGTAGGGTTGTTAAAGAACATCTCTCACACGTAACAGTATGCAGTATAATTGATGCTACCAGATTCTACCTAAAACATTTCCTACACATCGCATCAGTCACAATCATAGTCCAAGTACGTTTGTATCGTTGACACCAGGATATACGATCATTATCATATACCTTTTTTCCGCAGAAGAAGACGGTAATCCATCGTGTGATGGCATATTTCTCAAGGAACCCCACGCAGAGGTCTAGGCGCAGTAAAGAAGTACATTCGCAGGTACTACAGTAAGCTACATGGATCTGCACATTTGCACAATTTGTAGCCATTCTCTCTGATGAGAGTCTTGACACACCATACAAGCTATTTGCATATATTAAAAAACTTGAAAGAAGTAGGTATATCTGTGACGGACTAACTTTGCCCACAGAATCTGTACGAAACTGTTTTGAAGGAGTTCAAAGTCACCTTCAGAGGACATAAAGGTAAACTTGTGGTAGAGAGATAAGGGATCAGTTTTCATTACTTAATATACCATCATGTACCCCGGATGATACGTTAAAGTTTCTTAGAACATTTGTGAATATGAGATATTTTTCAAGTTTAAGAACTGAGGCATCCATAACTGGTTCGGCAGAAGAACAGGAAGCTGGCAAAAACTGTTCTAATGGGTACTTCTCTGTCTCGCTGTTCCCGCAACACATCGCTCTTTGGCTTCGTGAACGTTACAATAATGTTGAGCCAACATAATTTTTGTGTGTTTTATATAGCCATTAGTTTGCACAGTATGTGTGTATGCCTTGCAGTGTAAATGCCATTATCTTCTGTAGCATGAAGTATGGTATGATAAAAAGTACCATTTGTCACATACTTGGCAATTGCTCTGCATGTTTGTATCATTACAGCTTAGGCATATAAAAACTGTAATATCGTTTGTAGGCTATATACTGGTTACGAAATAAGTTTTGTCATGTTACCTGTTTTCATGGCATATTCTCGAAAATATTACGTACAATGTCCTCATACATTTATCTCCAGCTTCAGAAACATGTAGGTTATATGTGACTGTTTTCAAATGGTATATTTCACACAGGAAAGGGTATTTATTATTTTGCTGTTATATCTAAAGGTATGTGGTAGACATGCGTCTGAAAACAATGTCTGTATTGAGCATTTGTTTTTATTTTCCTGTTAAATTAACATGACACTTGTAATTAAGAGAACTAAAGCATCATAAGGCTATGGGTCTCTGATGCCCATCTGAATATTTTTTGGCATAATAATGTAACCTAATATGCAAGCGGTACGCGATCATAGCCATTACTTACTAAATACATTGCAATATTCTTGTCTGCATTATTAATACATCCATTATATTCCATGTCGCATATTTATATTATTGGTATGGATCGTTGCGATCAAAATATAATCTGAGTGACTATTCACCACCCACATAGCATCAAAGGTGAGGGACAGTCATAAACTGTACAATTATTATTGGTAAAATTACCTTCCTCAGTCCCACTTGGTAGGCCCAAATACACACACACACACACACACACACACACACACACACACACACACACACACACAAAATCATATGCATGATTTAACCATAGTAGCCCCTACATACATTTTCTTTGATTCCCATTCTCTATCATCTAGCTTGGGCACTAGATGGCGTGAAGGTAGAGGTCTCGCAGTTTTAACACTCATTCTTTCTTGAATACGATTGATAAAGTTTCTGGCTTTAACACTTAGCGTTGGCAACGCGCTCCTTGTGCGAGGTCTGAACTCATATAAGTTTCGAAGCATGGATCGTCGATTTACAACCAAGAGAAGAAGGGTGCAGACTGCCGAGGGATGGCCCGAGTTGAGGAGTGGTGGGCAGTAGGGGATGAGAAGAGTCTGGTGTACAGAGGAAAGATGGCTGGAAGTGGACAAGAAAATTACTTTTAATAATGTATCATATATGATGGAACTGTAAATTACTTAGACAGTATTACTGGACAGTAGAGTATCAATACAAGCTTGTGATATATGTGCAGACCACTGTCTGTTATGGTAATGAATTTCGGAGAAGTTGTACTAAAAGTTCTCTCGCTGTCTGATCGCCTCCCTCATCAACCTAACCAGCCACCCACTCAAATAAACACACTCGATTTCATCCACCCTGCTGTTCTCCTTTCCCATAACTCTTTATAGTAGCTAATGATCGTTCCTGTATCATCTGTTTTTTTACGGGAATGTGCTGGCAAAACTTGGCAGGATTCCCTTTGTGATCGACTGGCCATGATGTGTAAAATGATTTTACTATGAAAGTGAAACCTGTGCTGAGTGACGGAATCATTTAGGCTACAGCCATGCAGATATGAACTTTTTCCGAATATTTTCAGGCATAACGACGATTCATGGTCTGGAATAACAGTGCAATTTATGGAATGGGGAATTTAAAGCGGCGACAATACTGAGACGTGGAAATCAGTGGAGTTACTTAAAGAACATCCGGGAACGAACCGAAAAGCAAAAGGCATAGAAAATATGACATAGGTAAAGTGTCCAATAAAATCTTAGCATTCACTCAGTAATTCCACATCTACCATCGTGTGTGTGTTCACAACTAATTGTATCTTTACAGGAATGTCAAACTCGTACTGTCTCGTGTTTTGAACCATTTTAATACATATCTTTGAATTTATTAATAGTTTCTGCACACACTGTTGCAGTCGGTAGCACATCCCACTTACCATTTTGCTCTTTATCGGAAACTGAATTTCCTTAGTCTTATCACCCCTCGTTTTATTCATTATTTTGCAGTGACCTCTTGCTGTTGCTTCCCCATAGGTTATATACTCATCTATGGTCTATTTTCTCTTTTTTTCCTGTGATGCATTTATTTAACATAATCATGCCTCCTTATTTCCTGCTGTCTTGTAATATTGTTAGGTGTAATTTTTCTAGTCTTTCTTCATAGCTTAGATCCCTTAAGCGTGCACAACTTCCAGTGGCCTTTTGTACCGTTTCAATCTTATGTTTTTTGAGATGTGGATTCCAGACAACAGATGCGTACTCCAGTGTTGGTCTAATGAATGGTGTGATTATCTTTCTCAGCATATCTTCATTTATACAGTATATGTGAATCCTACTCTCATAATAGCAAGCAGTGTATACATGTTCTGTACTTTCTTATTGATGTGGTCAGCCGGAGATTGTTCTGATAATCGCTCATAAGTCCTTATTTTCCGATATGTGTAGGTTTGAACTTCCCAGCCTGTAATCCCAGTCTGGTGTTCTTTCACTTTTACCAAATCTCATTACATGGCATTTGTCCATACTGAATTCCATTTGCCATCTGTTCCATTCACGAAGCTTGTTTATGTAGTTCTCTAAAAGAGTCTACTGTATGTTGGTACTTCTCATCTGAATTTTTGCATCATCAGCAAACATTTAGAAAGCTTCCATTTCCAGTGTTGCTGTATGTCATTTATATACCGTATATATACGGTACTAAAAACATAATTGGTGCCATCACTGAGCCCTGTAGGACTCCACCAGTCACTTCTCTCCATGATGAGTAATTTCCCTTTAGTACTGTTCTCATTTTCCTTTTCTGAGAAAATCGTGCATCCAACAGTACAGGCTACCTTGGATTCCTCCATGATGGTATTATTTCTATAAGTCTTTGATGTGGTACTGTCAAATGCCTTTTTGAAATCCAAATAGATGCTGTCTACCCATCCTTCTCTTTTTTGTAGTGTTCCTGCAACTCTATCATAGTAGCTTAATAGATTAGGAACACATGATTTACCCTTTCTAAAACCGAACTGTCTTCCTGTTAATCATATTGTGTTTTTCCAGATGATTTACCCACATTTTTCGTAACAGCTTTTCTAATACCTTACAACGCTGGTCAGTGATACTGGCCGGTTGTTCAGTGGATTTTGTTCCTTTCATGAAGAGGGGAACAATGTTTTCTTGCTTCTAAATATCAGGTAGTTTACCTTGACTTAAGGATTCCTTGAATATTAAATGCATGGGTCTGCATAACTCTTCTGCACATTCATGTAATAGGCTACCCAACTTGAAATCTCGTTAGGACCATTTGCTTTTCCTTTGTCTAATTTGCTCAACTCTTCCAGGACCTCTTGGTTCGATATTCGTATATTTGTTAATATGTGTGGGTAAGCATGTTCATTTTCATATCTTTCAAATCTCCTTTCTTCTGTGGAAACTGATTGGAATTTTTTGTTTAGTACAGTACTTAAATAATCGTCTTCTTCACTAATATAAATTTTCCCCTCACCCATGATGGTCTGTATTTTATCTTTGACTAGTTTTACTCAGAATGTAGCTGTAAAACAGATTCGGTTGATCAGTAATTTATAATGGCTTCCTCAAAGTGCCTTAATTTCTGCCACCCTTTGGTGGTATATTGGAATGATTGCTTTTTCTCCGAAGGCATGGCATAAACGTCTGGCTTTGGTGGGTTCCGGGGCATGTGGGGATTGAGGGTAATGAGCGGGCTGATGCCTTGGTGGGGGCTGCTGCTACTCGCCCGTCCTCGCCTCATTGCCCGGCCCCCTATCCCGATATTTGCCCTGTCATCCAGAACGTCATTCATTCCGTTTGG
Source organism: Coenobita brevimanus (assembly GCF_032717465.1). Taxonomy (NCBI): domain Eukaryota; kingdom Metazoa; phylum Arthropoda; class Malacostraca; order Decapoda; family Coenobitidae; genus Coenobita; species Coenobita brevimanus. The sequence continues at coordinate 1,853,089 of NC_137023.1, read as the reverse complement.
CAGGGTTGTGGGTTGTGGCAGGGCCCAACAAACTTTGCACTGAGTTCATACTGGGGAATGGGCCTACAGTGGTCTTACTCAGCGGTGGGATATATCTTTTATACGTCTCTGGATAGGACACACCTGTTTGACTCATGCATTTTTGATGGAGAGGGCACCCCCTACCTACTGCATCGATTGCTTGGTCCCCTTGACTGTGTGGCATCTGCTTGTGAAGACCCCCAGCCTGGGGGACCTACGACGCAGGTATCTATCCCAGAATCAGGGTAGTGATGGGTCTTACCGTCTGTGCTCGGGAGGGTGCATGTGGTGTTGTGGGGGGAGGGTACTCTCTCCTTTGTGGAGAAGGCAGGACTCCCTCACTTTGTTTGTTTGTTTGTTTTTTTTGCTTTTGCTCTTTTAATTAGTTTTGTTTTTATTACATCTTTCCATGATTTTGTATTTTTTTCTGCAGCATATGACCTTGTTGTGCTACCATGTATTTTACTTTCAATCATTCATTCCTGTGTCTGCTTTCAGGAAACGATGGTTGGAGACAGGACTCTTCGTGCTCCTAGAGGATGCACAGCTTTCTACTTACCATCTCCTGTAGATTGTGGTTCTCGAGGTGGCTGTGCTATTCTGCGCCATACAAATATTACATTCGCATCTTTTTCTGAACAGTCCCATCTACAGGTTGTGGCCATTCAGATACACCTGGAAAGAACTTATATTTTCTGTAGCCTTTACCACCCTCTATACCTATCTCACATGTCAATCTTGATCTTTGTATTTGTTAACTTCCTAAACCAACTGTTGTCTTAGGTGCCCTAAATGGGCGTCAAGCTTTGTGGGATGATACTCCATGGTGATCTCATGGCATCTTCCCCACTTAGGGGGGCCACTTTGACATGGTGGCTGGGCTTGAAGAGTGACTGGCAGTGCCACCTACTCTGGAGGCCTGCCTAACTTTGTACGGTTTGGCATCTGTCAGCCTCGTGGACCAAGCACCCCCCCCCCCCGCCACATCACTGGTAGAGGAGGCCTGTTGGTAATGTTGCTCATCCCTGCCCATCATCCACTTTGGGCGGGGTTTTTGTCTCCCCATGTGACTGCCGTGCATGTCGTCCTGTAATGCTGGGAAACAGGAGTCCTGGGGGTTTGAATGATGCTGCATGTTGCACCCTGCAGCTAGCAAGACTCCTCTTTGGTCACTATCCTGGCTGGATGGGTGGCCAGGTTGGGCCCAACCAGGTCAGTCAGCTGGTCACTTGTTGGCTAGGGCCAACTGGGCACTTGGGGGCCTGGTGGTTCATATTGTCCAGGAGTCCCCCTTGTCTGGGTCCCCCTGGTGGTTACCTGTGTATACTCCCTCACTACCTCTGGGGTTGCCAGAGGTGTTATCCCTGGCATATGACCTCCACTTGTTGGGCTCCATGGTGGGTGATTTGATTTTGATTTGATTAATTTATTATGCCTGAAGGCAACAAACTTAGTACAGTGCCATGCGGCCATATGTGAGGTGAGTACAGGGGAACACGTACCACGCGGGACATGCTGACTTGCTATAACAAATTAACACCCACCAAAGTGTGGATGATGCATGAGAATAACATCTAGGCTATCATCTTCCAATTACAAGTGTCCATTAATGTGAGTCCGTGTGGTATTAAATCAGAGACAAGTGGACACTGCAGGCAATAATGGTCAAGGGTGTTGGCGCTGGGTGCATCACACAGCTTACAGGAGAAGAAATGAGGTGTGTTGCCCGCCCCAGCCACCTGCTACACAGGTTGGTAGCCCAGTCTGAGGTGGGCACACACCACATTATGTTGACGAACCATAAGACCACTACGTCAATATCTATGGGGACGAGAAAGGAAGTGGTCGTAATGTTGGATGGACGCACTGTGAGCCATCTCAGCATTACTATGGTGGAGAATAGGGGAACAGGCTGCTCTGAGTATTATCTGCTTGTAGCAAATGGGGGAGACATTAGTAGCATCCACAGCGGGCAGATCCAGTCCACAGGCAGTCCTTGCAAGGAGGTCAGCGGTGTTGTTGGCTGTGAGACCAATATGAGAGGGAATCCACGGAAAATGCACCACCAGCGAACAATCACGGGCAGTGGACAATTGACGGAGTATCTGTGTAACAAGGTGTTGATATGCAGGCCTGGGAGAAGAGAGGGCATGGAGGGCCGGCTGTGAGTCACAGATCAAGCCACTGTTGTTCGTCTGTATTAATAAAGTAACTGCGTCCAGGAGTCCATGTAGTTCACAATACAGAGCTCGAAGAGGTTGGCAGTCGACAGCCCAACCAGCCCTCCATGATGGGTGGAGGGATGAGGGAACAGAATATTTGTTAGCTGTTAATTGTAGGCTATTCATAAAACTGTTGATGACTGCATCTCTCCCTGGGTTATCAGAATCACAATTTTGCATTGCCACACTGGAGCCTTACCAGGCCCTTGGGGACTATCTTCCTCTACCCTAGCATTGAGCTGGGGCTGGGAGGCGCTTATGTCGGGTTGGTTCGGCTCTGGAGTTTAGACCAGAAGAATGTGTGTCAGATACATGCTCTAAATATCTAGTACTGAAATCCTCTGGAGGTGGTTCATTGCTGGATATTGACATTTTTTATTTACACTGTGCCTTTGTTTCACTTTGTGGCAGGGAACCTAAAATATATTCTCATGGGGATGGAAACATCCTTATTGATGTCTCCTCCCGAGAGGAGAGCTCCTGATTACTGGTTCTAACATCTGTTTCTGATGCAGACGTTTCATGCCCTCTTCATGCCACGTTTACCTGATGTAAGAAAGTAATTTTTCCCTGTGGGCCACTCCAGTATTCAGAGGTGCGGCTGTTGGAAGAACTGCAGTCGTCTGGTGTGGTGTAATGTTGAGAGATTGCAGAAGAAAAAAAGGTGGTGTCCGGACCCCAACTCCGACCTTGTTCCTGACATACGACAAGTTAACATTGCATGATTCTGTGAAACTTGACTGTCATTTCCAGAGAAGCCATATGTGCCAACTCCAAAATAGCGTTTATACTGTCAGGGTTATGGGTATCTTCAATTAGCCACTTATGCTGCTGTGCACAGGCTGGCTTTCCTGGTGCATATGTCTCCTGTGGCAAACCAAGCCATACCAGTAACTGTCCAGGACCCCTTGAATGCTATCACTGTGGGGATCCTCATGCTGTATCTTCTAGAAACTGCCTTCGATACCGCATGGAGAAGATTTTGTCCATTCATACACGTGAGAGGGTTTCGTTTCCTGAAGCAAAGAAGAGAGCACAAACTCACTTCATCCAGCCGAGGGTTACTTATGCTTCTGTCCTTTCTGGAGTGTCTGTGTGCAGCCCTGTGTCTCAGAAGCTGCCTCAGCCCTCTCCATTGCCCTTCACTCCATCTGGTGATGCGCCGGAAGCTGTCCCCGAGGTCAGTAGTGCTTGCAAGGCTGGTGTTCACTCACCCTCTGCTCCATCTGTTTCTCCTTCCACTTTGGTGGCTGAGAGTTTGCCTACATCCGTGAAGGTTGTAGGTGTCCCCGTTGATGTGTCTCAGAGTCCTGCTTTGTCCAGCATGCCTGAAGTCCCATCTGTCCCAGGAAAACGTCACTATGGTTCTTCAGAGTCCTCTGAGCCTGAAGACCATTCACCTAAGGTCTCTGTTGTGGAACCTTTTGTCGACCTCTCTGATGTTCCCTCTGCCCTGGGGGATGTTGGGTCTAGCCAGGTGGAGGTTAAGGTTAATAATGCTCCTGGAGTCCGGTTCCCACCTGGGAATGGTGCTGCACAGACTGTTGGTGCTTTGCTCTGCCACATATCATATCATATTCCCGCTGGGTTCTGGTCGTGTGGGCTCTGCTTCTGGTGGTGGCACTGGCTGTTCTACGTCACCCAGGGCGGCCTCCAAGCCACCTCCGCCAACGAGGTTGGAGGTAGGTGGTTATCTATTCACCTATGTTTGTCTGTTTGTCCAGACTATATCTCCAAGTGACCATACAACAGACTGCTACCTTTGCATGACAAAAGTTGTGGGATTTTCTTCCAAAAACAAAAACAGGACTGTTTGTCCAAATTTACCGTTGGCAATAAGACTGGTCAGTCACACGGAGGACCTTCCCATTCCATGACCACCAAGAATTATGTAAATGTGTATTTCCAGACTTCAGATAAGGATGAAGATGGACAGTAATCTGGAGCACTGCCCCCGAGTCTGACTTTGAATGTCAGCTGTCTGACAAAATACCTCAAGTCACCCAAGGCAACCTTAATCTTGTGAGCTAACTTTATCAAAACCAGAGTCAGAACTACTCACTTTGAGAGTGCAAGAATGGAACTTGTTGCATCGAGACACAAAGGTGACGAGATTCAGGAAGCGGCAACAAAATTTGGAACATTTTTTCAAGTCTGGCGGAGGAGAATGCTACTGTAGCAATAACGCAGGTCTGTTCAAAGCCTTGGGAAGGATTCGTTATCCTGACAACTGGTGACTTTTTACTGACTCCAGCAAATCAGGTCTGAAGGTTGTTCTCCACAATGGGAACATGTTACCCAGTATACCACTTGTTGTAACTCCTGAAATGAAGGAAACGTATGAATCAGTGAAAAAACTCCTCGGTTTGACTATGATGAATTCCAATGGAAAATCTGCAGTGATTTGAAAGTGGTATCCATGCTGCTTGAACTACAAGGAGGTTTCACGAAATACTGTTGCTTCCTATGTTTACGGGACAGCCGTGCTGAGCAACAGCACTACATCCAGCGTCAGTGGCCTCCCCGAAGTTCCTACGAAGCTGGTGTACACATCGTACAGCGAATCACTCGTCCAAGAGGTAGATACCATACTTCCGGCTCTTCACATGAAGTTAGGCTTGATGAAAAGCTTCGTCAGTGCCTGGATAAGACAGATGCAGGCTTCGCACACATGAAGAAAGTCTTCCCTAAGCTCAGCAACACCAAATTGAAGGAAGGTATTTTCATTAGCCCCCACATTTGTAGCCTGATGAAGGAAGGTCAGTTTGATGCAACCCTTGAACCAGACGAACTTAGGACTTGGAGGTCTCGTAAGAAAATCTGTGCTGGTTTTCTGGGAAGTCATCGCAGTGAAGATTGTGGAAATCGTTGAAGAGCCCCTGGTTGCGTACCATGAACTTGGATACTGCATGTCCCTTAAAATCATTTTACTTCGCTGTCATTTTGTTTTTGTTTTTTTTCCAACAAACTTGATGATCTTAGTGGCGAACAGGGTGTACGTATTCACCAGGATATTTCGGTAATGGAGCAAAGATACGAAGGTAGCATTGGCGCTGGATATTTCGGTAATGGAGCAAAGATACGAAGGTAGCATTGGCGCTGGTATGATGGTGGAGTATTGTTGGATGCTGACATGAGAAACTGATGTGGAGCACAAGTAGAAATCGTCAAAAACCACAATGAGTACCTGTATTCACGGCGAAATTTACAAAGTGGTGGAATAATACACTTGATTTTGTTTCTGCATATTACTTTTACATCCCAATTAAAATTTCTTGATAAAGGAAAATATTCCCGGCATAACCAGGCGATAGGAGCTTATTGATTTCTGACTAGTGGAAGAAAAATTTCAAAGGTAAATTTCGGAAAATCTGTGCGTGATAGAAAAAGATAAAGAACATTTGTAATCAGCAACTGTTAATTCACCCCAAATCACCCACTTTAATTTCTGAACTAGATAGAAAGTTTAAATTTGTCGAGTAATGTTATTTGACCCGTTTCTTTCACATTTTTTGTGCGTTTTGTTCTGGTTCATTATTATATGTATTTAAAGTTTGAAAGTTGCTGTATAATTTTATTAATATGGTTACCAACGATATACTAATGTTTAAGCGGTCTGTATCTCTTTAAAAAGTGTTACCCATGTCAGCTGAGATGCTTAGCCAGACACAAAGAGCAGACAGTGTACTGGCGCATGGTTGATTCACACAGTATCTTAGATATTCATCCAGTCTTATATAATCTGACACTGCCAGATCATCTGCATTATGGTCAGGATCACACGAGGATTTCATTTTTTCAAGAAACATTTTGCTTGGTAATCTGCCCAGAAAATGAAGACCTGCCAACACCGTCACACGGATGATTCGACTCTCTTCATGCTGGAAGAAACAAGTGAGCACCGGCATGCGAGTCTGAGATGGACGATAATGAAGTGATTCTTATACATATAAATAACAAGAATGATGTTAATGAGAGTCCTCCAGTATTATATGAGGGGTCGTATGACGTAAAGGCAGCATCACACTGGGCCAAAAGTGGCTAACATGTGAGCCAGTTTTGTGAGCCAGCAGCCAAAATGACCCACGGTGAGGCGAAAGGATAACAATTTTCGCTCACAGCTTGTTGGTGGGATTAGAACTCAAATGAGCCTAATGTTAATTTTGTAACTGGCGAGAAAATATTCTGTTATCACAAAAGGAAACTGTACCTAAAATTGTTATTTATTTTAATAATTGTATTTCTATTTTTTTCTTGTGCCAAGAAACCAGTATCCAGACACCCTGGAGACCAGCCATGAAGACTGTCTGTTTCCAAACAAGTGGAAAGCAGATTTTGACCAATATTCGATATGGATCCTGCAGTAGGAAAACTCTAGTAGACTGCCTTGTGGCTCTGGAGTTGCGGAAGTACGTAAGGCAGTGTCAGAAACTAAGGAAATGGAAGTAGGTACACCATGGTGATTTATTTACAGATGACTGCGAGGTGCAAGACAGATGACACTGCTAGCGGTTTTGGCTCACAAAAACACAGGCGTGTGACGACCATTCGACGTTGCTAGCCGTTTTGGCTCACAAAAGCTGCTCGCATGATAGCCACTTTTGGCCCAGTGTGACAGCACCTTCAGGTGTTCTCATGCTAAATCATAAAATGCCAGAAAACGGGTTGAGTTCAGCAATGTTCTTGCAACCTTAACTTCTTTAATAGATGGTAGAAAGATCATTTTTTGTCTAGGAAAGGTTTTTGTGTAGATTGTGATTTTTATAACATTTTGGCCAAATTTATGAAAGTAATAATATTTTTTAATTTTTCTTCTGAACTTTCAACCCATTTTCTGGTAAAGCTTGATTGCTTAAGCAAAAAACAATATTAATTAGAACGAAGATAAGTACCAGTAAACAATATGAATGTGCTATGCCCCCCAACAAATATCTGCGGGTAGGCCTCTCCAAAAGTAAAACAAATACAATCAGTCCAACTCCCAACTTTCCACTCCCTGTCCTCTCATGTCTGTCTTTTAGTCTGTCGGGCTTCCTGGCTGTTTCTTCCTCTCTGTCTGCATGTACTGCTCTTGTTATCAGAGAAGGTGAATAACGCAATAGCAGAAACGTAAAAAAAAAAAAAATAGTACTATTATTAACCAGAGTAATGATGGGAAACTAAATCTTAGTACATTCACCAGATACCAGAGCTTAGTATTTGAAGGTCTCAGTAGAGATAATCCAAATGCCGTTGTCCATTGTCAGGCCATACGCGTCAACGAAGGAGACATAGATGGAGAGAAGAAAGGCTTGACATTAGTGCCTGATGACACCAGTGTGACAAACAGCTAGTATATGGTCCAGAGTGTCATTGTCATGGTCATGCTCTGGCTCTGACTCCCTACCAACATGTTTATGCCTCCTTTGTGTCTGCCTCAGCTCCTCTTGACGGTCAAGGAGACTGTTGAGCCAATTTTGGGCCTCTGACTCAAGTAAGCTGAGGAGACTTCTGAGGTCGTTGCACTTCAGTAGTGTCAGAAAGCACTCAGTGGGGTACTTTGGCGTAAGTGCCATGTTGAACAAGTCAAACCTCTCCTGTGCATACTTCACCCTTCCCTTCATCACTTGCACCTTGATGATGATGGCTGGAGTGTCATCATGGTTGTAGTCATTCTTTATGTACGGTAATAGCCCTCCTGAAAGGTGATGTCAGTCACCAGCTTGCTGGCCTGGGAGAAGCCAACTGCCTGGGCTTTGATGTCCAAAAAGTTCTTCCATTTCAGGGCCACAACAGGGAATTGCCTTTTGATGGAGTAAGCTACAAAAAACATTGATGTACACCTTGGTGCTAGAGATGCATGTAGCAGAGCAGACCGTCTTCTCAGTCAGGACAAACAATTAGCCAGGAACGAACGACCAGACTTCATAAAGACGAACTCAACCCTGAACAGACACCTGGCATGCACTTACTGTTGGGCCACAAGAACCATAGTGATGTTTTTGTTATGGCCACCACAGTTGTCACAGAACACAGAGAGTGGTGAAGTCTTGCGGCTGCTGGTTGATCTTTATCTGAAGCCACTTGAGCACACAGCTGGCCACCTCATCTGAGTCACGACCCCTAGTGACTTTGTCCCAAACAAAGGCCTCCTCCTTGTTGATGTCGTAAATGCAGAAGTTATAGAGCCACAACTTCTGCTTAAAGTAAGCCACACCAGCGTGCTGCCGTGGGCAAGGAAGGGTTTGTTGCAGGTCTGTGGCCGCTATCTTGAAATTGGCTATGTCACCGGAGGGTGCCATCTGCTCAGCCTGATGCAGGAGGTCTTGAGGCACTTGAGCATCAACCTTGTGTTCAGCCAGCTGGTCTTGAATGTCGGCAACATCAAGGCCTGCATCCTTCTGGTTTTTTATCTCTTAATTAAGCTTCTCACATGTTGAACAAACATCTATCTTAGGTGGCTGGAAGTGTGTGAACTGACACCTTGTACTGATCATCTCTGTTCTGATTAATCCACGTCAGTTAGTTGACACTGAGTTCAGTGATGCTGTTGCAAGCCTCCAGGTAAAGTTGGTAAGGGGTTGTGGCACGGGTGTTGTGACTTGCAGTAACAGGTATACCTTGGATGTGCTCGTGCACAAAAGGTACACCCAGTGATGGCATGTAGAGAGGGATTGTGTCCACGTTTGCAAGGCACCGAGGTCCCACTGCATGACTCCGGCGCTTTTGCAGGAGAATAGTAATTTTCTTCTAGCCCAGCCCATGGATGGGTGCTAAGGCAGAGCGGCACACTTTGATCTCCCAGTGCTCCATTTTTACGTAATACACAATGTGGACTGGCCTGAGGCTTACCTCCGCGTGTGCGCGCTTACTGTTGACTATCTTATCGTGTAGAAGATAGGTATTCATGGCAGTAACTGCCAGTTGCCCAGAAACTGGTAAAAATTTTGTCTGTTGCATCTGTGTCTATCTTGAAGTAGCATCATGGTAGGGGGGGCCAACTTTGCGTGCTGTGCCTCCACAATATTTTTTGTGTCGTAACTAACTTCTGCCCAATATTACACTTCTGCTTGACCACATTCTTCCCCCACTTTTCTGGCTGCCATACACGAACATGGCCCTTCTTTTCTACATGAGTAGCATGAACATGTTATTGACGATGACCTATTGCACTGTCATCACCACCATCAGCACTCCCAGCAGCAGCTCCATCTTCACCCACATCACAAGTCCACCACCTACAACGCATTACCATCACCATCACCTCGAACACTATCACGAATACTAGAACCATTTCTGGTATCATCATCAGCGACTTAGGCTGTTCTCTGGGTCATCAATACTATCACCACTAATGTAGCTTTTTCCTCAGAAATATCAACAGGTTACCACAAAACCATTATTTTCACCAATTCTTGAGCGCCCAGGAACACTTTCATCACTATCACAAGCTTGACAGGACATTGCTACCCCAGTAATCACACATGAAACTCAGTAGAAGTTGCAAAAGATGGCTGTAGATCAGCGAGAATTCCATTTTGCATGCTACGAACAGAGCGCAATGGTAGGGACTGACGAATGGTGTGGCAGAAACTCCCGCCGAACACACCGCCACTTAAGGCCAGCCAATCAGTGCCTGAGGTTTGCAGCCTGGCTACGTTCTCATTGGCCGCAACGAACTCGAGCACACACCGCCAAGATGCGCTTCTACGCTTCCATACCACCACCACAGCTCGGTGCACCATACAACCTTATGTTTCGTGGGCAGTCCTGGGCGAATGGCAAGTAGTTAGCATAAGGACGACGTACAATACTTTTTTTCAAGGACTTTCAACCATAATTCCAGTGGCGGAAGGTGTTCTCATCCAAGGCCACATGGTACAGTATGGGTGAAAAAAGTGTTTTTCAACAAAAGCTCATTTTCAGGCCGATGGTCTGTGAACCCCTTCCGTCGCGTGGCCCCTCATATATTATCAAAACATAAAATATGTCGAGGTGTGAACACCGCCGTGGTGTTGGCAAGAATGGCATTTATGGGCGAACACAAAATGGCTGTATGGGCGTGGTGGCGACCTCCCACATCTCAAAATGTGGTGTGCTTCCATTATCCAGCACGGGAAAATCGAGAATGCATCCATTGAAGCATCAGTTTACTAATTTAATGCTCCACCAAACAGTGTGTAAGCATGCTGGGTATTTTCAGCTTAAGAGGGCTACCAGCCTGAAATATTTTCCTTTCCCTGGAAATCTCTAAGCATACCAAAGGGAAAGAATAATCCTTCGAAGGAAAGGAAAAGTTTAGGGGAGGAAGTATTTTTAAGAATACAGCCGTCAGTGTGCTTATGCACAGCTTACTCCTCCCCTAGGATATGCTCCTGTTTTCCATTCTGGCTGCGTCACTTGAAAAATGGGTGATGATTTTCCTCTCTCTCTCTCTCTCTCTCTCTCTCTCTCTCTCTCTCTCTCTCTCTCTCTCTCAGCACGATCATCATCACCACTATCACCACCACCAGTTAGCTACCTAATACTAAAAGTTTGCTTGTGGTAATGATATTTTTTTTATATACAAACAAAACAATTTAACAATGTGTTTCTGTCTATAGCCAGACGCCATAATCTCTTAAAGTGGTGGTCGTTTGTTTGTGAGGTATTGGTTATACGGGGAGAGGCACTAACCCTCCACCAGACAAGATGCAGTTATCTTTATACTGCAGTCAAGAATAACACCTTACATCGGTAATATCTTTCACCCAACAACTTTTGTTAATTTCTTGTATTTATTACTTGCCTTTTCAATGACAGAACGTCTGTTTGGTATCTTGATAGGGAAATGTAGTCCACAATGCAAATAAAATTTGATCACCTTTGACACCTCTGGTATAAGATACCTTATGTTATTAAGAGTCATTTCCTCAAGTCCTGGACCACTTACTGTGAGCTCATCACCATGAAATTTTCTGAACTGTTCCTCAGCAACTTTGAACTTATCAATAAAATGTGGTGCCATGCTACTTAAACCTCCATTCCTTGACATGACCGATGGCTCATTAGTGCTTCCAAGGTCAGGATATTTGTCCTTAAACCACGTATCCAAGTAGCATTAATGAAAGTCGTCAACTTCATATCTGGAATATTATATTCCCCACTTGAGTCTTCTTAAACATCACATGTGAAGGCATTATTACAAAGATTAGCACTGACACAAGTATCGGATAACATCTTGGCTGGTGAAGCAGTTCCTTTGATAGCAGAACTACTGGTTTTAAATTCTGACAAACCTTCCACTGGGCACTTATCATTATCATTATCAGTGTATTGGGTTTCAAGGATAACATGCTATGTCTTACGACCTAAGATATACATTTTGAGTCTGCGTAAAAGTTACTGGACAAGATGGCCATTCGCACTACAACTGCACTGCCCATTTGACGAGTTATGCCAGATAGGTTTTCCAAGACATCTTGGTTTAGTCTTCAAGTTAGAAGGTAACTGGAGCCAAATCTGTGTTTTAAATCATTGTACAGTGCTATTAATTGATTTTGATGATGCTACAACCCCAGTCTGAAATGGGAACTTTATTGTCACAGGTGTAACATAAGCGACGTCACTTTTTCCAACGCAGTGATTTGCCCATGTGAAGCACAAAATCTGCTTCATTCTGGTTTATCGTAACTACCAGAGGAATTATAAACATCAAATCATTTGTCTCATAACAAAAAGAAATCTGCCGTTTGTTTCCAAGTGTTAAAAGCCAAGTAGGCCTATAGCCTTGCTCACCAAGTACAAAAGTGCCTTGCCCACAATTTATGACAAAAGTTGTGTTTTTGCCTGTAAGTGCCTCTGCCCTTGACATGCAGGAGGTTAATTTGTGGATCATTTTAAAATCCCCAGACTGGTAGTTAATCATTTCTATGAGAGAGGGCTTGCTTACATAACCCATAGGAGTCTGCAGTCCGTGATCAATTAATTATGTCTCACGCGTTTCAGGAAGTGAGGAAAATCTGCGGATATATATTTAGTTCTAAAATAATCACACTGGTTTGGCAAGAAATGTCTTTTTTTCTGTGGAAACATTTAGTGTAATCAGTAAATCTATGTTGGCTCCAAACTTACACACACACACACACACACACACACACACACACCTAACATTTTTACAAGTTTTATGATTCCAAATAAAAGTTCTTGTAATTTTTCTGTAAAAATAATAAAAGACAGGTTGTTTCCATTGGCCTAAAATACCACGAGCTGCAACCACTTGAAAATACTTCTTGCTACAGTAAATTTTGTCTGTCGTTATTATACAAATATTTCCTCCAATTCCATGAAATGAAAGTATGCAAACCTTCTCCCCAGTAGCAATACATATCCCTCTCGACTGCATCATTCTGAGTGCAATCTTAACAACCCTAGCTCAGTCTTTGTCTTTCACCCATCAGTTTAGAATTCTGAGACAGATGGTGTTGGTAACTACTAATGTGTTCTTATCCAGGTGTTGGCTTTAGCACTGGCACTTCGTAAGTAAGAGCTGGAAGAATGTCTTCACTCCATATAATTTTAGTGTTTGTTTATGAAGTGTTTTATCTGTAAAATATTCACTAAAATGTTGCCTTAGACGCATTTCTGTCATAACGGTACTACTGACATTTGCTGATTTTACAGCAGCCAACAGAGACTGGTTTTCTTTCCTTAACTGTCCGTGCGTGTGAACATCTTTTCATTTTCTTCTCTGAGTTTTGCATTTTCATTCTCTGTTTCAAAGAACCTTGTATTTCAGAACATTTTTAGGCAATTTGTCAGGTAAAAAAAATCATAATGGCCAGGATAAGCAGGGTATTAGTAAATTTATTATTTTCATGCAAACTTTCAGGCATATATTACTTACTGACACTCGGGGAAAAGTAAGGTAGTACTACTTTAGTTGCAAGAAATAAAAAATCAACTTCCAAGTAGTGGGTCATTCCTGGACAAGCCATCGGGGGCAATCCCGGACAAACTTTAAAATATCTAAGGAAAAAAAACGGAAGCAATCTCTTGTTTTCTAATACTAATCACCCTTGTGAGCACTGAATTGACCAGAAATACAGGAAAAACTCAAACACATTTACGCTGACAAGCATTTACATACAGTAGAGCAGAATTGGAAAAGTTGACATTCCTGTGAAATGTGTAGTCATGAAACCTTGAAAAAAAAATACAGAGGGGGAAATGGAAACACAGCACACAATTTGGAAATAAAAACCTATGAAACATAAAATAAACGAGCACATACCGGTACATTTTTGGATAAATTTTATCCCTGGAAATGTGAAATCGCCATTAAGGCACCTGAGTTGCGCTAACTGTGCACTTCTTTTACCGCACTGTTAGATGGCCAAATACATTCTTAAACAAAATCTTGTTTTTCCGTTTACTTTTAGATTCATCACAAATTTGTTTGGAGCAGCCAGACCTAAATCTCTGCTTTCTGAAAGTTTGAAAGCAACAGTATCTGGTTCATCTTTCGCACCAGAATGCTCAGTTGGACGCCAGTATGCTATTTGCCACTGCTCTCCCTCCCTACTGAGAAGCTTCACGACATAGTGCTGAGAAACTTTGCTTCCCTCAAAACGAACAAGAACACAGTCACAACCACACAACAGGCAGCCCTATTATCTATATATTCCAAGAACAAGGGGTCAATTTCCTAAACGTCCAGTTCCTTGGTGGAACTCTGAATGCAATTCCGAAGTTTGTTTGTAATATTTATCCCAGAACACTGGGACACAGGCAAACACTGAGCCCGTCAGAGATGCGCGTGGCTAGCGCAAGCTGCAGATGACAAAGGGGAGGTTAACCCCTAACCAGAGAGAGAGTGGACGATGAAGGGTGCGTCGGCAGCAAAGCCCTCGGCAGCAGTTAGCCAGCCAGCCCCTGATCTATGGGTCAGCGGTGGTAAGGCGATCATGGGCGGCCTGAGAACTCCCGCGTGTGGCCGTTGAACAGCTTCAACTCCCCCGACATGTGGAGCTGAGAATGCTGGAATTCCTCGAAGTTCCACAGAACCTTGTCGACGATGGTGCCTGCGTTCCCCTCAAAAAATTTTAATTTCGATGGTGGAAAGTCGTACCGGCTGTTGCCCAAGATTGGTGGCGGGTCCATTGTGACCAGGGGGAGAGACTGAGGTGACGGTCTGGGTGCTGAGAGATGGAGGAGCTGGGGCGGCCTCAGGCAGAGGGGGAGAGGCAGGAGAGGTAGCAGCTGGTGTGAAGCCTACCAAACTCCCAGCAGCAGATGGAGAAACTGAGGAGGGAGGGCCCTCAATGTCTAGATGGACTGAAGGGACAAGAGAGGCAGCCCATCTCCCCCTCGGCTGCTGACGGCGGAGGGTAGACCTCAACGATAGTAAAGACAAATTCCAAGTTCATGTCCATAGATGGTGCTGGGTCAGTGATCGAAATAGTTCCAGTTACCCTGTTGAGGGGAGCATCCAACTGCACCCGTTTCCGCAGTGTACTGCAGGGACATGGCTGCTGCTGCTGCCGGGCCTGACGCATCTGACGAGGGGCGTAACATGCATTGCCGGCAGATTTCGAGGGATGGCAAGGCGTGGCAGCCCGTTCTCCTCGAAAATTTGAGGGAGAAGAATGCGCAAAACCATCTTGTCACCCTCACAAAAAGCTTCTGTCTTCGCGATGCACACCGCAACGATGGTGGTTATCTCCCCAAAGCACCCAGGACCCTTAGGCCAGCGTCTTTGGGCCGTCGGGCGCCGCCGTGCATGAGCAGAGCCCTGCACAGCAACACCCCTCTACCCAAAGACATCCCAAGCTTCAGGACCCTTGGGTGACTGATGGAGATGAAACTCCACCGTCTCACACTCGCCTAGAGAGCGCTGGAGGTGCCGTGAGTTTGGGGCAACGATCCCAAGGCTGTGGACGAAAACATCAGCACCAGTGTCCTGGCGCTTGATGAAACCACACCGAGCCTACACGCTGAATCAATTAACGGTCCTCACGATCTTCTCGGCTCTCGGCGACTCCGATCTGCTGCAGGATGTCCCCCTCAGTGGGTCGAAGGCATGAGCAGAAGTGGTGGATGTCGCTTGCTGGTCGGGCATGGTGACGACTGGCCTGGCCAATGGACTGGGAATCCTAGTTCCACAGTGAGAGCCAAACGAGTCGCCTTCTTTCGACTTCGTCGTCACAGTGGGGATCCTCAGTATTTGGTGGCGTATCAGAGGGTACGAGCTCATATGAGGCGGGTTTTAAAGGAGGCCAGGCTTTCATCCTGGAAGGGTTATGTTTCCTCCATTAATTCGAGAGCTTCCCTCACTCAGGTGTGGAACCGGGTAAGGAAAATTTCAGGAATATTTACTGCTCCCTCCCATCCTCTTTCATCTGCAGCAGGTGGAACTTTGGCTGATCCTTTTGATGTTGCAGAGTTGCTTGTTGATCATTTTGCCAGTTTGTCACAGAAGGATGCAGATACGCCTTCGGCTTGCCACCGTCGGCGCCTAGTCTCGTGGACTCAGTTTTGCCTCCTCTGGAGGAGAGTCATGTAATGTTCCCCTTTCTATTTCTGAACTCCAGGCGGATCTGTCGCAGTGCCATGATTCCTCTCCTGGTCGTGATGATATTCCTTATGCCTTTTTACGTCACCTGTCTGATAAGTCCCTTTCGTTTTTGCTCCCATTTTTTAATAAGATCTTGTGTTCTGGTGAGTTTCCGGCTTGTTGGGGTGTCGCTGTGGTTAACTTCATCCCCAAACCAGGTTAGGACCACCTGCAGGCGACGAATTATCGGCCTATTTCTCTGACGTATATGTAAAGTTCCGGAAAAGATGGTTAATGTTAGGCTTGTGTGGTTTTTGGAGAGAAGTGACATCTTATTCCCTGCCCAGTATGGTTTTGGTAAACTGAGATCTACCTCCGATACGCTGCTGTCCTTGGAATCTTCTGTCTGTGAGGCTTTCTCTACTAACCAACACCAGGTCACGGTCTTCTTCGATCTGAGGAAGGCATATGACACTGCTTGGCGTCTTGACATTTTACTTTTTTTCAATGAATTTGGTCTTCGAGGGAGTTTGCCTATTTTTATTCTGCAGCCTTTATTTAAGTTTTTCAAGGGTCCGATTTGGGGGAGGGGGTGCTTTCTAATGCCTGTGCACGTCAATATAGGGTACCGCAAGGGATTATCCTTAGTGTTACTCTCTTTGCTGTGGCCATCAACAGTATAATCAGTGTACTTGCAGATGGTGTACGTGGCTCACTATATGTAGATGACCCTTCGATTTCCATTCCTGCATCTCGAATGTCCCTGCTTGAGAAGCTGCAGCTGGCTCTTAGTAGAATTTCCCTTTGGGCTGAGTCTCGTGGTTTCCGTTTTTCTTAGCCGCAACATTGGCTTTGAGCTGAACGAAATCGTCTGTCGTAAGCCAAAATAAAATGATTTGCTATATTTTCGGCCACAAGCGATGATTGGAATATATTTTTAACATTTATGTAATCTGCAATTTCTCTCAAGTATTGTATAGTCGTCTGATCTAAGCTGACTACAATGAAAATTATGCAGCTGGTAGTCGGGTAATTAAGTAACTTTAGTACATTTATTCTTTAAGTCACACTCCGTAGTACATTTATTTATAAGTCACAATCCAACTTGATGCTGAGCTGTGATCGGGTGATTTGTTGTGGACAGTGACGTTAAAGGTCGCATATAGCAAAAAGTAGCAGCAAGTAACCGTAGCATTTCCTTTTCTGCAGCAGTATCGGCCATTTAACGGTAAGAAGGAGGGGGAAGTTAATCTTCACCAGGAAACTTTAACCACATTACCCAGATGGCGTATATTATTAGCATTTTCTTGCCACGTCTGTGCGATTTTTCCCGCCAAGAAATTTATCGAACTGGAAGGGTTAAGTAGAGCTTGCATGAAACCCTTGTTTCCTCAGTTGAGTAAAATCGTAAGGTGGTAGCAAGCTTAAAGTAAAATACGTATGTTCATCGAGCGCGACAAGTGTAGTGCAGTGAAACAGTCAAATAGGGAGGGGGATAAAGAAATGGTAGTGGTGAGGAAAGGAATCTGTGGGAAGGGGTGGAGATTTGGTGGGCGTTGGGGCTGACGTAGGAAAGTATACCCTGTGAAAATGGTTGTTGTAGGTTTATTGGGTTGAGTACAGGGAAAGATTATTTCAATATACCACTCAGGAATGTTCTTTGGAGGAAAAGGCTGTCTGGTCACTAGTTTTGTGGTGTTTGTTGTTCGGTGTTCAGTGCCGCTTGACCCATTAGTTATTTTCCTCAGTCACAAAGTGTTTGGTGATAAATGTGAAGCAAAACATATTTTAATCCACTGCACATCACCGGACAACCCTAATGAGCGACTGATTCACAACCTGCTGATGCCATGAATGCTCTCATTCCCATATCCACTAACATAAACCTTTACGAAGACAGTGATATAATTGTTTTACGGATTGCACAGTACGTAGGAGTTTTCAGTAGAGATCATTTTCTAGCCAGTAACTGAGTTTGTTATATTTTTTTCATTTTCCTTTTTTTATCAGTTTGAAAATTTCTTCTGTTTTTATTGAAAAGCTCGTAGCTGTACAGTATAACCCATAAAGTAAAAGTCCCCCTTACAAATTATATGCCTCGTAAAGACACACAGACTTCAATGGTGTCCAATGCTGGCCCTGTCCTCACCACTGTTCATTCAATTTATCACATCACCAAGGCTATGCGTGGGTCATGGCAACGCAGACCTTACTGGAAACGATTGGTACGGCATGAACACGTCACAGCTCAGTGGTATGTAGCGCTGGACTAATATAGTAAAATATGGAGCACTCTTGACAGTGCAACACCTGCGTCCACCGGACGGTCAGAGGAACAAGTATTTGACTTTACACTGTGTCCTTGACCTTCGACAGATTACTCTCAAAACCGAATTACTTCATTCTTGCCTAACTCTTAACTCTTCTACTAGTTAGGTTCAAATCACATCAAAGCCGTCAGAGTTGACTTTGCCTCGTGACTAACCTTTGACCTTTCCTTGTGACCTTGACGTTTGATTCTTTTCAAAATCGACTCGGATAAAAATTGCATATACTGACCTTACCATGTGACGCTGAATTTTTACCTATTGAAATAAAACCAGCCTTTTTGATGATCCGCATCTCATCCACCTGGTTTGAACCAAATCAGGCCACACTAAAGCACGGGTTGAACTCTGACTTCGCCCCTCGACCTTGTTATAAGCTGATTGTTCTCAAAATTAAATTCCTTTGTTCTTGCCTGGCCTTTAATCCTTCCACCAAACAAGGGTCACATCATATCAAAACTGATTACCTGTGACCTTGACCATCGATCTATTGCTGCCAAAAACAATAAGTTTACTCGGTGTCTGTCCCTCGGCCCCTCCTTGACACATTTGCTTAAAGGCGAATAAACATGGCCTGAGTTACCTAATGCACACACACACACACACACACACACACACACACACACACACACACACACACACACACACACACACACACACACACACACACACACACACACACACACACACACACGCACGCACGCGCGCGCTAAGCAAAACATAACACCTGTTCCTGCTTCGCAAGCGTGGCTATAAAAATCACTGGGACCTGTGTATGTGTGTGTAGTGAAAGGAATGACTGAGGCGGTCATAGAGGGGAAAATATATGTACCAAGGCCCATTAACCATAGGCCTTGGTGTGCACTAAGCCCTGACGTCGCCAGAAGGCCGAGTCTATCCATTCCAAACTGAGTAGTATGGCTCGTTAACCAGCCTTCCATCACGCTAACGACACCGATACACGCGTTGTAACCATGGACAACAGTTTCTTTGCGTTATGTGTGTCGGAAATGCAGTATATCTTCTGACCCAGGCATCACAGGATCATATTCAGCTGGCAGTGTCATGGAACCCTAAGTGTTAATAATGTAACAATTTAACTTCCTCAGTACAGTGACGCATTTGTTCACTCAAACTACCGCCAGACTAATTCATTCAGCAAGCTAGTTCTGTTATTGCTCTGAAGTAATTAACCGTGGCAATATTTAACCCCACCAGTTCATAAAATTCTCCACCAAACTGAATAACATTGTAAAGGGATAGCAAGTCGAGGCAACTTGACTGTACTCCATTTAACGTCAGACAGTTGTATTCAACTAAGTGAGTCATAGGATCCTGCATGTTAATAATCACATTAAGTTTATCACAGTTGAGACTGCTGCTAATTATTATTCTAGTTAACGCCAGACGATTTTATTAAGTTGAGAGTGAGTTACTGAAGCCTGAGTGTAAATATTGTGTTATGTATGGTTCGGGGGGCTTTGCCGGCCTTCTTATTGAAAAACACCCCCTTTCCTTGCACCTTCACCACGAGAGGGTTTGAAATTGAGTAAAATCGCCTGATGACAGCAAAAATATATTAGAAAATGCGAATTTAATAAGTAAGCTTATTTAAAGTATGAATGACTGTGAACAGAATATTAGTTTTACAGAGTAGCTCTGGTAACGTGAACAATTATGACATCACAAAATGGTAACTCAGTGGTTTGGTGAGAGACTGAGGAATAGAAATACTAAATGTTACCAAGCCAGGAGTATGGGGATGTTGTCAAGAGGTCAGAGAAGACACGAGGTTAGTCGAAACTACAGAACAGTATGATGAAATGCAGATTAATATAAAATGATACTGCCACTAATATTCTTGCACCAACTACCCTGAATCATTGCAGATGTCGTTGAGTAATGCAAGCGTTGGTTGGGTCCTGCCGTGGTGTTGTAAAGGCAGGAAGGCACCAGCGTAGGAGCCTGGAAACACATTCTGATTTTTATGCTGAATAATTAAACGATTTTTAACATATATGAAGAGCAGCCTTAGTGCCGTATGAAATGATGAGCAGCTAGTTGTGCTTGAACTTTTAAAATAATAACAATTAGCACGATGAACTATTTTATTAACGAGTAAATAAAATGCTCAGAAATTGATATTCGACGACACTGCCAAGCATTGCGCAGATGCAGTGGGGATATGGAAGATTGAATGTCATCTTCCTTAGTCCTCCCTAATTCATCCTTCCCGGTATTTTCCCAATGCAATTAGAATAATGTATAATTTATAATGTATGCACACACAAATATTATAATACAACATTTATATTATATGTCTGTGGTGTGCTCGCAAATAGGTTATATCTAAAATACGCAAGAAACCGAGATTCATGTGATTTGAAGGAAGATAAATTCCTGTGCGAGTGAGAGGTGCATGATAAGTAAGACAGAGAAGGAATATAATTAAACTTAAAGCCTAATAAGTGTGGAGGAAGGAGTAGGATGAAAACAAATCGTGGCGCGAATTTCATGTTTTGATCCTGTCTACCGAAACTCTGTAACATTGGATAGTTGGAAACATTACCACAGACTGGTACTGTGGAGAACAAGGCCTTTAGAAAATATTACTGAATATGAATTATCTATATATCCACTTTTGAATATTTATAATGTACACACACACACACACACACACCACACACACACACACACAATATATATATATATATATATATATATATATATATATATATATATATATATATATATATATATATATATACCACAGCAAGTTTACCAGGTCAAGAAAAAACAAGGCAATTACACAACAAAAGGCACTATCTCCACGCACGGAAGTCTGCCACACAGTTTTCCCACGTGTCTCGCACTGTGTGTATATAAATGTAGTTGCAGGCAACGATTGCTGTTTATTTTTAATATTTTTAACATTCAGGCTCCTTTGACAAACTATCTTCTGAACAGAATCGCCAGACGTTAGTTGGATCGTGGCACCAGAACATGAGAGTAAATGGTACACATATTGACACTATAGGGCGTATGAGGTCCACCCATCTGAATAAAGTCGTCTGATGTTAGGTGGAATTGGGTATAAAAAAATGTCCCGACCATTAAATAATAAACTTACATGTATACGCATAAAGTAGTATTAAGTTCAATATCAAACTAGGACTCGTAATATTGCTATGCAAATACAATATCGTGAGAGTAAAGGGTGGACGCAAGATTCCAGAGCACATGGAATCCTTATGCGTAAAATTGCGTCTTTAATCTTGCTAAGCAGGGCGGGTGCGGTGACCTGCCCCCAGATTGAAGGTCCTCGTTCGTTGTCAAGGTCTCAGTTCGCTTACTTTCCCACAGAATCTACATTACTGGACATATCCGTCCCTTTCCTCCCCGACGCAGCGTATCGGATATAATGCATGGCCGGATAACCATACCACAGTCTAAGTAATATATTACTTAGACTGTGAACCATACAAGAGCTGTGCCAGCTAAGGAGTACTGGCTTCCAGAGAAAATTGAGAATGGAAGAGCTGAAATATTTGGCGAACTTTTATCCGCCACTGTAAGTACTTAATAACTACACTTTTTCTTTTCCGTCTTGAATTGTCTTGGTGCGTCTTACTTACACACTTTTAGGTTTACCTGTCTCACTGTCAACTGAAAAATTATAAATAATCATTTGTCGTTCGCTGGAATACAACACTAGACTTGTCCCGACCAAGATAGAATTAATGGCACTTATTTTAACACATAGGTTCTTGTGATTTTCAGATGAGTAAAATCGTCCGTTGTCGGCTGTAACAGAATAGTATACTAGGGTTCTCCAGATAAGGGGAGGATTAGTTAAGCATATTAAGGTGGACTCTTGAATGGTAGAGAATACGACGAAATTATGCCCTGCATTTGAAAGCAGCGTGTGTTCACTTCTTGTCATTTTTGTATTATTATTATTATTATTATTATTATGATCATTATTATTACTTGTGAAAAAAATGTATTCAACCATTACCTATATTTCTCTAACCCACAATACGCATGTACTAGTGTTACCACATCTTGCATAATTTTATTATCATAATCTGAAGGGAATTTCACAGACTAGCGTAATATACGGCATACTCATGAATTTAGCATAATTTTAGCATAAATCTGGTACATTTGGCATAAATGTAGAATAATTTGAGAAAATTGAGAGAAATAACTGGAATGAAAGTAGTAATAGAAATCCAATAGAAATAATCATGTTTATATAACAGTAACTAATATTCCATGTTTCATTGTTGTGTTTTAAGAAGTTCCAGTATAAAAAAATTAGTCTTGTTTATGAGTTGCTAATTAGCTGTGATCTTGGGCTAATCCTCTTAGTCACCTTTATTAACAAACAGCAGAAATTTTTAGACTTCCTTGTAGTAGAGTAGCTAACTGCAGTGATACTTTTTTTTTTTTTCATTCAAATGCCGGTAGCCAATTGTCATAAAAGAAAAATATGTAGAAAGTAGAAGGATTATGATACCAATCTCATCTCAGCCACAAGAATGTTTAGCTATGTTTAATTTCTTACAGCTGAAAGTTAGCTTTATGTTCTTATTCAATATTACCTCTAATGAGATCCCTTTATTTTTCTGTACAGTGCAGTTGACCTGTTATTATGCTCATTAAAGGCTGTATAATAGTTTACTGTAAGAATAAACAAACTACGAAAGTTAGCACAAAGTTGGCATAATTTCGTCACCCCAATAGCATAATTTTGCTGGTTTCTGCATAGTTTTAAATGGAGTCTAGCATAATTTGGCAATGGAAATGTGGCAACAATGACGTACTACCCTTTATCTAACCCACCAGCCATCACCATGACCCATACACACCACAAAGCCAGTCAGGAGACGGGGCGTGTGTGCTGGGCAATCCCCAGGCCCTGTTTTCCCCCGTTACTATTTTTTAATCAGCCCATACCCCACTCACCGGGCTAATGTATGGCCCGGCCTGTACTATAGGTACAGGAAATCTGTTAACGAATGAACGATCACCATGACAGATCACAACTCTCTCGAATGTAGGACGTTTCGGCCACGGACGTTTGGGCCATGGGCCACCAGCCTAGGACGTTTTGAAGTGTGAAGTGTTGTGAACCTTACCTAACCTAACCTAACCTAACCTAACCTAACCTATGCCCTACCTTCCGTCCTAGGGTGATGGCCCATGGTTCAAACGTCCGTGGCCGAAGCATCCGAGCACTCTCCCTCTCCAATCTGCCCACTCCACTTTTTTTTTTTTTTTCCCTTCTAAAGGCAAGGGGGCATCTTTTAAGGCCGCCCTATCCGTCAGTCCTTCACAAACGTTTTGTCGGAAACGAGTTGCTTCACTCACACGTACTAGCGAATCCCCATACCAGTATTTAGACCCTGAACTTCCCGCATCTACTAAATATTTGTGTACTTTTATTTTTTGTACTCCAGCCCTCACGCCTACACATCTCTTAGTTCGAAATTGTAGGAGAGTCCTGTATAACTTTTTCCACTGGCAATGCCGCCACTCGTACAAAGTTTGAAAGTTTGTATTTAAGGGCCAGGTACCACAGATTTGAGGTGATAGAGAAATTATGCATATATTTACAAGAAAATTTAATGGATAATGGCTCTGATACCTACTTACGTGTGTAGAAAGTTTGAAGACGATACAAAAAAAAAAAAGTCTGCTAAATTTTACCTTAAACTTAATCGACTATAACTGTTAAAATAAGCAACAATTGGTAATTATAAAGACATCAGCGGAAATAGTAATCATTCATAAATAAAAGTTAGTCTGTTTTTTCCCAATTATGCCTTTCTTGTATGTAAAAAAAAAAAAAAAGGTTTTAGCAATGCACAGAAACCGAGGATATATATATATATATATATATATATATATATATATATATATATATATATATATATATATATATATATATATATATAAACATGTTGCCAAAAAGCTTCCATTACTGAGATAGAAAATTTAATGACTAAAAAAAAAAAATGAAGCAAATAGCATGAAAAATAACGATACAGTAACAGTTTAAAGAAAAGTAACTTACATTTTGAGAAAACTGTGGTATTGTTTGTGATGACCGCACAATCAGAAGGCTCCTGCTGCATACTCCAGATCCTTTTGTAATTCTCATTTTCCTTCGATAGGGAGAGTCCGTAGTCGTGTCCTTCGCCTGAAGATATTTCTCCATTGCCACTGTGGACTCAATCGTTAAAATTTCTGCAAAGTTGCTGTCGACGTATCCCATATTGTAGTTACTGACGGCTGTTGTGGTGGCAAACTCCACCATCCTCATTGACGTATTCTGATGTTTTGGACATATTCTCCAAATTCTTGAATGAAGATGTTCATTCCTGTTTTGTGTCATTCCTTGAAGGCATCGTGTCATTAGTTCATCTGTGGTTAATCGAACATAAACACTTTTTACGTGAGCCAGTTCATGTGGTTCTCATATCTTCGTGGGAAGGCGGTGATTCACCACGAGCAGTGCTTTTGTTGCAAAAGCACCATGACTTTGGGCCTTTGGTGCATATTTCATGTTGTGGATTATCATCTGTGGATGTACAGTGACAGTATTTCATCTCTCATCTCACTGGCACTAGTGCGAACCTTTTTGTTTAGGCTAACTAGTAAATAATACTGTAAAAGATCAATAACATTCTCGGTCAACTTTTTTCGACCTCCCATTGATGATTTCCCTTTCCTTTCCGTTTTTTTTTTTTTTTTTTTTTCCAAATGTCGTAGGCTGGTACGGTACCAAGTCTTTGGCCACATGGTTTACACACTCTGCTTTCTCAACTTTGTGACCTTCACCATAGGGACCTTTGCCCCTACACATCCACTGAACGGCGTGGAAAGCTGAGGTGTCACCATCAGATACGAAGGTTTTATATAGCATATCATGTGTCTGAGACCTTCCCCACATTTCAATAGCTGCAGCAGCAGCTTCCATTCCCCTAGAGGTCCCTTCGTAATTCGCATCACAGTCAGTGTCGATGTGGTCCTCAAGCCATGCAATATATTCACAGTCACCTTGTTTATTAGCGCACTTTCGCATTACCCGTGAAGCATATTTTAGAAAGAACAGTATACCACTAATCCAGTGTCTGAATTGCAGTATTAGCATATCTTTACACTGACAGGCCTGATTTTCGTTTATTATTATTATTATTATTATTATTATTTTGAAATGGCCCCTACGGATCCGGATTGATCTGATGGGCCTGAACGGACAGAAAATGACCGATATATACCAGAGGCTTGAACCAAATTGCTTGTGAGTAAATATGGCCTTTTCCACCTAGAATGAACAGAATTATATGTATGTGTATGTACACTGCCTACACAGACCTATGATTATTATTCGTATTTGGATTTGAAGTTGCCCTAGTGAATCTGAATAGTATCGGAATGGATTTGCAACACCCTGAATGAACCGAAGTTTATATGAACTGATATAATTGGACCCTGACTTAATGTATGGTTCTGAGCTGATGTGGAGAATTAAACGGAACTAATTAGCGTTGAACGGACCTAACTGGAAAAGACCCGAGCTGAACTCTTAGTGTGAAAGAAAAATATTCTGATTTGACGCAAATGGCCTAGATGGGCCTAAATAGCATGAAGGGACCCAGTTGTACCTGAGTGGCCCTGGACGTGAATATCCTCTGACGGGATGTGACCGACGTAGGAGCAGAAAGTAATGCTACTGAGGTACGAACTACGATCGCCCAAATAAGTGATGGCTCGCTTTCTTTAAGCTTTGGACAAAACTCCGTTGGTCTTGCAACTTTTTTTTTTTTTTTCGATTTTAAACTAGTAGGGGTTGGAAAACTTGCCACCTCTGCAAACATAATTTATAGTGTAAAAAAAACTAATCTAAAAGAGATATAATTAATGTTTAACCTTTTTTTTTTTTTTTTTAGATTAGCAATAATTAAATGGTAAGCGATATCTGGCACGTTTCCACCCGTCGTAGACTCACACCAGGGTTCTAGTCTCCTTACGTTACGATAAAGTGAACATCAGTGACCAGTGACCACTCATCACGCCATGGAAGAGTTTGTGTATCGGCCTTCGTTACGCTCCGGCCCCCTCTTTTTTTTTTTTTTTTTAATATAGTCCTTCTTGCCTTCAGGTTTCTCCATTGTCATCTGCTTTTAACTATCACCCACTCCTTAGTTCTTTCATGAGTCTGCCCTAGATAAATGCTGGTATTTCATCGTGTGAATAAGAATGACCAGTTGTTCCCCAGTAATTGAACTGGTTTTACTAACTTCAGTAAGCTACTCTTCCCTATTGCCTTTTATTATTCAACTGTTGCAACATTGTATTTTTATTTCAGCGATTATTCATTAACCATCACAAGCTCAATAACCAACAGTCATTTTTAGTTGTAATTAGAGCCGATGCCAACATACAGGTTATTACACTATAAATCCATAGAATTTACAAGTAAAAAATAATTTGAGGCAAAGTTTATTTTGTTCTAAATGGTAAACATAAGAATAGCAAGTTAACAGAATTTTGAACCTATTTACCTGTGGAGGGGGGGCATCCCTCACTAGTAGTGATCGTATGACCCCCTCCTTTACTTTTTCCAGCCTCTTGGACGCTGATGCTACAAGATTCTCACATATACTGCTTTCATCACGTCTTGGCCGTAGATTTCCAGATCTGAAGTGCATGTGCAACTAAGTTTTCTTCTGTTCTTACATTATTTGGGTCCCACATCTTTGTTATATGAGCCAAGAGATTCTCTATCGGATTGAGATCTGGAGCTTTCGTTGGCCAGGGAATACGGACAAATCCAGGATGATTCTTCAACCAATCCTGGACAGGCTTAGCGTTGTGCACTGCAGAGTTGCCCTGTGCATGGTAGATTGGTCCTTCCGGTATTAAGAGATCTGACAGACCTTACCATGACTTCATCAAGAATCTCCACATACAGTACTGCTCGCTGTTCAAACGCTCATTAATTTCTATCAGCTCCCCGGGTCCACTAGCTGCCAAGCCCCACAGCCTTGCCGTAATCCTACCACTGCTTCAGGAAGGCTGGATATTCTGCTCATCATACCTAGACGAAATGAGCAAACACGTAAGTTACCCAGCCGTATTTTTTTTTTTTTTTTCCAAAGGGAAATATCGTCTGAACGTAGCCAAAGGAAAGACTGACGTCCAAAGGGCGTGAGAGGTAATACTGAGATAGTTTTTAAATGCAATCTGACATTTAGAATTATGACCAGGGCTTCAACATTTTCATTAACCCAGTAGTGCAGTGTCGTCTCTTCTATATTCTGGTTAACAGCACAATTTAAACGTGGGAAATTCACCAGAAAATGTCAGTAATTGTCAATAAGTAATGGCTTTTATTCGCATGTTACCATTAAGGAAAAATAAATACCTCGTATTATCACGTCTCCAACAATGGAGTTGTCCATGGTCGTCCGTGGGAAAGGTCTTCTCGTCACAAAAATGAGTGTCCCAAAAGGCCTGGTTTTTGGCAAATTATTCAAAGCCAATTCTAACTTCCTCGTGCCACTATGTCCGTTGTGGCTTGCTGCTGAGTCCGGTGGTGTATGCCTGATTCATGTAGTCGGTTACGCACTGTTTTTGCTCCTACCGGCAGATTAATCTGCCTCTTGATAGCAGCACAGGCGGTTAGGGGATGTTCTTTTGGACATGCAATAAAATGTCTGTCTTGGTCTTCTTTTGTGCGACGAGGGGCTCCACTTCTTGGCATATTTTCAATGTTCTGCCTCTCTCTATATCCCTTTATCCATCAGTTAACAGTCTTCTTTGTGTTAAGCTGCCTGGATATGTCTCCGTAATATTTGCCAAACGAAGAGCAATTATCTGCTCGCGCTGACAGGCAGTAGTTTCGTGTCTGCGATCCATCTTGCTCACACACCTCACGGCTTTGTTTTCCTGCGTAAATATAATTCCGCATAGAGATTTAAATATGGATAAGAATATGTATTTAGATGTTTATTTTTCATGATTTGATGGCCTTCGTGATTTAAACATTATCTTCATCTGTAAGCTTTATTTTGTGGGACATTTTTCCTTCAGTCTTCTGGGAGTAGAATGTAAAACAAGCAATAAAAGTTTCTTCGATTTTAACCGCGAAACCCCCACTGTAGGGGGTCACCTTGACGTGGTGGTGGGGCTTGAAGCATGGTTGGCAGTGCCACCTACTTGGGAGGCAAGCCTACCTTTGTAGGGTTTGGCATTTGTCGGCCTTGTGGACCAAGCACCCCCTACATCACTGGTAGAGGAGGCCTACTGGTGATGTCAGTCCCTGCCCATCTGTCATCTAGGGCGGGACTGTTGCCTCCCCACGTGTTTGCCGTGCGTGGTGTCCCGTAATGCTGGGAGACGGGAGTCCTGGTGGTTGAGCGATGCTGCATGGTGCGCCCTGCAGCTAGCGATACACCTCTTTGGTCCCTTATTCTGGCTAGACGGGTGGCCTGGTTGGGCCCGACCAGGTCAATCGGCTGGTCACTGGCTAGCCATCCAGGCTAGTCACCTAGTGAAATTAGGGTCAAGCGGGCACTGGGGGACCTGGTGGCTCCTATCGTCCTGGAGTCACCCTTGTCAGGGTCCCTTGGTGGTTACCTGCGTATACTTCCCCACTACCTCTGGGGTCGCCAGTGGTGCTTTCCCTGGCATATGGCCTCCCCTTGTTGGGCTCCATGGTGGGTGGAGGGGTGGGGGAATGAAGGTGGTTTATTTTGAATATGGCCTCAAATAAATCTATTACAGCTGACGACCCTGGTTCCGTCCCTGACCATCCATTACAGTCTCCCTCCTGTGTGCCTCCTGTGCCTCTGGCTGGTGAGGCCCATATTGCCACCCTGGAACCATACCTTCCTGGTTCCAGTGGTTTACGGTCAGTGGCCACTACAAAGAAGAGCCGGCAACAGACAGCATATTGTGGACATGCCCGTGAGGTCCTGCCAGGTGTCTTTGAGAGGGTTGATTTCGCAAGGTACTACACCGTTCGTACTTTGGATGGTCAACCTATTGGTAATCTGGACATATTTACTATTCATTGGCGCATTGTGTCAATCTGTGGGAGGGAGCCGAAGATCTCACCTCAGGGGGATGGTAGCCTCCTAGTGGAGGTTACATCCCCTGAGGAGGGTTCCCGGCTGGCTGCCCAGTGTAAGGACCCGGATGCACTGTTCACTTGTGTTCCCCATGCCTTTTTTAATCATAGTCGAGGTGTTGTTTACTCAAAAGACTTACTCCGATACAGTGAAGAGAAGCTGCTTGAAGAACTCCAGGTCCACAGGGTGGTTAAAGTGGAAAGGTTTCAGAAGAAGGTTGATGGTGTTCTTACCCCAACTCCATCCTTGTTGCTGACGTTCGACTGTACTGTTCTGCCTTCATCCATCAAGGTGGCTTGGTTGTCCCTTAGGGTCAAACCCTTTGTCCCAAATCCACGACACTGCTACCACTGTCAGATGTACGGGCATGTTGGGGGAGCCTGTCGTCGTTTGCAACAGGGTCTCCCAGTGGTGTGTGTCAGTTGTGGAGCATCCACTCATGCAGGACAGGACTGTCCTGGACCTGTTTGTTGTTTGCACTGTGGCGAGGCACATCCTGCTTCATCTAAAGACTGTGCCCGGTTTTGCTTGGAGAAAGAGATCCTCCTCATCCGTAATCGGGATAAAATAAGCTTTCCTGAGGCCAGGAGTAGAGCCATGTCATCTGTTTTCCGTAACGGAGTGTCTTGTGCATCAGTTTTGTCCGGTCATAGCTGTCCTCATCGTCCTGTCCAGCAGCAGACTCGAGTTCCTCCTGTTGTTTCAGCTCCTATGCCTTCATCTGTCGATCCCATGCCAGTGCAACAATCACCCGCACTTGCGACGGTTGCCGCTACAGTTCAAGACTCGACCTCTACGTCTATGGTATCCCCTAGTAGTCATGGTGCACATTCTTCATTTGCTAAACGTCATCGTGGTTCCTCAGAGTCTTTGAGTCTTGAAGATCCTCCAAGCAAGGTGTCGGTCGTGGAGTCCACATCCTCTGTAGTTAGTCCATCTGTGCAACAGCCCTCGGACCCTGCTTCTGGGTCTTCGGGGGCTTCTGGGGTATCAGGTCAGTCTGGCACCTCTTCCTCCGGGGAATCGGATGTTCCTCCTCCGGTTACCTCTGAGGATCCTGTCCTGCCCCCTCCACGTTTGGAGGCCAGGACCCCAATCCCTCCTGCTCGACCTCTTGGTTCACTGGGGGCCCCGGGCAGGGTTCGGAGTAGCTCTTCCTCTCTTGCTGGGCAGCGACGGGTGTCTGTGAAGTCTCCCAACACTTCGCAGACCCCAGGCCCTCGTTCTAGCCATGCTGCTGCCCGTGGCAAGCCCCTTAGTGGGCGTATCCGCATTCCCAAGAAGATTGTCTCCCAGGGTCGCTCAGTGGTTTCCACTAAGTGACCCTTTCTTTTGTGTATATAGTTCCTCCATTTTAATATTTTTAGTAGTTTTTTTTTATGGTTTTCTGTTTCTCCCTCTCCCCTGCCCTTTTTTTCAATAGTTTTAATGGCTAATATTATTCAATGGAACTGCCGTGGTTTACGAGCCAACTGGGAGGAACTCCGTTGGCTTCTGGCTGAGTATTCACCTGTGTGTGTTTGCCTACAAGAGACAATGGTTGGAGATGCTGCGCCTCCCAGTCCACCTGGTTACCAGGTTTTTTATTCAGATCCTCTTCCTGGACAGGGTCATGGTGGGGGTGTGGCTATTCTAGTACGCAGTGACATACCTTTCACTGCTGTGAATCTTAACACTCCACTGCAGGCTGTTGCTCTCCAGATTTTCCTTCCCCGTCGTTATACTGTGTGCTCCTTGTACCTCCCTCCTAGTGCCACTATTGAGAGGGTTGATCTTGAAAATCTTATTCGGGCACTTCCCTCACCCTGTTTCTTGCTGGCTGACATGAACAGTCATCATCCCCTGTGGGGTGGCTCCACAGCTGACTCTAGAGGTACTATGTTAGCCTCCATTGTGGAGGATGTGGACCTGTACATTTTAAATTCTGGTGAAGTTACTTACTTCCATAGTCAAACGGGTATTTTTACTTCTATTGATTTGTCTCTGTGCTCTGCAGGGATAGCCCTGAATTTTACATGGGCTGTGTTACCAGACTTACATGGCAGTGACCACTTCCCTATTTTATTAAGATCGACACAGAGTGTGCCTCGGCGTCGTCTTCCCCGCTGGCGCTTGGATAGGGCGGTCTGGCCGGTTTTTGAGGAGCTGTGTTCCCCGAACCGATGTGTGGAGGACTTTGTCAGCACTGACGCTGCTGTTGAGTATTTCACAGACTTACTACACTCGGCGGCACTGCAGAGTATTCCGAGAACAGCTGGTCACTTTCCTTGCCGTCCAGTTCCCTGGTAGACTGATGAGTGTGCTTCTGCTGTTCAGGCTAAACGTGCTGCTTTCTCCCGACTTCGTCGTCACCGAGGTGACCCTGGTTACTTAGCGGCATATAGGAGGGCCCGAGCTCATGCCCGGCGGGTTATGAAGGAGGCTAGGAGGAAGTCTTGGGCATCATTTGTTTCTTCAATTTCTTCACAGACTCCTTTCACAAAAGTGTGGAAACGGGTGAGGAAGATTTCAGGGAAATTTCCCATTCCCTCTCCTCCTGTTTTATCTCATGCAGGTGTGGTGGTGGCTCATTCTTTGTCTGTTGCCGAGATATTTGCAGCTCATTTTGCTAATGTCTCTAGGAAGGACACCTCATCCCCGTTGGCACGCCGCCGACGGCACCTGGAATCTTTGGGCATTAGTTTTCCATCTACTGCGGAGGAGTCATATAATGTTGCTTTTTCTGCTTCTGAACTTCAGATGGCATTGTCGCAGTGTCGCGACTCGTCTCCAGGCTTGGATGATGTCCCATATGCCTTCTTACACCACTTGGCTGATGCAGGCCTTCATTTTCTGTTGTCACTGTATAACAGAATTTGGTGCAATGGTGGGTTTCCGACCTCATGGGGTGTTGCTGTGGTTCTCCCCATCCCTAAGCCGGGTAAGGATCACTTGCAGGCCACTAATTATCGCCCTATCTCGCTGACGTCTTGCCTTTGTAAGGTCCTCGAAAAGATGGTGAATAGTCGGCTCGTGTGGTACTTAGAGAAGGGTGGTTACTTGTCTCCAGTCCAGTGTGGGTTTCGGAAGATGCGGTCGACCACAGATGCTCTCCTTTCTTTAGAATCTTCCATCTGCCAGGCTTTTGCAACTAACCAGGATCATATCACAGTGTTCTTTGATTTGGAGAAGGCGTACGACACTTCCTGGCGTCATGGTATATTGCAATCTCTTTATGAGTTTGGTCTCCGTGGGCAACTCCCCACTTTTATCCGGGAGTTTTTATCTAATCGTTTTATTCGGGTCCGAGTCGGGAGTGAGCTGTCTACTGCACGTCCCCTTGAGGATGGTGTGCCACAAGGGAGCATACTAAGTGTTACCCTTTTTGCAGTGGCAATTAACAGCGTTATTTCTGTGCTCCCTGATGGTGTTCGTGGCTCTCTCTATGTTGACGATTTATTATCTCTGTCACTGCCTCACGGATGTCAATGGCAGAAAGGAGGATGCAGATGGCTCTCAACCGTGTCTCTAGATGGGCTGATGAACGAGGTTTTCGATTTTCCTTCAAGAAGACCGTTGCCATGCATTTTTGCCGCGTTCGTGGAGTCCACCCTGACCCAAACCTTTTTTTAGATGGGCGTCGTATTTCGTGTTTAAAGGAAACCCGGTTTTTAGGGCTGATTTTTGACAGCCGGTTGACTTGGGTCCCTCACTTGAGGTACGTAAAAGCTGAGTGTCTCAGAGCATTGGGTCTCTTGAAAGTTTTAGCGCGCACATACTGGGGAGCTGATGGCAAGACCCTCCTCCTCTTGCATCAGTCTCTGATTTTATCCAAACTTCATTATGGATGTGAAGTTTATTCCTCTGCCTCAGAAGCCCGGCTTCGTATTTTAGATTCCATACATCATGCTGGTGTTCGTCTCGCCACAGGGGCATTCCGATCTTCCCCGATTTCGAGTTTGTTGGCTGATGCTGGTGTCCTTCCTCTAGACTTGCTCCGCTCTTCCCTCTTGATGAGATGTTGGTATCGCTTATCTCGTCTCCCAGACTCTGTGCCCTTTGTCAAGGTCTCTCAAGATTCTCGGTCACCTATTTTTGTCACTCGGCCATCCTTTCCAAAGCCCTTTGGTTTCAGGGTGCAGTCGATTATGTCTAGCTTCTCTGTTCCTTCTGTGCCGATCACTCCCCACCGTGTCCCGAGGGTGGGCTACTGGCTTCTCCCCAGGGTGACATTTTGTCGTTTCTTCTCATCCAGTAAGGCCTCCCTTCCTTCTCGGGTTTTATTTTCTCTGTTTTTAGAGCATGCCTCTTCTCATGGGGACTCCATACCAGTTTATACTGATGGATCAAAGTCTGATGCGGGTGTGGGCTTTGGTGTGGTGTTTCCCACCTTCTGTCGAGGTGGGAGCCTCCCTTTGACTGCTTCTGTTTTTACGGCTGAGCTGACTGCTATTTTATTTGCCCTTCAGATTCTCTTCACTCTCCCCCACACTGCTTTTACTATTTTTAGTGACTCACGAAGTGCTCTTTCTGCAATGGAGTCTTTTAATCCCTCTCATCCTTTGGTTTTATCCATTTTTGAGTGGCTTTTCCTTTTAGGGCGTCGTGGACGTCGTGTAGATTTCTGTTGGGTTCCAGCTCATGTAGGAGTGGCAGGGAATGAACGAGCTGATCAGCTGGCCAAGGCGGCAGCGGCTCGTTCCCCTCTTGCACAGTCCCCTTTGTATCGTCTGCCTGCTGCAGATATGCGCTCCTTTATTGCCTGCAGGGTTTGGTGCTGTTGGCAGGAGCACTGGGATGCTGTGGGTGACAATAAGTTGCGCTCGATTTGCCAGAAGGTGGGCTCATTCAGTTACCAGGGCTTCCCTCGTCAATGGGAGACTGCTTTGTGCCGCCTCCGCATTGGCCACACCCGTTTCTCTCATGGTTTTTTAATGGAGAGGGCTCCTCCTCCATTCTGTGATGACTGTCTGGTTCCCTTGACTGTTCGGCACCTGTTGGTGGAGTGTCCTAGTCTTGAGGATTTGCGGCGTCGGTTCCTCTCTGACCACCAAACGGATGGTGGTGTGTATCATCTTTCCTCCGTGCTTGGGGAGGATGCCTGTGCCTTGGGAGGGGCAACCCTCTCCTTTGTGAAGGAGGCAGGACTTCTTAAGGATATTTAGAATTTCTCCTTTTTTATTGTGTGGCTTATCCTCTATTTTTAGTTTTTTGCTTTTTACTTCTTTGTTATACGGCGGCATATGACCCTGGCAGTTGCGCCGCCATGATTATTATGAAAAAAAAAAAAAAAAAAAATTAACCGCGAAACCGTTGAGCGATATGCCTCAACTTCTGTATATTATGGTTTCCTCTTACATAATGCGAGATATACACGGTATCGACACCTATATATTGTTTTCTGGTGTTGTTTACGGAAATACTGTTCTTCCTGGTGTACAATAAATGATAGGGCAACTCCCACCGCCTAGTTACTATGTCACTGAGTGAAAGGTACTGGGAATCGGATCATCACTTCTTTGGGCGTTTGTACGTTACGTGTACATCCTTATTTGATATACCAAACTGCAATTTAAGTGTGAAAACAAAGATAGTGTTTATTTTTTTACTCATTCACAAGCCACGCTCACAGTTACGGGTAAAAAAAGTTGGTGCAGACACACGTCATTTCTATACGCAACTTAACAACCATAGTGGCCGGGACAGATTAAGGTCACTACCACCCCTACAGCAGTAGATGGGAGTCGAAAGGAAAAATATAATGGTGTGACGGCCACGCATCATTTAAACCTGCAGTGGCGAGGTGGATTCGAGCCTCTTGGAGTGGAAATGCTTTTTCAAGTCTCCTGTTCTTACAAACTAAAATTTATTTGCCGGTGTGTAGACTGATGACCGCCAATCTATCCAACGGTATCCATATCGCCAAATACTGTACCATACTAAAGCATGATAATATTTTGAGTCTTTCAATATACCAAGTGTGTACAAAGCGGCACAGCCATTGGTGGGCAAATTCCTTTACGTTACCAGTAAGTTGTGTTACATGGAGGGGAGAGATGAGTTAGTTGGTGGAGGTAGTAGGACCTAGGATTTCGAATATCAATAGGCGAGATAATATCCACCTCTTATTTTGTGGGTACATAGGGCGATGAGGAGGTTTCAAATTCCAAGTTGGCTTTGATGACCACGAACTGTGATGCACTGGGATTGGTTGGAGGGAAGGCATCAAGAACTCAGGAATTAAGTAGGATAGCCTTTGACTACAGGTCTCTTGTGTGCTTAAAATTGCACAGCCAAAGGTGACTGCAGCTGCAATATGGCAACCACAACTTTGCTCTGCAAAAGCTGTGGAACGCTGTTAAACACATGGTATCCGTGTGTTCGCCAGGAGAGAATTACATTTATATCCACAGTTACCTGTTTCTTTTTTGTGTGGTTCATTGACTATTAGAGTACATATTTTCTTCAGCGAAGT